>NW_027472737.1:0-360626 GCF_030347505.1 Rhynchophorus ferrugineus | reverse complement strand
GATAATGCAATTTGGCAACCGGCAATGTAATTAGCACGCCGAATATTACTTGGAATGTGAATTGGAACGAAAACGCCAATAGATAAGACCATTTTACAATTTGGGCCCAAGTTAGAAGCAGAGGCTAAGGTGTAAATTATCGATAGTCCATATCTCGGAAACTATAAGAGATAATGCAATTTGGCAACCGGCAATGTAATTAGCATGCCGAATATTACTTGAAATGTGAATTGGAACGAAATCGCCAATAGATAAGACCATTTTACAATTTGGGCCCAAGTTAGAAGCAGAGCCTAAGGTGTAAATTATCGATAGTCCATATCTCGGAAACTATAAGAGATAATGCAATTTGGCAACCGGCAATGTAATTAGCATGCCGAATATTACTTGGAATGTGAATTGGAACGAAATCGCCAATAGATAAGACCATTTTACAATTTGGGCCCAAGTTAGAAGCAGAGCCTAAGGTGTAAATTATTGATAGTCCATATCTCGGAAACTATAAGAGATAATGCAATTTCGCAACCGGCAATGTAATTAGCATGCCGAATATTACTTGGAGTGTGAATTGGAACGAAATCGCCAATAGATAAGACCATTTTACAATTTGGGCCCAAGTTAGAAGCAGAGCCTAAGGTGTAAATTATCGATAGTCCATATCTCGGAAACTATAAGAGATAATGCAATTTGGCAACCGGCAATGTAATTAGCATGCCGAATATTACTTGGACTGTGAATTGGAACGAAATCGCCAATAGATAAGACCATTTTACAATTTGGGCCCAAGTTAGAAGCAGAGCCTAAGGTGTAAATTATCGATAGTCCATATCTCGGAAACAATAAGAGATAATGCAATTTGGCAACCGGCAATGTAATTAGCATGCCGAATATTACTTGGAATGTGAATTGGAACGAAATCGCCAATAGATAAGACCATTTTACAATTTGGGCCCAAGTTAGAAGCAGAGCCTAAGGTGTAAATTATCGATAGTCCATATCTCGGAAACTATAAGAGATAATGCAATTTGGCAACCGGCAGTGTAATTAGCATGCCGAATATTACTTGGAATGTGAATTGGAACGAAATCGCCAATAGATAAGACCATTTTACAATTTGGGCCCAAGTTAGAAGCAGAGCCTAAGGTGTAAATTATTGATAGTCCATATCTCGGAAACTATAAGAGATAATGCAATTTCGCAACCGGCAATGTAATTAGCATGCCGAATATTACTTGGAGTGTGAATTGGAACGAAATCGCCAATAGGTAAGACCATTTTACAATTTGGGCCCAAGTTAGAAGCAGAGCCTAAGGTGTAAATTATCGATAGTCCATATCTCGGAAACTATAAGAGATAATGCAATTTGGCAACCGGCAATGTAATTAGCATGCCGAATATTACTTGGAATGTGAATTGGAACGAAATCGCCAATAGATAAGACCATTTTACAATTTGGGCCCCAAGTTAGAAGCAGAGCCTAAGGTGTAAATTATTGATAGTCCAAATCTCGGAAACAATAAGAGATAATGCAATTTGGCAACCGGCAATGTAATTAGCATGCCGAATATTACTTGGAATGTGAATTGGAACGAAATCGCCAATAGATAAGACCATTTTACAATTTGGGCCCAAGTTAGAAGCAGAGCCTAAGGTGTAAATTATCGATAGTCCATATCTCGGAAACTATAAGAGATAATGCAGTTTGGCAACCGGCAATGTAATTAGCATGCCGAATATTACTTGAAATGTGAATTGGGACGAAATCGCCAATAGATAAGACCATTTTACAATTTGGGCCCAAGTTAGAAGCAGAGCCTAAGGTGTAAATTATCGATAGTCCATATCTCGGAAACTATAAGAAATAATGCAATTTGGCAACCGGCAATGTAATTAGCATGCCGAATATTACTTGGAATGTGAATTGGAACGAAATCGCCAATAGATAAGACCATTTTACAATTTGGGCCCAAGTTAGAAGCAGAGCCTAAGGTGTAAATTATCGATAGTCCATATCTCGGAAACTATAAGAGATAATGCAATTTGGCAACCGGCAATGTAATTACATTGCCGAATATTACTTGGAATGTGAATTGGAACGAAATCGCCAATAGATAAGACCATTTTACAATTTGGGCCCAAGTTAGAAGCAGAGCCTAAGGTGTAAATTATCGATAGTCCATATCTCGGAAACTATAAGAGATAATGCAATTTGGCAACCGGCAATGTAATTAGCATGCCGAATGTTACTTGGAATGTGAATTGGAACGAAATCGCCAATAGATAAGACCATTTTACAATTTGGGCCCAAGTTATAAGCAGAGCCTATGGTGTAAATTATCGATAGTCCATATCTCGGAAACTATAAGAGATAATGCAATTTGGCAACCGGCAATGTAATTAGCATGCCGAATATTACTTGGAATGTGAATTGGAACGAAATCGCCAATAGATAAGACCATTTTACAATTTGGGCCCAAGTTAGAAGCAGAGCCTAAGGTGTAAATTATCGATAGTCCATATCTCGGAAACTATAACAGATAATGCAATTTGGCAACCGGCAATGTAATTAGCATGCCGAATATTACTTGGAATGTGAATTGGAACGAAATCGCCAATAGATAAGACCATTTTACAATTTGGGCCCAAGTTAGAAGCAGAGCCTAAGGTGTAAATTACCGATAGTCCATATCTCGGAAACTATAAGAGATAATGCAATTTGGCAACCGGCAATGTAATTAGCATGCCGAATATTACTTGGAATGTGGATTGGAACGAAATCGCCAATAGATAAGACGATTTTACAATTTGGGCCCAAGTTAGAAGCAGAGCCTAAGGTGTAAATTATTGATAGTCCATATCTCGGAAACTATAAGAGATAATGCAATTTGGCAACCGGCAATGTAATTAGCATGCCGAATATTACTTGGAATGTGGATTGGAACGAAATCGCCAATAGATAAGACGATTTTACAATTTGGGCCCAAGTTAGAAGCAGAGCCTAAGGTGTAAATTATCGATAGTCCATATCTCGGAAACTATAAGAGATAATGCAATTTGGCAACCGGCAATGTAATTAGCATGCCGAATATTTCTTGGAATGTGAATTGGAACGAAATCGCCAATAGATAAGACCATTTTACAATTTGGGCCCAAGTTAGAAGCAGAGCCTAAGGTGTAAATTACCGATAGTCCATATCTCGGAAACTATAAGAGATAATGCAATTTGGCAACCGGCAATGTAATTAGCATGCCGAATATTACTTGGAATGTGAATTGGAACGAAATCGCCAATAGAGAAGACCATTTTACAATTTGGGCCCAAGTTAGAAGCAAAGCCTAAGGTGTAAATTATCGATAGTCCATATCTCGGAAACTATAAGAGATAATGCAATTTGGCAACCGGCAATGTAATTAGCATGCCGAATATTACTTGGAATGTGAATTGGAACGAAATCGCCATTAGATAAGACCATTTTACAATTTGGGCCCAAGTTAGAAGCAGAGCCTAAGGTGTAAATTATCGATAGTCCATATCTCGGAAACTATAAGAGATAATGCAATTTGGCAACCGGCAATGTAATTAGCATGCCGAATATTACTTGGAATGTGAATTGGAACGAAATCGCCAATAGAGAAGACCATTTTACAATTTGGGCCCAAGTTAGAAGCAGAGCCTAAGGTGTAAATTATCGATAGTCCATATCTCGGAAACTATAAGAGATAATGCAATTTGGCAACCGGCAATGTAATTAGCACGCCGAATATTACTTGGAATGTGAATTGGAACGAAAACGCCAATAGATAAGACCATTTTACAATTTGGGCCCAAGTTAGAAGCAGAGGCTAAGGTGTAAATTATCGATAGTCCATATCTCGGAAACTATAAGAGATAATGCAATTTGGCAACCGGCAATGTAATTAGCATGCCGAATATTACTTGAAATGTGAGTTGGAACGAAATCGCCAATAGATAAGACCATTTTACAATTTGGGCCCAAGTTAGAAGCAGAGCCTAAGGTGTAAATTATCGATAGTCCATATCTCGGAAACTATAAGAGATAATGCAATTTGGCAACCGGCAATGTAATTAGCATGCCGAATATTACTTGGAATGTGAATTGGAACGAAATCGCCAATAGATAAGACCATTTTACAATTTGGGCCCAAGTTAGAAGCAGAGCCTAAGGTGTAAATTATTGATAGTCCATATCTCGGAAACTATAAGAGATAATGCAATTTCGCAACCGGCAATGTAATTAGCATGCCGAATATTACTTGGAGTGTGAATTGGAACGAAATCGCCAATAGATAAGACCATTTTACAATTTGGGCCCAAGTTAGAAGCAGAGCCTAAGGTGTAAATTATCGATAGTCCATATCTCGGAAACTATAAGAGATAATGCAATTTGGCAACCGGCAATGTAATTAGCATGCCGAATATTACTTGGACTGTGAATTGGAACGAAATCGCCAATAGATAAGACCATTTTACAATTTGGGCCCAAGTTAGAAGCAGAGCCTAAGGTGTAAATTATCGATAGTCCATATCTCGGAAACTATAAGAGATAATGCAATTTGGCAACCGGCAATGTAATTAGCATGCCGAATATTACTTGGAATGTGAATTGGAACGAAATCGCCAATAGATAAGACGATTTTACAATTTGGGCCCAAGTTAGAAGCAGAGCCTAAGATGTAAATTATCGATAGTCCATATCTCGGAAACTATAAGAGATAATGCAATTTCGCAACCGGCAATGTAATTAGCATGCCGAATATCACTTGGAATGTGAATTGGGACGAAATCGCCAATAGAGAAGACCATTTTACAATTTGGGCCCAAGTTAGAAGCAGAGCCTAAGGTGTAAATTATCGATAGTCCATATCTCGGAAACTATAAGAGATAATGCAATTTGGCAACCGGCAATGTAATTAGCACGCCGAATATTACTTGGAATGTGAATTGGAACGAAAACGCCAATAGATAAGACCATTTTACAATTTGGGCCCAAGTTAGAAGCAGAGGCTAAGGTGTAAATTATCGATAGTCCATATCTCGGAAACTATAAGAGATAATGCAATTTGGCAACCGGCAATGTAATTAGCATGCCGAATATTACTTGAAATGTGAATTGGAACGAAATCGCCAATAGATAAGACCATTTTACAATTTGGGCCCAAGTTAGAAGCAGAGCCTAAGGTGTAAATTATCGATAGTCCATATCTCGGAAACTATAAGAGATAATGCAATTTGGCAACCGGCAATGTAATTAGCATGCCGAATATTACTTGGAATGTGAATTGGAACGAAATCGCCAATAGATAAGACCATTTTACAATTTGGGCCCAAGTTAGAAGCAGAGCCTAAGGTGTAAATTATTGATAGTCCATATCTCGGAAACTATAAGAGATAATGCAATTTCGCAACCGGCAATGTAATTAGCATGCCGAATATTACTTGGAGTGTGAATTGGAACGAAATCGCCAATAGATAAGACCATTTTACAATTTGGGCCCAAGTTAGAAGCAGAGCCTAAGGTGTAAATTATCGATAGTCCATATCTCGGAAACTATAAGAGATAATGCAATTTGGCAACCGGCAATGTAATTAGCATGCCGAATATTACTTGGACTGTGAATTGGAACGAAATCGCCAATAGATAAGACCATTTTACAATTTGGGCCCAAGTTAGAAGCAGAGCCTAAGGTGTAAATTATCGATAGTCCATATCTCGGAAACAATAAGAGATAATGCAATTTGGCAACCGGCAATGTAATTAGCATGCCGAATATTACTTGGAATGTGAATTGGAACGAAATCGCCAATAGATAAGACCATTTTACAATTTGGGCCCAAGTTAGAAGCAGAGCCTAAGGTGTAAATTATCGATAGTCCATATCTCGGAAACTATAAGAGATAATGCAATTTGGCAACCGGCAGTGTAATTAGCATGCCGAATATTACTTGGAATGTGAATTGGAACGAAATCGCCAATAGATAAGACCATTTTACAATTTGGGCCCAAGTTAGAAGCAGAGCCTAAGGTGTAAATTATTGATAGTCCATATCTCGGAAACTATAAGAGATAATGCAATTTCGCAACCGGCAATGTAATTAGCATGCCGAATATTACTTGGAGTGTGAATTGGAACGAAATCGCCAATAGGTAAGACCATTTTACAATTTGGGCCCAAGTTAGAAGCAGAGCCTAAGGTGTAAATTATCGATAGTCCATATCTCGGAAACTATAAGAGATAATGCAATTTGGCAACCGGCAATGTAATTAGCATGCCGAATATTACTTGGAATGTGAATTGGAACGAAATCGCCAATAGATAAGACCATTTTACAATTTGGGCCCAAGTTAGAAGCAGAGCCTAAGGTGTAAATTATTGATAGTCCAAATCTCGGAAACAATAAGAGATAATGCAATTTGGCAACCGGCAATGTAATTAGCATGCCGAATATTACTTGGAATGTGAATTGGAACGAAATCGCCAATAGATAAGACCATTTTACAATTTGGGCCCAAGTTAGAAGCAGAGCCTAAGGTGTAAATTATCGATAGTCCATATCTCGGAAACTATAAGAGATAATGCAGTTTGGCAACCGGCAATGTAATTAGCATGCCGAATATTACTTGAAATGTGAATTGGGACGAAATCGCCAATAGATAAGACCATTTTACAATTTGGGCCCAAGTTAGAAGCAGAGCCTAAGGTGTAAATTATCGATAGTCCATATCTCGGAAACTATAAGAAATAATGCAATTTGGCAACCGGCAATGTAATTAGCATGCCGAATATTACTTGGAATGTGAATTGGAACGAAATCGCCAATAGATAAGACCATTTTACAATTTGGGCCCAAGTTAGAAGCAGAGCCTAAGGTGTAAATTATCGATAGTCCATATCTCGGAAACTATAAGAGATAATGCAATTTGGCAACCGGCAATGTAATTACATTGCCGAATATTACTTGGAATGTGAATTGGAACGAAATCGCCAATAGATAAGACCATTTTACAATTTGGGCCCAAGTTAGAAGCAGAGCCTAAGGTGTAAATTATCGATAGTCCATATCTCGGAAACTATAAGAGATAATGCAATTTGGCAACCGGCAATGTAATTAGCATGCCGAATGTTACTTGGAATGTGAATTGGAACGAAATCGCCAATAGATAAGACCATTTTACAATTTGGGCCCAAGTTATAAGCAGAGCCTATGGTGTAAATTATCGATAGTCCATATCTCGGAAACTATAAGAGATAATGCAATTTGGCAACCGGCAATGTAATTAGCATGCCGAATATTACTTGGAATGTGAATTGGAACGAAATCGCCAATAGATAAGACCATTTTACAATTTGGGCCCAAGTTAGAAGCAGAGCCTAAGGTGTAAATTATCGATAGTCCATATCTCGGAAACTATAAGAGTTAATGCAATTTGGTAACCGGCAATGTAATTAGCATGCCGAATATTACTTGGAATGTGAATTGGAACGAAATCGCCAATAGATAAGACCATTTTACAATTTGGGCCCAAGTTAGAAGCAGAGCCTAAGGTGTAAATTATTGATAGTCCATATCTCGGAAACTATAAGAGATAATGCAATTTCGCAACCGGCAATGTAATTAGCATGCCGAATATTACTTGGAGTGTGAATTGGAACGAAATCGCCAATAGGTAAGACCATTTTACAATTTGGGCCCAAGTTAGAAGCAGAGCCTAAGGTGTAAATTATCGATAGTCCATATCTCGGAAACTATAAGAGATAATGCAATTTGGCAACCGGCAATGTAATTAGCATGCCGAATATTACTTGGAATGTGAATTGGAACGAAATCGCCAATAGATAAGGCCATTTTACAATTTGGGCCCAAGTTAGAAGCAGAGCCTAAGGTGTAAATTATCGATAGTCCATATCTCGGAAACTATAAGAGATAATGCAATTTGGCAACCGGCAATGTAATTAGCATGCCGAATATTACTTGGAATGTGAATTGGAACGAAATCGCCAATAGATAAGCCCATTTTACAATTTGGGCCCAAGTTAGAAGCAGAGCCTAAGGTGTAAATTATTGATAGTCCATATCTCGGAAACTATAAGAGATAATGCAATTTGGCAACCGGCAATGTAATTAGCATGCCGAATATTACTTGGAATGTGAATTGGAACGAAATCGCCAATAGATAAGACCATTTTACAATTTGGGCCCAAGTTAGAAGCAGAGCCTAAGGTGTAAATTATTGATAGTCCATATCTCGGAAACTATAAGAGATAATGCAATTTCGCAACCGGCAATGTAATTAGCATGCCGAATATTACTTGGAGTGTGAATTGGAACGAAATCGCCAATAGATAAGATCATTTTACAATTTGGGCCCAAGTTAGAAGCAGAGCCTAAGGTGTAAATTATCGATAGTCCATATCTCGGAAACTATAAGAGATAATGCAATTTGGCAACCGGCAATGTAATTAGCATGCCGAATATTACTTGGAATGTGAATTGGAACGAAATCGCCAATAGATAAGACCATTTTACAATTTAGGCCCAAGTTAGAAGCAGAGCCTAAGGTGTAAATTATCGATAGTCCATATCTCGGAAACTATAAGAGATAATGCAATTTGGCAACCGGCAATGTAATTAGCATGCCGAATATTACTTGGAATGTGAATTGGAACGAAATCGTCAATAGATAAGGCCATTTTACAATTTGGGCCCAAGTTAGAAGCAGAGCCTAAGGAGTAAATTATCGATAGTCCATATCTCGGAAACTATAAGAGATAATGCAATTTGGCAACCGGCAATGTAATTAGCATGCCGAATATTACTTGGAATGTGAATTGGAACGAAATCGCCAATAGATAAGACCATTTTACAATTTGGGCCCAAGTTAGAAACAGAGCCTAAGGTGTAAATTATCGATAGTCCATATCTCGGAAACTATAAGAGATAATGCAATTTGGCAACCGGCAATGTAATTAGCATGCCGAATATTACTTGGAATGTGAATTGGAACGAAATCGCCAATAGATAAGACCATTTTACAATTTGGGCCCAAGTTAGAAGCAGAGCCTAAGGTGTAAATTATTGATAGTCCATATCTCGGAAACTATAAGAGATAATGCAATTTCGCAACCGGCAATGTAATTAGCATGACGAATATCACTTGGAATGTGAATTGGGACGAAATCGCCAATAGATAAGACCATTTTACAATTTGGGCCCAAGTTAGAAGCAGAGCCTAAGGTGTAAATTATCGATAGTCCATATCTCGGAAACTATAAGAGATAATGCAATTTGGCAACCGGCAATGTAATTAGCATGCCGAATATTACTTGGAATGTGAATTGGAACCAAATCGCCAATAGATAAGACCATTTTACAATTTGGGCCCAAGTTAGAAGCAGAGCCTAAGGTGTAAATTATCGATAGTCCATATCTCGGAAACTATAAGAGATAATGCAATTTGGCAACCGGCAATGTAATTAGCATGCCGAATATTACTTGGAATGTGAATTGGAACGAAATCGCCAATAGATAAGACCATTTTACAATTTGGGCCCAAGTTAGAAGCAGAGCCTAAGGTGTAAATTATCGATAGTCCATATCTCGGAAACTATAAGAGATAATGCAATTTGGCAACCGGCAATGTAATTAGCATGCCGAATATTACTTGGAATGTGAATTGGAACGAAATCGCCAATAGATAAGACCATTTTACAATTTGGGCCCAAGTTAGAAGCAGAGCCTAAGGTGTAAATTATTGATAGTCCATATCTCGGAAACTATAAGAGATAATGCAATTTCGCAACCGGCAATGTAATTAGCATGCCGAATATTACTTGGAGTGTGAATTGGAACGAAATCGCCAATAGGTAAGACCATTTTACAATTTGGGCCCAAGTTAGAAGCAGAGCCTAAGGTGTAAATTATCGATAGTCCATATCTCGGAAACTATAAGAGATAATGCAATTTGGCAACCGGCAATGTAATTAGCATTCCGAATATTACTTGGAATGTGAATTGGAACGAAATCGCCAATAGATAAGGCCATTTTACAATTTGGGCCCAAGTTAGAAGCAGAGCCTAAGGTGTAAATTATCGATAGTCCATATCTCGGAAACTATAAGAGGTAATGCAATTTGGCAACCGGCAATGTAATTAGCATGCCGAATATTACTTGGAATGTGAATTGGAACGAAATCGCCAATAGATAAGACCATTTTACAATTTGGGCCCAAGTTAGAAGCAGAGCCTAAGGTGTAAATTATTGATAGTCCATATCTCGGAAACTATAAGAGATAATGCAATTTGGCAACCGGCAATGTAATTAGCATGCCGAATATTACTTGGAATGTGAATTGGAACGAAATCGCCAATAGATAAGACCATTTTACAATTTGGGCCCAAGTTAGAAGCAGAGCCTAAGGTGTAAATTATTGATAGTCCATATCTCGGAAACTATAAGAGATAATGCAATTTCGCAACCGGCAATGTAATTAGCATGCCGAATATTACTTGGAGTGTGAATTGGAACAAAATCGCCAATAGATAAGATCATTTTACAATTTGGGCCCAAGTTAGAAGCAGAGCCTAAGGTGTAATTTATCGATAGTCCATATCTCGGAAACTATAAGAGATAATGCAATTTGGCAACCGGCAATGTAATTAGCATGCCGAATATTACTTGGAATGTGAATTGGAACGAAATCGCCTATAGATAAGACCATTTTACAATTTAGGCCCAAGTTAGAAGCAGAGCCTAAGGTGTAAATTATCGATAGTCCATATCTCGGAAACTATAAGAGATAATGCAATTTGGCAACCGGCAATGTAATTAGCATGCCGAATATTACTTGGAATGTGAATTGGAACGAAATCGTCAATAGATAAGGCCATTTTACAATTTGGGCCCAAGTTAGAAGCAGAGCCTAAGGAGTAAATTATCGATAGTCCATATCTCGGAAACTATAAGAGATAATGCAATTTGGCAACCGGCAATGTAATTAGCATGCCGAATATTACTTGGAATGTGAATTGGAACGAAATCGTCAATAGATAAGGCCATTTTACAATTTGGGCCCAAGTTAGAAGCAGAGCCTAAGGAGTAAATTATCGATAGTCCATATCTCGGAAACTATAAGAGATAATGCAATTTGGCAACCGGCAATGTAATTAGCATGCCGAATATTACTTGGAATGTGAATTGGAACGAAATCGCCAATAGATAAGACCATTTTACAATTTGGGCCCAAGTTAGAAACAGAGCCTAAGGTGTAAATTATCGATAGTCCATATCTCGGAAACTATAAGAGATAATGCAATTTGGCAACCGGCAATGTAATTAGCATGCCGAATATTACTTGGAATGTGAATTGGAACGAAATCGCCAATAGATAAGACCATTTTACAATTTGGGCCCAAGTTAGAAGCAGAGCCTAAGGTGTAAATTATTGATAGTCCATATCTCGGAAACTATAAGAGATAATGCAATTTCGCAACCGGCAATGTAATTAGCATGACGAATATCACTTGGAATGTGAATTGGGACGAAATCGCCAATAGATAAGACCATTTTACAATTTGGGCCCAAGTTAGAAGCAGAGCCTAAGGTGTAAATTATCGATAGTCCATATCTCGGAAACTATAAGAGATAATGCAATTTGGCAACCGGCAATGTAATTAGCATGCCGAATATTACTTGGAATGTGAATTGGAACCAAATCGCCAATTGATAAGACCATTTTACAATTTGGGCCCAAGTTAGAAGCAGAGCCTAAGGTGTAAATTATCGATAGTCCATATCTCGGAAACTATAAGAGATAATGCAATTTGGCAACCGGCAATGTAATTAGCATGCCGAATATTACTTGGAATGTGAATTGGAACGAAATCGCCAATAGATAAGACCATTTTACAATTTGGGCCCAAGTTAGAAGCAGAGCCTAAGGTGTAAATTATCGATAGTCCATATCTCGGAAACTATAAGAGATAATGCAATTTGGCAACCGGCAATGTAATTAGCATGCCGAATATTACTTGGAATGTGAATTGGAACGAAATCGCCAATAGATAAGACCATTTTACAATTTGGGCCCAAGTTAGAAGCAGAGCCTAAGGTGTAAATTATTGATAGTCCATATCTCGGAAACTATAAGAGATAATGCAATTTCGCAACCGGCAATGTAATTAGCATGCCGAATATTACTTGGAGTGTGAATTGGAACGAAATCGCCAATAGGTAAGACCATTTTACAATTTGGGCCCAAGTTAGAAGCAGAGCCTAAGGTGTAAATTATCGATAGTCCATATCTCGGAAACTATAAGAGGTAATGCAATTTGGCAACCGGCAATGTAATTAGCATGCCGAATATTACTTGGAATGTGAATTGGAACGAAATCGCCAATAGATAAGGCCATTTTACAATTTGGGCCCAAGTTAGAAGCAGAGCCTAAGGTGTAAATTATCGATAGTCCATATCTCGGAAACTATAAGAGGTAATGCAATTTGGCAACCGGCAATGTAATTAGCATGCCGAATATTACTTGGAATGTGAATTGGAACGAAATCGCCAATAGATAAGACCATTTTACAATTTGGGCCCAAGTTAGAAGCAGAGCCTAAGGTGTAAATTATTGATAGTCCATATCTCGGAAACTATAAGAGATAATGCAATTTGGCAACCGGCAATGTAATTAGCATGCCGAATATTACTTGGAATGTGAATTGGAACGAAATCGCCAATAGATAAGACCATTTTACAATTTGGGCCCAAGTTAGAAGCAGAGCCTAAGGTGTAAATTATTGATAGTCCATATCTCGGAAACTATAAGAGATAATGCAATTTCGCAACCGGCAATGTAATTAGCATGCCGAATATTACTTGGAGTGTGAATTGGAACGAAATCGCCAATAGATAAGATCATTTTACAATTTGGGCCCAAGTTAGAAGCAGAGCCTAAGGTGTAATTTATCGATAGTCCATATCTCGGAAACTATAAGAGATAATGCAATTTGGCAACCGGCAATGTAATTAGCATGCCGAATATTACTTGGAATGTGAATTGGAACGAAATCGCCTATAGATAAGACCATTTTACAATTTAGGCCCAAGTTAGAAGCAGAGCCTAAGGTGTAAATTATCGATAGTCCATATCTCGGAAACTATAAGAGATAATGCAATTTGGCAACCGGCAATGTAATTAGCATGCCGAATATTACTTGGAATGTGAATTGGAACGAAATCGTCAATAGATAAGGCCATTTTACAATTTGGGCCCAAGTTAGAAGCAGAGCCTAAGGAGTAAATTATCGATAGTCCATATCTCGGAAACTATAAGAGATAATGCAATTTGGCAACCGGCAATGTAATTAGCATGCCGAATATTACTTGGAATGTGAATTGGAACGAAATCGCCAATAGATAAGACCATTTTACAATTTGGGCCCAAGTTAGAAACAGAGCCTAAGGTGTAAATTATCGATAGTCCATATCTCGGAAACTATAAGAGATAATGCAATTTGGCAACCGGCAATGTAATTAGCATGCCGAATATTACTTGGAATGTGAATTGGAACGAAATCGCCAATAGATAAGACCATTTTACAATTTGGGCCCAAGTTAGAAGCAGAGCCTAAGGTGTAAATTATTGATAGTCCATATCTCGGAAACTATAAGAGATAATGCAATTTCGCAACCGGCAATGTAATTAGCATGACGAATATCACTTGGAATGTGAATTGGGACGAAATCGCCAATAGATAAGACCATTTTACAATTTGGGCCCAAGTTAGAAGCAGAGCCTAAGGTGTAAATTATCGATAGTCCATATCTCGGAAACTATAAGAGATAATGCAATTTGGCAACCGGCAATGTAATTAGCATGCCGAATATTACTTGGAATGTGAATTGGAACGAAATCGCCAATAGATAAGACCATTTTACAATTTAGGCCCAAGTTAGAAGCAGAGCCTAAGGTGTAAATTATCGATAGTCCATATCTCGGAAACTATAAGAGATAATGCAATTTGGCAACCGGCAATGTAATTAGCATGCCGAATATTACTTGGAATGTGAATTGGAACGAAATCGCCAATAGATAAGACGATTTTACAATTTGGGCCCAAGTTAGAAGCAGAGCCTAAGGTGTAAATTATCGATAGTCCATATATCGGAAACTATAAGAGATAATGCAATTTGGCAACCGGCAATGTAATTAGCATGCCGAATATTACTTGGAATGTGAATTGGAACAAAATCGCCAATAGAGAAGACCATTTTACAATTTGGGCCCAAGTTAGAAGCAGAGCCTATGGTGTAAATTATCGATAGTCCATATCTCGGAAACTATAAGAGATAATGCAATTTGGCAACCGGCAATGTAATTAGCATGCCGAATATTACTTGGAATGTGAATTGGAACGAAATCGCCAATAGAGAAGACCATTTTACAATTTGGGCCCAAGTTAGAAGCAAAGCCTAATGTGTAAATTATCGATAGTCCATATCTCGGAAACTATAAGAGATAATGCAATTTGGCAACCGGCAATGTAATTAGCATGCCGAATATTACTTGGAATGTGAATTGGAACGAAATCGCCATTAGATAAGACCATTTTACAATTTGGGCCCAAGTTAGAAGCAGAGCCTAAGGTGTAAATTATCGATAGTCCATATCTCAGAAACTATAAGAGATAATGCAATTTGGCAACCGGCAATGTAATTAGCATGCCGAATATTACTTGGAATGTGAATTGGAACGAAATCGCCAATAGAGAAGACCATTTTACAATTTGGGCCCAAGTTAGAAGCAGAGCCTAAGGTGTAAATTATCGATAGTCCATATCTCGGAAACTATAAGAGATAATGCAATTTGGCAACCGGCAATGTAATTAGCACGCCGAATATTACTTGGAATGTGAATTGGAACGAAAACGCCAATAGATAAGACCATTTTACAATTTGGGCCCAAGTTAGAAGCAGAGGCTAAGGTGTAAATTATTGATAGTCCATATCTCGGAAACTATAAGAGATAATGCAATTTCGCAACCGGCAATGTAATTAGCATGCCGAATATTACTTGGAGTGTGAATTGGAACGAAATCGCCAATAGATAAGACCATTTTACAATTTGGGCCCAAGTTAGAAGCAGAGCCTAAGGTGTAAATTATCGATAGTCCATATCTCGGAAACTATAAGAGATAATGCAATTTGGCAACCGGCAATGTAATTAGCATGCCGAATATTACTTGGACTGTGAATTGGAACGAAATCGCCAATAGATAAGACCATTTTACAATTTGGGCCCAAGTTAGAAGCAGAGCTTAAGGTGTAAATTATCGATAGTCCATATCTCGGAAACTATAAGAGATAATGCAATTTGGCAACCGGCAATGTAATTAGCATGCCGAATATTACTTGGAATGTGAATTGGAACGAAATCGCCAATAGATAAGACGATTTTACAATTTGGGCCCAAGTTAGAAGCAGAGCCTAAGATGTAAATTATCGATAGTCCATATCTCGGAAACTATAAGAGATAATGCAATTTGGCAACCGGCAATGTAATTAGCATGCCGAATATTACTTGGAATGTGAATTGGAACGAAATCGCCAATAGATAAGACCATTTTACAATTTGGGCCCAAGTTAGAAGCAGAGCCTAAGGTGTAAATTATCGATAGTCCATATCTCGGAAACTATAACAGATAATGCAATTTGGCAACCGGCAATGTAATTAGCATGCCGAATATTACTTGGAATGTGAATTGGAACGAAATCGCCAATAGATAAGACCATTTTACAATTTGGGCCCAAGTTAGAAGCAGAGCCTAAGGTGTAAATTACCGATAGTCCATATCTCGGAAACTATAAGAGATAATGCAATTTGGCAACCGGCAATGTAATTAGCATGCCGAATATTACTTGGAATGTGAATTGGAACGAAATCGCCAATAGATAAGACGATTTTACAATTTGGGCCCAAGTTAGAAGCAGAGCCTAAGGTGTAAATTATCGATAGTCCATATCTCGGAAACTATAAGAGATAATGCAATTTGGCAACCGGCAATGTAATTAGCATGCCGAATATTACTTGGAATGTGAATTGGAACAAAATCGCCAATAGAGAAGACCATTTTACAATTTGGGCCCAAGTTAGAAGCAGAGCCTATGGTGTAAATTATCGATAGTCCATATCTCGGAAACTATAAGAGATAATGCAATTTGGCAACCGGCAATGTAATTAGCATGCCGAATATTACTTGGATTGTGAATTGGAACGAAATCGCCAATAGAGAAGACCATTTTACAATTTGGGCCCAAGTTAGAAGCAAAGCCTAAGGTGTAAATTATCGATAGTCCATATCTCGGAAACTATAAGAGATAATGCAATTTGGCAACCGGCAATGTAATTAGCATGCCGAATATTACTTGGAATGTGAATTGGAACGAAATCGCCAATAGATAGGACCATTTTACAATTTGGGCCCAAGTTAGAAGCAGAGCCTAAGGTGTAAATTATCGATAGTCCATATCTCGGAAACTATAAGAGATAATGCAATTTGGCAACCGGCAATGTAATTAGCATGCCGAATATTACTTGGAATGTGAATTGGAACGAAATCGCCAATAGAGAAGACCATTTTACAATTTGGGCCCAAGTTAGAAGCAGAGCCTAAGGTGTAAATTATCGATAGTCCATATCTCGGAAACTATAAGAGATAATGCAATTTGGCAACCGGCAATGTAATTAGCACGCCGAATATTACTTGGAATGTGAATTGGAACGAAAACGCCAATAGAAAAGAACATTTTACAATTTGGGCCCAAGTTAGAAGCAGAGGCTAAGGTGTAAATTATCGATAGTCCATATCTCGGAAACTATAAGAGATAATGCAATTTGGCAACCGGCAATGTAATTAGCATGCCGAATATTACTTGAAATGTGAATTGGAACGAAATCGCCAATAGATAAGACCATTTTACAATTTGGGCCCAAGTTAGAAGCAGAGCCTAAGGTGTAAATTATCGATAGTCCATATCTCGGAAACTATAAGAGATAATGCAATTTGGCAACCGGCAATGTAATTAGCATTCCGAATATTACTTGGAATGTGAATTGGAACGAAATCGCCAATAGATAAGACCATTTTACAATTTGGGCCCAAGTTAGAAGCAGAGCCTAAGGTGTAAATTATTGATAGTCCATATCTCGGAAACTATAAGAGATAATGCAATTTCGCAACCGGCAATGTAATTAGCATGCCGAATATTACTTGGAGTGTGAATTGGAACGAAATCGCCAATAGATAAGACCATTTTACAATTTGGGCCCAAGTTAGAAGCAGAGCCTAAGGTGTAAATTATCGATAGTCCATATCTCGGAAACTATAAGAGATAATGCAATTTGGCAACCGGCAATGTAATTAGCATGCCGAATATTACTTGGACTGTGAATTGGAACGAAATCGCCAATAGATAAGACCATTTTACAATTTGGGCCCAAGTTAGAAGCAGAGCCTAAGGTGTAAATTATCGATAGTCCATATCTCGGAAACTATAAGAGATAATGCAATTTGGCAACCGGCAATGTAATTAGCATGCCGAATATTACTTGGAATGTGAATTGGAACGAAATCGCCAATAGATAAGACCATTTTACAATTTGGGCCCAAGTTAGAAGCAGAGCCTAAGGTGTAAATTATCGATAGTCCATATCTCGGAAACTATAAGAGATAATGCAATTTGGCAACAGGCAATGTAATTAGCATGCCGAATATTACTTGGAATGTGAATTGGAACGAAATCGCCAATAGATAAGACCATTTTACAATTTGGGCCCAAGTTAGAAGCAGAGCCTAAGGTGTAAATTATTGATAGTCCATATCTCGGAAACTATAAGAGATAATGCAATTTCGCAACCGGCAATGTAATTAGCATGCCGAATATTACTTGGAGTGTGAATTGGAACGAAATCGCCAATAGGTAAGACCATTTTACAATTTGGGCCCAAGTTAGAAGCAGAGCCTAAGGTGTAAATTATCGATAGTCCATATCTCGGAAACTATAAGAGATAATGCAATTTGGCAACCGGCAATGTAATTAGCATGCCGAATATTACTTGGAATGTGAATTGGAACGAAATCGCCAATAGATAAGACCATTTTACAATTTGGGCCCAAGTTAGAAGCAGAGCCTAAGGTGTAAATTATTGATAGTCCATATCTCGGAAACAATAGATCGATGGACGAACCTAGAGATAATGCAATTTGGCAACCGGCAATGTAATTAGCATGCCGAATATTACTTGGAATGTGAATTGGAACGAAATCGCCAATAGATAAGACCATTTTACAATTTGGGCCCAAGTTAGAAGCAGAGCCTAAGGTGTAAATTATCGATAGTCCATATCTCGGAAACTATAAGAGATAATGCAATTTGGCAACCGGCAATGTAATTAGCATGCCGAATATTACTTGAAATGTGAATTGGGACGAAATCGCCAATAGATAAGACCATTTTACAATTTGGGCCCAAGTTAGAAGCAGAGCCTAAGGTGTAAATTATCGATAGTCCATATCTCGGAAACTATAAGAAATAATGCAATTTGGCAACCGGCAATGTAATTAGCATGCCGAATATTACTTGGAATGTGAATTGGAACGAAATCGCCAATAGATAAGACCATTTTACAATTTGGGCCCAAGTTAGAAGCAGAGCCTAAGGTGTAAATTATCGATAGTCCATATCTCGGAAACTATAAGAGATAATGCAATTTGGCAACCGGCAATGTAATTAGCATGCCGAATATTACTTGGAATGTGAATTGGAACGAAATCGCCAATAGATAAGACCATTTTACAATTTGGGCCCAAGTTAGAAGCAGAGCCTAAGGTGTAAATTATCGATAGTCCATATCTCGGAAACTATAAGAGATAATGCAATTTGGCAACCGGCAATGTAATTAGCATGCCGAATATTACTTGGAATGTGAATTGGAACGAAATCGCCAATAGATAAGACCATTTTACAATTTGGGCCCAAGTTATAAGCAGTGCCTATGGTGTAAATTATCGATAGTCCATATCTCGGAAACTATAAGAGATAATGCAATTTGGCAACCGGCAATGTAATTAGCATGCCGAATATTACTTGGAATGTGAATTGGAACGAAATCGCCAATAGATAAGACCATTTTACAATTTGGGCCCAAGTTAGAAGCAGAGCCTAAGGTGTAAATTATCGATAGTCCATATCTCGGAAACTATAAGAGTTAATGCAATTTGGTAACCGGCAATGTAATTAGCATGCCGAATATTACTTGGAATGTGAATTGGAACGAAATCGCCAATAGATAAGACCATTTTACAATTTGGGCCCAAGTTAGAAGCAGAGCCTAAGGTGTAAATTATTGATAGTCCATATCTCGGAAACTATAAGAGATAATGCAATTTCGCAACCGGCAATGTAATTAGCATGCCGAATATTACTTGGAGTGTGAATTGGAACGAAATCGCCAATAGGTAAGACCATTTTACAATTTGGGCCCAAGTTAGAAGCAGAGCCTAAGGTGTAAATTATCGATAGTCCATATCTCGGAAACTATAAGAGATAATGCAATTTGGCAACCGGCAATGTAATTAGCATGCCGAATATTACTTGGAATGTGAATTGGAACGAAATCGCCAATAGATAAGGCCATTTTACAATTTGGGCCCAAGTTAGAAGCAGAGCCTAAGGTGTAAATTATCGATAGTCCATATCTCGGAAACTATAAGAGATAATGCAATTTGGCAACCGGCAATGTAATTAGCATGCCGAATATTACTTGGAATGTGAATTGGAACGAAATCGCCAATAGATAAGCCCATTTTACAATTTGGGCCCAAGTTAGAAGCAGAGCCTAAGGTGTAAATTATTGATAGTCCATATCTCGGAAACTATAAGAGATAATGCAATTTGGCAACCGGCAATGTAATTAGCATGCCGAATATTACTTGGAATGTGAATTGGAACGAAATCGCCAATAGATAAGACCATTTTACAATTTGGGCCCAAGTTAGAAGCAGAGCCTAAGGTGTAAATTATTGATAGTCCATATCTCGGAAACTATAAGAGATAATGCAATTTCGCAACCGGCAATGTAATTAGCATGCCGAATATTACTTGGAGTGTGAATTGGAACGAAATCGCCAATAGATAAGATCATTTTACAATTTGGGCCCAAGTTAGAAGCAGAGCCTAAGGTGTAAATTATCGATAGTCCATATCTCGGAAACTATAAGAGATAATGCAATTTGGCAACCGGCAATGTAATTAGCATGCCGAATATTACTTGGAATGTGAATTGGAACGAAATCGCCAATAGATAAGACCATTTTACAATTTAGGCCCAAGTTAGAAGCAGAGCCTAAGGTGTAAATTATCGATAGTCCATATCTCGGAAACTATAAGAGATAATGCAATTTGGCAACCGGCAATGTAATTAGCATGCCGAATATTACTTGGAATGTGAATTGGAACGAAATCGTCAATAGATAAGGCCATTTTACAATTTGGGCCCAAGTTAGAAGCAGAGCCTAAGGAGTAAATTATCGATAGTCCATATCTCGGAAACTATAAGAGATAATGCAATTTGGCAACCGGCAATGTAATTAGCATGCCGAATATTACTTGGAATGTGAATTGGAACGAAATCGCCAATAGATAAGACCATTTTACAATTTGGGCCCAAGTTAGAAGCAGAGCCTAAGGTGTAAATTATTGATAGTCCATATCTCGGAAACTATAAGAGATAATGCAATTTCGCAACCGGCAATGTAATTAGCATGACGAATATCACTTGGAATGTGAATTGGGACGAAATCGCCAATAGATAAGACCATTTTACAATTTGGGCCCAAGTTAGAAGCAGAGCCTAAGGTGTAAATTATCGATAGTCCATATCTCGGAAACTATAAGAGATAATGCAATTTGGCAACCGGCAATGTAATTAGCATGCCGAATATTACTTGGAATGTGAATTGGAACGAAATCGCCAATAGATAAGACCATTTTACAATTTGGGCCCAAGTTAGAAGCAGAGCCTAAGGTGTAAATTATCGATAGTCCATATCTCGGAAACTATAAGAGATAATGCAATTTGGCAACCGGCAATGTAATTAGCATGCCGAATATTACTTGGAATGTGAATTGGAACGAAATCGCCAATAGATAAGACCATTTTACAATTTGGGCCCAAGTTAGAAGCAGAGCCTAAGGTGTAAATTATTGATAGTCCATATCTCGGAAACTATAAGAGATAATGCAATTTCGCAACCGGCAATGTAATTAGCATGACGAATATCACTTGGAATGTGAATTGGGACGAAATCGCCAATAGGTAAGACCATTTTACAATTTGGGCCCAAGTTAGAAGCAGAGCCTAAGGTGTAAATTATCGAAAGTCCATATCTCGGAAACTATAAGAGATAATGCAATTTGGCAACCGGCAATGTAATTAGCATGCCGAATATTACTTGGAATGTGAATTGGAACGAAATCGCCAATAGATAAGACCATTTTACAATTTGGGCCCAAGTTAGAAGCAGAGCCTAAGGTGTAAATTATCGATAGTCCATATCTCGGAAACTATAAGAGATAATGCAATTTGGCAACCGGCAATGTAATTAGCATGCCGAATATTAATTGGAATGTGAATTGGAATGAAATCGCCAATAGATAAGACCATTTTACAATTTGGGCCCAAGTTAGAAGCAGAGCCTAAGGTGTAAATTATTGATAGTCCATATCTCGGAAACTATAAGAGATAATGCAATTTGGCAACCGGCAATGTAATTAGCATGCCGAATATTACTTGGAATGTGAATTGGAACGAAATCGCTAATAGAGAAGACCATTTTACAATTTGGGCCCAAGTTAGAAGCAGAGCCTAAGGTGTAAATTATCGATAGTCCATATCTCGGAAACTATAAGAGATAATGCAATTTGGCAACCGGCAATGTAATTAGCATGCCGAATATTACTTGGAATGTGAATTGGAACGAAATCGCCAATAGATAAGACCATTTTACAATTTGGGCCCAAGTTAGAATCCGAGACTAAGGTGTAAATTATCGATAGTCCATATCTCAGAAACTATAAGAGGTAATGCAATTTGGCAACCGGCAATGTAATTAGCATGCCGAATATTACTTGGAATGTGAATTGGAACGAAATCGCCAATAGAGAAGACCATTTTACAATTTGGGCCCAAGTTAGAAGCAGAGCCTAAGGTGTAAATTATCGATAGTCCATATCTCGGAAACTATAAGAGATAATGCAATTTGGCAACCGGCAATGTAATTAGCATGCCGAATATTACTTGGAATGTGAATTGGAACGAAATCGCCAATAGATAAGACCATTTTACAATTTGGGCCCAAGTTAGAAGCAGAGCCTAAGGTGTAAATTATCGATAGTCCATATCTCGGAAACTATAAGAGGTAATGCAATTTGGCAACCGGCAATGTAATTAGCATGCCGAATATCACTTGGAATGTGAATTGGGACGAAATCGCCAATAGATAAGACCATTTTACAATTTGGGCCCAAGTTAGAAGCAGAGCCTAAGGTGTAAATTATCGATAGTCCATATCTCGGAAACTATAAGAGATAATGCAATTTGGCTACCGGCAATGTAATTAGCATGCCGAATATTACTTGGAATGTGAATTGGAACGAAATCGCCAATAGATAAGACCATTTTACAATTTGGGCCCAAGTTAGAAGCAGAGCCTAAGGTGTAAATTATCGAGAGTCCATATCTCGGAAACTATAATAGATAATGCAATTTGGCAACCGGCAATGTAATTAGCATGCCGAATATTACTTGGAATGTGAATTGGAACGAAATCGCCAATAGATAAGACCATTTTACAATTTGGGCCCAAGTTAGAAGCAGAGCCTAAGGTGTAAATTATTGATAGTCCATATCTCGGAAACTATAAGAGATAATGCAATTTCGCAACCGGCAATGTAATTAGCATGCCGAATATTACTTGGAGTGTGAATTGGAACGAAATCGCCAATAGGTAAGACCATTTTACAATTTGGGCCCAAGTTAGAAGCAGAGCCTAAGGTGTAAATTATCGATAGTCCATATCTCGGAAACTATAAGAGATAATGCAATTTGGCAACCGGCAATGTAATTAGCATGCCGAATATTACTTGGAATGTCAATTGGAACGAAATCGCCAATAGATAAGGCCATTTTGCAATTTGGGCCCAAGTTAGAAGCAGAGCCTAAGGTGTAAATTATCGATAGTCCATATCTCGGAAACTATAAGAGATAATGCAATTTGGCAACCGGCAATGTAATTAGCATGCCGAATATTACTTGGAATGTGAATTGGAACGAAATCGCCAATAGATAAGACCATTTTACAATTTGGGCCCAAGTTAGAAGCAGAGCCTAAGGTGTAAATTATTGATAGTCCATATCTCGGAAACTATAAGAGATAATACAATTTGGCAACCGGCAATGTAATTAGCATGCCGAATATTACTTGGAATGTGAATTGGAACGAAATCGCCAATAGATAAGACCATTTTACAATTTGGGCCCAAGTTAGAAGCAGAGCCTAAGGTGTAAATTATCGATAGTCCATATCTCGGAAACTATAAGAGATAATGCAATTTGGCAACCGGCAATGTAATTAGCATGCCGAATATTACTTGGAATGTGAATTGGAACGGAATCGCCAATAGATAAGAACATTTTACAATTTGGGCCCAAGTTAGAAGCAGAGCCTAAGGTGTAAATTATCGATAGTCCATATCTCGGAAACTATAAGAGGTAATGCAATTTGGCAACCGGCAATGTAATTAGCATGCCGAATATCACTTGGAATGTGAATTGGGACGAAATCGCCAATAGATAAGACCATCTTACAATTTGGGCCCAAGTTAGAAGCAGAGCCTAAGGTGTAAATTATCGATAGTCCATATCTCGGAAACTATAAGAGATAATGCAATTTGGCAACCGGCAATGTAATTAGCATGCCGAATATTACTTGGAATGTGAATTGGAACGAAATCGCCAATAGATAAGACCATTTTACAATTTGGGCCCAAGTTAGAAGCAGAGCCTAAGGTGTAAATTATCGAGAGTCCATATCTCGGAAACTATAAGAGATAATGCAATTTGGCAACCGGCAATGTAATTAGCATGCCGAATATTACTTGGAATGTGAATTGGAACGAAATCGCCAATAGATAAGACCATTTTACAATTTGGGCCCAAGTTAGAAGCAGAGCCTAAGGTGTAAATTATTGATAGTCCATATCTCGGAAACTATAAGAGATAATGCAATTTCGCAACCGGCAATGTAATTAGCATGCCGAATATTACTTGGAGTGTGAATTGGAACGAAATCGCCAATAGGTAAGACCATTTTACAATTTGGGCCCAAGTTAGAAGCAGAGCCTAAGGTGTAAATTATCGATAGTCCATATCTCGGAAACTATAAGAGATAATGCAATTTGGCAACCGGCAATGTAATTAGCATTCCGAATATTACTTGGAATGTGAATTGGAACGAAATCGCCAATAGTTAAGGCCATTTTACAATTTGGGCCCAAGTTAGAAGCAGAGCCTAAGGTGTAAATTATCGATAGTCCATATCTCGGAAACTATAAGAGGTAATGCAATTTGGCAACCGGCAATGTAATTAGCATGCCGAATATTACTTGGAGTGTGAATTGGAACGAAATCGCCAATAGATAAGATCATTTTACAATTTGGGCCCAAGTTAGAAGCAGAGCCTAAGGTGTAAATTATCGATAGTCCATATCTCGGAAACTATAAGAGATAATGCAATTTGGCAACCGGCAATGTAATTAGCATGCCGAATATTACTTGGAATGTGAATTGGAACGAAATCGCCAATAGATAAGACCATTTTACAATTTAGGCCCAAGTTAGAAGCAGAGCCTAAGGTGTAAATTATCGATAGTCCATATCTCGGAAACTATAAGAGATAATGCAATTTGGCAACCGGCAATGTAATTAGCATGCCGAATATTACTTGGAATGTGAATTGGAACGAAATCGTCAATAGATAAGGCCATTTTACAATTTGGGCCCAAGTTAGAAGCAGAGCCTAAGGAGTAAATTATCGATAGTCCATATCTCGGAAACTATAAGAGATAATGCAATTTGGCAACCGGCAATGTAATTAGCATGCCGAATATTACTTGGAATGTGAATTGGAACGAAATCGCCAATAGATAAGACCATTTTACAATTTGGGCCCAAGTTAGAAACAGAGCCTAAGGTGTAAATTATCGATAGTCCATATCTCGGAAACTATAAGAGATAATGCAATTTGGCAACCGGCAATGTAATTAGCATGCCGAATATTACTTGGAATGTGAATTGGAACGAAATCGCCAATAGATAAGACCATTTTACAATTTGGGCCCAAGTTAGAAGCAGAGCCTAAGGTGTAAATTATTGATAGTCCATATCTCGGAAACTATAAGAGATAATGCAATTTCGCAACCGGCAATGTAATTAGCATGACGAATATCACTTGGAATGTGAATTGGGACGAAATCGCCAATAGATAAGACCATTTTACAATTTGGGCCCAAGTTAGAAGCAGAGCCTAAGGTGTAAATTATCGATAGTCCATATCTCGGAAACTATAAGAGATAATGCAATTTGGCAACCGGCAATGTAATTAGCATGCCGAATATTACTTGGAATGTGAATTGGAACGAAATCGCCAATAGATAAGACCATTTTACAATTTGGGCCCAAGTTAGAAGCAGAGCCTAAGGTGTAAATTATTGATAGTCCATATCTCGGAAACTATAAGAGAAAATGCAATTTCGCAACCGGCAATATAATTAGCATGCCAAATGTCACTTGGAATGTGAATTGGGACGAAATCGCCAATAGATAAGACCATTTTACAATTTGGGCCCAAGTTAGAAGCAGAGCCTAAGGTGTAAATTATCGATAGTCCATATCTCGGAAACTATAAGAGATAATGCAATTTGGCAACCGGCAATGTAATTAGCATGCCGAATATTACTTGGAATGTGAATTGGAACGAAATCGCCAATAGATAAGACCATTTTACAATTTGGGCCCAAGTTAGAAGCAGAGCCTAAGGTGTAAATTATTGATAGTCCATATCTCGGAAACTATAAGAGATAATGCAATTTGGCAACCGGCAATGTAATTAGCATGCCGAATATTACTTGGAATGTGAATTGGAACGAAATCGCCAATAGATAAGACCATTTTACAATTTGGGCCCAAGTTAGAAGCAGAGCCTAAGGTGTAAATTATCGATAGTCCATATCTCGGAAACTATAAGAGATAACGCAATTTGGCAACCGGCAATGTAATTAGCATGCCGAATATTACTTGGAATGTGAATTGGAACGAAATCGCCAATAGATAAGACCATTTTACAATTTGGGCCCAAGTTAGAAGCAGAGCCTAAGGTGTAAATTATCGATAGTCCATATCTCGGAAACTATAAGAGATAATGCAATTTGGCAACCGGCAATGTAATTAGCATGCCGAATATTACTTGGAATGTGAATTGGAACGAAATCGCCAATAGATAAGACCATTTTAGAATTTGGGCCCAAGTTAGAAGCAGAGCCTAAGGTGTAAATTATCGATAGTCCATATCTCGGAAACTATAAGAGATAATGCAATTTGGCAACCGGCAATGTAATTAGCATGCCGAATATTACTTGGAATGTGAATTGGAACGAAATCGCCAATAGATAAGACCATTTTACAATTTGGGCCCAAGTTAGAAGCAGAGCCTAAGGTGTAAATTATTGATAGTCCATATCTCGGAAACTATAAGAGATAATGCAATTTCGCAACCGGCAATGTAATTAGCATGCCGAATGTCACTTGGAATGTGAATTGGGACGAAATCGCCAATAGATAAGACCATTTTACAATTTGGGCCCAAGTTAGAAGCAGAGCCTAAGGTGTAAATTATCGATAGTCCATATCTCGGAAACTATAAGAGATAATGCAATTTGGCAACCGGCAATGTAATTAGCATGCCGAATATTACTTGGAGTGTGAATTGGAACGAAATCGCCAATAGATAAGACCATTTTACAAATTGGGCCCAAGTTAGAAGCAGAGCCTAAGGTGTAAATTATCGATAGTCCATATCTCGGAAACTATAAGAGATAATTCAATTTGGCAACCGGCAATGTAATTAGCAAGCCGGATATTACTTGGAATGTGAATTGGAACGAAATCGCCAATAGATAAGACCATTTTACAATTTGGGCCCAAGTTAGAAGCAGAGCCTAAGGTGTAAATTATCGATAGTCCATATCTCGGAAACTATAAGAGATAATGCAATTTGGCAACCGGCAATGTAATTAGCATGCCGAATATTACTTGGAAT
This sequence comes from Rhynchophorus ferrugineus, assembly GCF_030347505.1. Taxonomy (NCBI): domain Eukaryota; kingdom Metazoa; phylum Arthropoda; class Insecta; order Coleoptera; family Curculionidae; genus Rhynchophorus; species Rhynchophorus ferrugineus. The sequence goes on along the minus strand of NW_027472737.1, from coordinate 333,174 downwards.
GTGAATTGGAACGAAATCGCCAATAGATAAGACGATTTTACAATTTGGGCCCAAGTTAGAAGCAGAGCCTAAGATGTAAATTATCGATAGTCCATATCTCGGAAACTATAAGAGATAATGCAATTTGGCAATCGGCAATGTAATTAGCATGCCGAATATTACTTGGAATGTGAATTGGAACGAAATCGCCAATAGATAAGACCATTTTACAATTTGGGCCCAAGTTAGAAGCAGAGCCTAAGGTGTAAATTATCGATAGTCCATATCTCGGAAACTATAAGAGATAATGCAATTTGGCAACCGGCAATGTAATTAGCATGCCGAATATTACTTGGAATGTGAATTGGAACGAAATCGCCAATAGATAAGACCATTTTACAATTTGGGCACAAGTTAGAAGCAGAGCCTAAGGTGTAAATTATTGATAGTCCATATCTCGGAAACTATAAGAGATAATGCAATTTCGCAATCGGCAATGTAATTAGCATGCCGAATATCACTTGGAATGTGAATTGGGACGAAATCGCCAATAGATAAGACCATTTTACAATTTGGGCCCAAGTTAGAAGCAGACCCTAAGGTGTAAATTATCGATAGTCCATATCTCGGAAACTATAAGAGATAATGCAATTTGGCAACCGGCAATGTAATTAGCATGCCGAATATTACTAGGAATGTGAATTGGAACGAAATCGCCAATAGATAAGACCATTTTACAATTTGGGCCCAAGTTAGAAGCAGAGCCTAAGGTGTAAATTATCGATAGTCCATATCTCGGAAACTATAAGAGATAATGCAATTTGGCAACCGGCAATGTAATTAGCATGCCGAATATTACTTGGAATGTGAATTGGAACGAAATCGCCAATAGATAAGACCATTTTACAATTTGGGCCCAAGTTAGAAGCAGAGCCTAAGGTGTAAATTATTGATAGTCCATATCTCGGAAACTATAAGAGATAATGCAATTTCGCAACCGGCAATGTAATTAGCATGCCGAATGTCACTTGGAATGTGAATTGGGACGAAATCGCCAATAGATAAGACCATTTTACAATTTGGGCCCAAGTTAGAAGCAGAGCCTAAGGTGTAAATTATCGATAGTCCATATCTCGGAAACTATAAGAGATAATGCAATTTGGCAACCGGCAATGTAATTAGCATGCCGAATATTACTTGGAGTGTGAATTGGAACGAAATCGCCAATAGATAAGACCATTTTACAAATTGGGCCCAAGTTAGAAGCAGAGCCTAAGGTGTAAATTATCGATAGTCCATATCTCGGAAACTATAAGAGATAATTCAATTTGGCAACCGGCAATGTAATTAGCAAGCCGGATATTACTTGGAATGTGAATTGGAACGAAATCGCCAATAGATAAGACCATTTTACAATTTGGGCCCAAGTTAGAAGCAGAGCCTAAGGTGTAAATTATCGATAGTCCATATCTCGGAAACTATAAGAGATAATGCAATTTGGCAACCGGCAATGTAATTAGCATGCCGAATATTACTTGGAATGTGAATTGGAACGAAATCGCCAATAGATAAGACGATTTTACAATTTGGGCCCAAGTTAGAAGCAGAGCCTAAGATGTAAATTATCGATAGTCCATATCTCGGAAACTATAAGAGATAATGCAATTTGGCAATCGGCAATGTAATTAGCATGCCGAATATTACTTGGAATGTGAATTGGAACGAAATCGCCAATAGATAAGACCATTTTACAATTTGGGCCCAAGTTAGAAGCAGAGCCTAAGGTGTAAATTATCGATAGTCCATATCTCGGAAACTATAAGAGATAATGCAATTTGGCAACCGGCAATGTAATTAGCATGCCGAATATTACTTGGAATGTGAATTGGAACGAAATCGCCAATAGATAAGACCATTTTACAATTTGGGCACAAGTTAGAAGCAGAGCCTAAGGTGTAAATTATTGATAGTCCATATCTCGGAAACTATAAGAGATAATGCAATTTCGCAATCGGCAATGTAATTAGCATGCCGAATATCACTTGGAATGTGAATTGGGACGAAATCGCCAATAGATAAGACCATTTTACAATTTGGGCCCAAGTTAGAAGCAGACCCTAAGGTGTAAATTATCGATAGTCCATATCTCGGAAACTATAAGAGATAATGCAATTTGGCAACCGGCAATGTAATTAGCATGCCGAATATTACTAGGAATGTGAATTGGAACGAAATCGCCAATAGATAAGACCATTTTACAATTTGGGCCCAAGTTAGAAGCAGAGCCTAAGGTGTAAATTATCGATAGTCCATATCTCGGAAACTATAAGAGATAATGCAATTTGGCAACCGGCAATGTAATTAGCATGCCGAATATTACTTGGAATGTGAATTGGAACGAAATCGCCAATAGATAAGACCATTTTACAATTTGGGCCCAAGTTAGAAGCAGAGCCTAAGGTGTAAATTATCGATAGTCCATATCTCGGAAACTATAAGAGATAATGCAATTTGGCAACCGGCAATGTAATTAGCATGCCGAATATTACTTGGAATGTGAATTGGAACGAAATCGCCAATAGATAAGACCATTTTAGAATTTGGGCCCAAGTTAGAAGCAGAGCCTAAGGTGTAAATTATCGATAGTCCATATCTCGGAAACTATAAGAGATAATGCAATTTGGCAACCGGCAATGTAATTAGCATGCCGAATATTACTTGGAATGTGAATTGGAACGAAATCGCCAATAGATAAGACCATTTTACAATTTGGGCCCAAGTTAGAAGCAGAGCCTAAGGTGTAAATTATTGATAGTCCATATCTCGGAAACTATAAGAGATAATGCAATTTCGCAACCGGCAATGTAATTAGCATGCCGAATGTCACTTGGAATGTGAATTGGGACGAAATCGCCAATAGATAAGACCATTTTACAATTTGGGCCCAAGTTAGAAGCAGAGCCTAAGGTGTAAATTATCGATAGTCCATATCTCGGAAACTATAAGAGATAATGCAATTTGGCAACCGGCAATGTAATTAGCATGCCGAATATTACTTGGAGTGTGAATTGGAACGAAATCGCCAATAGATAAGACCATTTTACAAATTGGGCCCAAGTTAGAAGCAGAGCCTAAGGTGTAAATTATCGATAGTCCATATCTCGGAAACTATAAGAGATAATTCAATTTGGCAACCGGCAATGTAATTAGCAAGCCGGATATTACTTGGAATGTGAATTGGAACGAAATCGCCAATAGATAAGACCATTTTACAATTTGGGCCCAAGTTAGAAGCAGAGCCTAAGGTGTAAATTATCGATAGTCCATATCTCGGAAACTATAAGAGATAATGCAATTTGGCAACCGGCAATGTAATTAGCATGCCGAATATTACTTGGAATGTGAATTGGAACGAAATCGCCAATAGATAAGACGATTTTACAATTTGGGCCCAAGTTAGAAGCAGAGCCTAAGATGTAAATTATCGATAGTCCATATCTCGGAAACTATAAGAGATAATGCAATTTGGCAATCGGCAATGTAATTAGCATGCCGAATATTACTTGGAATGTGAATTGGAACGAAATCGCCAATAGATAAGACCATTTTACAATTTGGGCCCAAGTTAGAAGCAGAGCCTAAGGTGTAAATTATCGATAGTCCATATCTCGGAAACTATAAGAGATAATGCAATTTGGCAACCGGCAATGTAATTAGCATGCCGAATATTACTTGGAATGTGAATTGGAACGAAATCGCCAATAGATAAGACCATTTTACAATTTGGGCACAAGTTAGAAGCAGAGCCTAAGGTGTAAATTATTGATAGTCCATATCTCGGAAACTATAAGAGATAATGCAATTTCGCAATCGGCAATGTAATTAGCATGCCGAATATCACTTGGAATGTGAATTGGGACGAAATCGCCAATAGATAAGACCATTTTACAATTTGGGCCCAAGTTAGAAGCAGACCCTAAGGTGTAAATTATCGATAGTCCATATCTCGGAAACTATAAGAGATAATGCAATTTGGCAACCGGCAATGTAATTAGCATGCCGAATATTACTAGGAATGTGAATTGGAACGAAATCGCCAATAGATAAGACCATTTTACAATTTGGGCCCAAGTTAGAAGCAGAGCCTAAGGTGTAAATTATCGATAGTCCATATCTCGGAAACTATAAGAGATAATGCAATTTGGCAACCGGCAATGTAATTAGCATGCCGAATATTACTTGGAATGTGAATTGGAACGAAATCGCCAATAGATAAGACCATTTTACAATTTGGGCCCAAGTTAGAAGCAGAGCCTAAGGTGTAAATTATTGATAGTCCATATCTCGGAAACTATAAGAGATAATGCAATTTCGCAACCGGCAATGTAATTAGCATGCCGAATGTCACTTGGAATGTGAATTGGGACGAAATCGCCAATAGATAAGACCATTTTACAATTTGGGCCCAAGTTAGAAGCAGAGCCTAAGGTGTAAATTATCGATAGTCCATATCTCGGAAACTATAAGAGATAATGCAATTTGGCAACCGGCAATGTAATTAGCATGCCGAATATTACTTGGAGTGTGAATTGGAACGAAATCGCCAATAGATAAGACCATTTTACAAATTGGGCCCAAGTTAGAAGCAGAGCCTAAGGTGTAAATTATCGATAGTCCATATCTCGGAAACTATAAGAGATAATTCAATTTGGCAACCGGCAATGTAATTAGCAAGCCGGATATTACTTGGAATGTGAATTGGAACGAAATCGCCAATAGATAAGACCATTTTACAATTTGGGCCCAAGTTAGAAGCAGAGCCTAAGGTGTAAATTATCGATAGTCCATATCTCGGAAACTATAAGAGATAATGCAATTTGGCAACCGGCAATGTAATTAGCATGCCGAATATTACTTGGAATGTGAATTGGAACGAAATCGCCAATAGATAAGACGATTTTACAATTTGGGCCCAAGTTAGAAGCAGAGCCTAAGATGTAAATTATCGATAGTCCATATCTCGGAAACTATAAGAGATAATGCAATTTGGCAATCGGCAATGTAATTAGCATGCCGAATATTACTTGGAATGTGAATTGGAACGAAATCGCCAATAGATAAGACCATTTTACAATTTGGGCCCAAGTTAGAAGCAGAGCCTAAGGTGTAAATTATCGATAGTCCATATCTCGGAAACTATAAGAGATAATGCAATTTGGCAACCGGCAATGTAATTAGCATGCCGAATATTACTTGGAATGTGAATTGGAACGAAATCGCCAATAGATAAGACCATTTTACAATTTGGGCACAAGTTAGAAGCAGAGCCTAAGGTGTAAATTATTGATAGTCCATATCTCGGAAACTATAAGAGATAATGCAATTTCGCAATCGGCAATGTAATTAGCATGCCGAATATCACTTGGAATGTGAATTGGGACGAAATCGCCAATAGATAAGACCATTTTACAATTTGGGCCCAAGTTAGAAGCAGACCCTAAGGTGTAAATTATCGATAGTCCATATCTCGGAAACTATAAGAGATAATGCAATTTGGCAACCGGCAATGTAATTAGCATGCCGAATATTACTAGGAATGTGAATTGGAACGAAATCGCCAATAGATAAGACCATTTTACAATTTGGGCCCAAGTTAGAAGCAGAGCCTAAGGTGTAAATTATCGATAGTCCATATCTCGGAAACTATAAGAGATAATGCAATTTGGCAACCGGCAATGTAATTAGCATGCCGAATATTACTTGGAATGTGAATTGGAACGAAATCGCCAATAGATAAGACCATTTTACAATTTGGGCCCAAGTTAGAAGCAGAGCCTAAGGTGTAAATTATCGATAGTCCATATCTCAGAAACTATAAGAGGTAATGCAATTTGGCAACCGGCAATGTAATTAGCATGCCGAATATTACTTGGAATGTGAATTGGAACGAAATCGCCAATAGAGAAGACCATTTTACAATTTGGGCCCAAGTTAGAAGCAGAGCCTAAGGTGTAAATTATCGATAGTCCATATCTCGGAAACTATAAGAGATAATGCAATTTGGCAACCGGCAATGTAATTAGCATGCCGAATATTACTTGGAATGTGAATTGGAACGAAATCGCCAATAGATAAGACCATTTTAGAATTTGGGCCCAAGTTAGAAGCAGAGCCTAAGGTGTAAATTATCGATAGTCCATATCTCGGAAACTATAAGAGATAATGCAATTTGGCAACCGGCAATGTAATTAGCATGCCGAATATTACTTGGAATGTGAATTGGAACGAAATCGCCAATAGATAAGACCATTTTACAATTTGGGCCCAAGTTAGAAGCAGAGCCTAAGGTGTAAATTATTGATAGTCCATATCTCGGAAACTATAAGAGATAATGCAATTTCGCAACCGGCAATGTAATTAGCATGCCGAATGTCACTTGGAATGTGAATTGGGACGAAATCGCCAATAGATAAGACCATTTTACAATTTGGGCCCAAGTTAGAAGCAGAGCCTAAGGTGTAAATTATCGATAGTCCATATCTCGGAAACTATAAGAGATAATGCAATTTGGCAACCGGCAATGTAATTAGCATGCCGAATATTACTTGGAGTGTGAATTGGAACGAAATCGCCAATAGATAAGACCATTTTACAAATTGGGCCCAAGTTAGAAGCAGAGCCTAAGGTGTAAATTATCGATAGTCCATATCTCGGAAACTATAAGAGATAATTCAATTTGGCAACCGGCAATGTAATTAGCAAGCCGGATATTACTTGGAATGTGAATTGGAACGAAATCGCCAATAGATAAGACCATTTTACAATTTGGGCCCAAGTTAGAAGCAGAGCCTAAGGTGTAAATTATCGATAGTCCATATCTCGGAAACTATAAGAGATAATGCAATTTGGCAACCGGCAATGTAATTAGCATGCCGAATATTACTTGGAATGTGAATTGGAACGAAATCGCCAATAGATAAGACGATTTTACAATTTGGGCCCAAGTTAGAAGCAGAGCCTAAGATGTAAATTATCGATAGTCCATATCTCGGAAACTATAAGAGATAATGCAATTTGGCAATCGGCAATGTAATTAGCATGCCGAATATTACTTGGAATGTGAATTGGAACGAAATCGCCAATAGATAAGACCATTTTACAATTTGGGCCCAAGTTAGAAGCAGAGCCTAAGGTGTAAATTATCGATAGTCCATATCTCGGAAACTATAAGAGATAATGCAATTTGGCAACCGGCAATGTAATTAGCATGCCGAATATTACTTGGAATGTGAATTGGAACGAAATCGCCAATAGATAAGACCATTTTACAATTTGGGCACAAGTTAGAAGCAGAGCCTAAGGTGTAAATTATTGATAGTCCATATCTCGGAAACTATAAGAGATAATGCAATTTCGCAATCGGCAATGTAATTAGCATGCCGAATATCACTTGGAATGTGAATTGGGACGAAATCGCCAATAGATAAGACCATTTTACAATTTGGGCCCAAGTTAGAAGCAGACCCTAAGGTGTAAATTATCGATAGTCCATATCTCGGAAACTATAAGAGATAATGCAATTTGGCAACCGGCAATGTAATTAGCATGCCGAATATTACTAGGAATGTGAATTGGAACGAAATCGCCAATAGATAAGACCATTTTACAATTTGGGCCCAAGTTAGAAGCAGAGCCTAAGGTGTAAATTATCGATAGTCCATATCTCGGAAACTATAAGAGATAATGCAATTTGGCAACCGGCAATGTAATTAGCATGCCGAATATTACTTGGAATGTGAATTGGAACGAAATCGCCAATAGATAAGACCATTTTACAATTTGGGCACAAGTTAGAAGCAGAGCCTAAGGTGTAAATTATTGATAGTCCATATCTCGGAAACTATAAGAGATAATGCAATTTCGCAATCGGCAATATAATTAGCATGCCGAATATCACTTGGAATGTGAATTGGGACGAAATCGCCAATAGATAAGACCATTTTACAATTTGGGCCCAAGTTAGAAGCAGACCCTAAGGTGTAAATTATCGATAGTCCATATCTCGGAAACTATAAGAGATAATGCAATTTGGCAACCGGCAATGTAATTAGCATGCCGAATATTACTAGGAATGTGAATTGGAACGAAATCGCCAATAGATAAGACCATTTTACAATTTGGGCCCAAGTTAGAAGCAGAGCCTAAGGTGTAAATTATCGATAGTCCATATCTCGGAAACTATAAGAGATAATGCAATTTGGCAACCGGCAATGTAATTAGCATGCCGAATATTACTTGGAATGTGAATTGGAACGAAATCGCCAATAGATAAGACCATTTTACAATTTGGGCCCAAGTTAGAAGCAGAGCCTAAGGTGTAAATTATCGATAGTCCATATCTCAGAAACTATAAGAGGTAATGCAATTTGGCAACCGGCAATGTAATTAGCATGCCGAATATTACTTGGAATGTGAATTGGAACGAAATCGCCAATAGAGAAGACCATTTTACAATTTGGGCCCAAGTTAGAAGCAGAGCCTAAGGTGTAAATTATCGATAGTCCATATCTCGGAAACTATAAGAGATAATGCAATTTGGCAACCGGCAATGTAATTAGCATGCCGAATATTACTTGGAATGTGAATTGGAACGAAATCGCCAATAGATAAGACCATTTTACAATTTGGGCCCAAGTTAGAAGCAGAGCCTAAGGTGTAAATTATCGATAGTCCATATCTCGGAAACTATAAGAGATAATGTAATTTGGCAACCGGCAATGTAATTAGCATGCCGAATATTACTTGGAATGTGAATTGGAACGAAATCGCCAATAGATAAGACCATTTTACAATTTGGGCCCAAGTTAGAAGCAGAGCCTAAATTGTAAATTATCGATAGTCCATATCTCGGAAACTATAAGAGATAATGTAATTTGGCAACCGGCAATGTAATTAGCATGCCGAATATTACTTGGAATGTGAATTGGAACGAAATCGCCAATAGATAAGACCATTTTACAATTTGGGCCCAAGTTAGAAGCAGAGCCTAAGGTGTAAATTATCGATAGTCCATATCTCGGAAACTATAAGAGATAATGCAATTTGGCAACCGGCAATGTAATTAGCATGCCGAATATTACTTGGAATGTGAATTGGAACGAAATCGCCAATAGATAAGACCATTTTACAATTTGGGCCCAAGTTAGAAGCAGAGCCTAAGGTGTAAATTATCGATAGTCCATATCTCAGAAACTATAAGAGGTAATGCAATTTGGCAACCGGCAATGTAATTAGCATGCCGAATATTACTTGGAATGTGAATTGGAACGAAATCGCCAATAGAGAAGACCATTTTACAATTTGGGCCCAAGTTAGAAGCAGAGCCTAAGGTGTAAATTATCGATAGTCCATATCTCGGAAACTATAAGAGATAATGCAATTTGGCAACCGGCAATGTAATTAGCATGCCGAATATTACTTGGAATGTGAATTGGAACGAAATCGCCAATAGATAAGACCATTTTACAATTTGGGCCCAAGTTAGAAGCAGAGCCTAAGGTGTAAATTATCGATAGTCCATATCTCGGAAACTATAAGAGATAATGTAATTTGGCAACCGGCAATGTAATTAGCATGCCGAATATTACTTGGAATGTGAATTGGAACGAAATCGCCAATAGATAAGACCATTTTACAATTTGGGCCCAAGTTAGAAGCAGAGCCTAAATTGTAAATTATCGATAGTCCATATCTCGGAAACTATAAGAGATAATGTAATTTGGCAACCGGCAATGTAATTAGCATGCCGAATATTACTTGGAATGTGAATTGGAACGAAATCGCCAATAGATAAGACCATTTTACAATTTGGGCCCAAGTTAGAAGCAGAGCCTAAGGTGTAAATTATCGATAGTCCATATCTCGGAAACTATAAGAGATAATTCAATTTGGCAACCGGCAATGTAATTAGCATGCCGGATATTACTTGGAATGTGAATTGGAACGAAATCGCCAATAGATAAGACCATTTTACAATTTGGGCCCAAGTTAGAAGCAGAGCCTAAGGTGTAAATCATCGATAGTCCATATCTGGGAAACTATAAGAGATAATGCAATTTGGCAACCGGCAATGTAATTAGCATGTCGAATATTACTTGGAATGTGAATTGGAACGAAATCGCCAATAGATAAGACGATTTTACAATTTGGGCCCAAGTTAGAAGCAGAGCCTAAGATGTAAATTATCGATAGTCCATATCTCGGAAACTATAACAGATAATGCAATTTGGCAACCGGCAATGTAATTAGCATGCCGAATATTACTTGGAATGTGAATTGGAACGAAATCGCCAATAGATAAGACCATTTTACAATTTGGGCCGAATATTACTTGGAATGTGAATTGGAACGAAATCGCCAATAGATAAGACCATTTTACAATTTGGGCCCAAGTTAGAAGCAGAGCCTAAGGTGTAAATTATCGATAGTCCATATCTCGGAAACTATAACAGATAATGCAATTTGGCAACCGGCAATGTAATTAGCATGCCGAATATTACTTGGAATGTGAATTGGAACGAAATCGCCAATAGGTAAGACCATTTTACAATTTGGGCCCAAGTTAGAAGCAGAGCCTAAGGTGTAAATTATCGATAGTCCATATCTCGGAAACTATAAGAGATAATTCAATTTGGCAACCGGCAATGTAAATAGCATGCCGGATATTACTTGGAATGTGAATTGGAACGAAATCGCCAATAGATAAGACCATTTTACAATTTGGGCCCAAGTTAGAAGCAGAGCCTAAGGTGTAAATTATTGATAGTCCATATCTCGAAAACTATAAGAGATAATGCAATTTCGCAACCGGCAATGTAATTAGCATGCCGAATATCACTTGGAATGTGAATTGGGACGAAATCGCCAATAGATAAGACCATTTTACAATTTGGGCCCAAGTTAGAAGCAGAGCCTAAGGTGTAAATTATCGATAGTCCATATCTCGGAAACTATAAGAGATAATGCAATTTGGCAACCGGCAATGTAATTAGCATGCCGAATATTACTTGGAATGTGAATTGGAACGAAATCGCCAATAGATAAGACCATTTTACAAATTGGGCCCAAGTTAGAAGCAGAGCCTAAGGTGTAAATTATCGATAGTCCATATCTCGGAAACTATAAGAGATAATGCAATTTGGCAACCGGCAATGTAATTAGCACGCCGAATATTACTTGGAATGTGAATTGGAACGAAAACGCCAATAGATAAGACCATTTTACAATTTGGGCCCAAGTTAGAAGCAGAGGCTAAGGTGTAAATTATCGATAGTCCATATCTCGGAAACTATAAGAGATAATGCAATTTGGCAACCGGCAATGTAATTAGCATGCCGAATATTACTTGAAATGTGAATTGGAACGAAATCGCCAATAGATAAGACCATTTTACAATTTGGGCCCAAGTTAGAAGCAGAGCCTAAGGTGTAAATTATCGATAGTCCATATCTCGGAAACTATAAGAGATAATGCAATTTGGCAACCGGCAATGTAATTAGCATGCCGAATATTACTTGGAATGTGAATTGGAACGAAATCGCCAATAGATAAGACCATTTTACAATTTGGGCCCAAGTTAGAAGCAGAGCCTAAGGTGTAAATTATTGATAGTCCATATCTCGGAAACTATAAGAGATAATGCAATTTCGCAACCGGCAATGTAATTAGCATGCCGAATATTACTTGGAGTGTGAATTGGAACGAAATCGCCAATAGATAAGACCATTTTACAATTTGGGCCCAAGTTAGAAGCAGAGCCTAATTTGTAAATTATCGATAGTCCATATCTCGGAAACTATAAGAGATAATGCAATTTGGCAACCGGCAATGTAATTAGCATGCCGAATATTACTTGGACTGTGAATTGGAACGAAATCGCCAATAGATAAGACCATTTTACAATTTGGGCCCAAGTTAGAAGCAGAGCCTAAGGTGTAAATTATCGATAGTCCATATCTCGGAAACTATAAGAGATAATGCAATTTGGCAACCGGCAATGTAATTAGCATGCCGAATATTACTTGGAATGTGAATTGGAACGAAATCGCCAATAGATAAGACGATTTTACAATTTGGGCCCAAGTTAGAAGCAGAGCCTAAGATGTAAATTATCGATAGTCCATATCTCGGAAACTATAAGAGATAATGCAATTTGGCAACCGGCAATGTAATTAGCATGCCGAATATTACTTGGAATGTGAATTGGAACGAAATCGCCAATAGATAAGACCATTTTACAATTTGGGCCCAAGTTAGAAGCAGAGCCTAAGGTGTAAATTATCGATAGTCCATATCTCGGAAACTATAACAGATAATGCAATTTGGCAACCGGCACTGTAATTAGCATGCCGAATATTACTTGGAATGTGAATTGGAACGAAATCGCCAATAGATAAGACCATTTTACAATTTGGGCCCAAGTTAGAAGCAGAGCCTAAGGTGTAAATTACCGATAGTCCATATCTCGGAAACTATAAGAGATAATGCAATTTGGCAACCGGCAATGTAATTAGCATGCCGAATATTACTTGGAATGTGAATTGGAACGAAATCGCCAATAGATAAGACGATTTTACAATTTGGGCCCAAGTTAGAAGCAGAGCCTAAGGTGTAAATTATCGATAGTCCATATCTCGGAAACTATAAGAGATAATGCAATTTGGCAACCGGCAATGTAATTAGCATGCCGAATATTACTTGGAATGTGAATTGGAACGAAATCGCCAATAGATAAGACCATTTTACAATTTGGGCCCAAGTTAGAAGCAGAGCCTAAGGTGTAAATTATTGATAGTCCATATCTCGGAAACTATAAGAGATAATGCAATTTCGCAACCGGCAATGTAATTAGCATGCCGAATATTACTTGGAGTGTGAATTGGAACGAAATTGCCAATAGATAAGACCATTTTACAATTTGGGCCCAAGTTAGAAGCAGAGCCTAAGGTGTAAATTATCGATAGTCCATATCTCGGAAACTATAAGAGATAATGCAATTTGGCAACCGGCAATGTAATTAGCATGCCGAATATTACTTGGACTGTGAATTGGAACGAAATCGCCAATAGATAAGACCATTTTACAATTTGGGCCCAAGTTAGAAGCAGAGCCTAAGGTGTAAATTATCGATAGTCCATATCTCGGAAACTATAAGAGATAATGCAATTTGGCAACCGGCAATGTAATTAGCATGCCGAATATTACTTGGAATGTGAATTGGAACGAAATCGCCAATAGATAAGACCATTTTACAATTTGGGCCCAAGTTAGAAGCAGAGCCTAAGGTGTAAATTATCGATAGTCCATATCTCGGAAACTATAAGAGATAATGCAATTTGGCAACCGGCAATGTAATTAGCATGCCGAATATTACTTGGAATGTGAATTGGAACGAAATCGCCAATAGATAAGACCATTTTACAATTTGGGCCCAAGTTAGAAGCAGAGCCTAAGGTGTAAATTATTGATAGTCCATATCTCGGAAACTATAAGAGATAATGCAATTTCGCAACCGGCAATGTAATTAGCATGCCGAATATTACTTGGAGTGTGAATTGGAACGAAATCGCCAATAGGTAAGACCATTTTACAATTTGGGCCCAAGTTAGAAGCAGAGCCTAAGGTGTAAATTATCGATAGTCCATATCTCGGAAACTATAAGAGATAATGCAATTTGGCAACCGGCAATGTAATTAGCATGCCGAATATTACTTGGAATGTGAATTGGAACGAAATCGCCAATAGATAAGACCATTTTACAATTTGGGCCCAAGTTAGAAGCAGAGCCTAAGGTGTAAATTATTGATAGTCCATATCTCGGAAACAATAAGAGATAATGCAATTTGGCAACCGGCAATGTAATTAGCATGCCGAATATTACTTGGAATGTGAATTGGAACGAAATCGCCAATAGATAAGACCATTTTACAATTTGGGCCCAAGTTAGAAGCAGAGCCTAAGGTGTAAATTATCGATAGTCCATATCTCGGAAACTATAAGAGATAATGCAATTTGGCAACCGGCAATGTAATTAGCATGCCGAATATTACTTGAAATGTGAATTGGGACGAAATCGCCAATAGATAAGACCATTTTACAATTTGGGCCCAAGTTAGAAGCAGAGCCTAAGGTGTAAATTATCGATAGTCCATATCTCGGAAACTATAAGAAATAATGCAATTTGGCAACCGGCAATGTAATTAGCATGCCGAATATTACTTGGAATGTGAATTGGAACGAAATCGCCAATAGATAAGACCATTTTACAATTTGGGCCCAAGTTAGAAGCAGAGCCTAAGGTGTAAATTATCGATAGTCCATATCTCGGAAACTATAAGAGATAATGCAATTTGGCAACCGGCAATGTAATTAGCATGCCGAATATTACTTGGAATGTGAATTGGAACGAAATCGCCAATAGATAAGACCATTTTACAATTTGGGCCCAAGTTAGAAGCAGAGCCTAAGGTGTAAATTATCGATAGTCCATATCTCGGAAACTATAAGAGATAATGCAATTTGGCAACCGGCAATGTAATTAGCATGCCGAATATTACTTGGAATGTGAATTGGAACGAAATCGCCAATAGATAAGACCATTTTACAATTTGGGCCCAAGTTATAAGCAGAGCCTATGGTGTAAATTATCGATAGTCCATATCTCGGAAACTATAAGAGATAATGCAATTTGGCAACCGGCAATGTAATTAGCATGCCGAATATTACTTGGAATGTGAATTGGAACGAAATCGCCAATAGATAAGACCATTTTACAATTTGGGCCCAAGTTAGAAGCAGAGCCTAAGGTGTAAATTATCGATAGTCCATATCTCGGAAACTATAAGAGTTAATGCAATTTGGTAACCGGCAATGTAATTAGCATGCCGAATATTACTTGGAATGTGAATTGGAACGAAATCGCCAATAGATAAGACCATTTTACAATTTGGGCCCAAGTTAGAAGCAGAGCCTAAGGTGTAAATTATTGATAGTCCATATCTCGGAAACTATAAGAGATAATGCAATTTCGCAACCGGCAATGTAATTAGCATGCCGAATATTACTTGGAGTGTGAATTGGAACGAAATCGCCAATAGGTAAAACCATTTTACAATTTGGGCCCAAGTTAGAAGCAGAGCCTAAGGTGTAAATTATCGATAGTCCATATCTCGGAAACTATAAGAGATAATGCAATTTGGCAACCGGCAATGTAATTAGCATGCCGAATATTACTTGGAATGTGAATTGGAACGAAATCGCCAATAGATAAGGCCATTTTACAATTTGGGCCCAAGTTAGAAGCAGAGCCTAAGGTGTAAATTATCGATAGTCCATATCTCGGAAACTATAAGAGATAATGCAATTTGGCAACCGGCAATGTAATTAGCATGCCGAATATTACTTGGAATGTGAATTGGAACGAAATCGCCAATAGATAAGCCCATTTTACAATTTGGGCCCAAGTTAGAAGCAGAGCCTAAGGTGTAAATTATTGATAGTCCATATCTCGGAAACTATAAGAGATAATGCAATTTGGCAACCGGCAATGTAATTAGCATGCCGAATATTACTTGGAATGTGAATTGGAACGAAATCGCCAATAGATAAGACCATTTTACAATTTGGGCCCAAGTTAGAAGCAGAGCCTAAGGTGTAAATTATTGATAGTCCATATCTCGGAAACTATAAGAGATAATGCAATTTCGCAACCGGCAATGTAATTAGCATGCCGAATATTACTTGGAGTGTGAATTGGAACGAAATCGCCAATAGATAAGATCATTTTACAATTTGGGCCCAAGTTAGAAGCAGAGCCTAAGGTGTAAATTATCGATAGTCCATATCTCGGAAACTATAAGAGATAATGCAATTTGGCAACCGGCAATGTAATTAGCATGCCGAATATTACTTGGAATGTGAATTGGAACGAAATCGCCAATAGATAAGACCATTTTACAATTTAGGCCCAAGTTAGAAGCAGAGCCTAAGGTGTAAATTATCGATAGTCCATATCTCGGAAACTATAAGAGATAATGCAATTTGGCAACCGGCAATGTAATTAGCATGCCGAATATTACTTGGAATGTGAATTGGAACGAAATCGTCAATAGATAAGGCCATTTTACAATTTGGGCCCAAGTTAGAAGCAGAGCCTAAGGAGTAAATTATCGATAGTCCATATCTCGGAAACTATAAGAGATAATGCAATTTGGCAACCGGCAATGTAATTAGCATGCCGAATATTACTTGGAATGTGAATTGGAACGAAATCGCCAATAGATAAGACCATTTTACAATTTGGGCCCAAGTTAGAAGCAGAGCCTAAGGTGTAAATTATTGATAGTCCATATCTCGGAAACTATAAGAGATAATGCAATTTCGCAACCGGCAATGTAATTAGCATGACGAATATCACTTGGAATGTGAATTGGGACGAAATCGCCAATAGATAAGACCATTTTACAATTTGGGCCCAAGTTAGAAGCAGAGCCTAAGGTGTAAATTATCGATAGTCCATATCTCGGAAACTATAAGAGATAATGCAATTTGGCAACCGGCAATGTAATTAGCATGCCGAATATTACTTGGAATGTGAATTGGAACCAAATCGCCAATAGATAAGACCATTTTACAATTTGGGCCCAAGTTAGAAGCAGAGCCTAAGGTGTAAATTATCGATAGTCCATATCTCGGAAACTATAAGAGATAATGCAATTTGGCAACCGGCAATGTAATTAGCATGCCGAATATTACTTGGAATGTGAATTGGAACGAAATCGCCAATAGATAAGACCATTTTACAATTTGGGCCCAAGTTAGAAGCAGAGCCTAAGGTGTAAATTATCGAGAGTCCATATCTCGGAAACTATAAGAGATAATGCAATTTGGCAACCGGCAATGTAATTAGCATGCCGAATATTACTTGGAATGTGAATTGGAACGAAATCGCCAATAGATAAGACCATTTTACAATTTGGGCCCAAGTTAGAAGCAGAGCCTAAGGTGTAAATTATTGATAGTCCATATCTCGGAAACTATAAGAGATAATGCAATTTCGCAACCGGCAATGTAATTAGCATGCCGAATATTACTTGGAGTGTGAATTGGAACGAAATCGCCAATAGGTAAGACCATTTTACAATTTGGGCCCAAGTTAGAAGCAGAGCCTAAGGTGTAAATTATCGATAGTCCATATCTCGGAAACTATAAGAGATAATGCAATTTGGCAACCGGCAATGTAATTAGCATTCCGAATATTACTTGGAATGTGAATTGGAACGAAATCGCCAATAGATAAGGCCATTTTACAATTTGGGCCCAAGTTGGAAGCAAAGCCTAAGGTGTAAATTATCGATAGTCCATATCTTGGAAACTATAAGAGGTAATGCAATTTGGCAACCGGCAATGTAATTAGCATGCCGAATATTACTTGGAATGTGAATTGGAACGAAATCGCCAATAGATAAGACCATTTTACAATTTGGGCCCAAGTTAGAAGCAGAGCCTAAGGTGTAAATTATTGATAGTCCATATCTCGGAAACTATAAGAGATAATGCAATTTGGCAACCGGCAATGTAATTAGCATGCCGAATATTACTTGGAATGTGAATTGGAACGAAATCGCCAATAGATAAGACCATTTTACAATTTGGGCCCAAGTTAGAAGCAGAGCCTAAGGTGTAAATTATTGATAGTCCATATCTCGGAAACTATAAGAGATAATGCAATTTCGCAACCGGCAATGTAATTAGCATGCCGAATATTACTTGGAGTGTGAATTGGAACGAAATCGCCAATAGATAAGATCATTTTACAATTTGGGCCCAAGTTAGAAGCAGAGCCTAAGGTGTAAATTATCGATAGTCCATATCTCGGAAACTATAAGAGATAATGCAATTTGGCAACCGGCAATGTAATTAGCATGCCGAATATTACTTGGAATGTGAATTGGAACGAAATCGCCAATAGATAAGACCATTTTACAATTTAGGCCCAAGTTAGAAGCAGAGCCTAAGGTGTAAATTATCGATAGTCCATATCTCGGAAACTATAAGAGATAATGCAATTTGGCAACCGGCAATGTAATTAGCATGCCGAATATTACTTGGAATGTGAATTGGAACGAAATCGTCAATAGATAAGGCCATTTTACAATTTGGGCCCAAGTTAGAAGCAGAGCCTAAGGAGTAAATTATCGATAGTCCATATCTCGGAAACTATAAGAGATAATGCAATTTGGCAACCGGCAATGTAATTAGCATGCCGAATATTACTTGGAATGTGAATTGGAACTAAATCGCCAATAGATAAGACCATTTTACAATTTGGGCCCAAGTTAGAAACAGAGCCTAAGGTGTAAATTATCGATAGTCCATATCTCGGAAACTATAAGAGATAATGCAATTTGGCAACCGGCAATGTAATTAGCATGCCGAATATTACTTGGAATGTGAATTGGAACGAAATCGCCAATAGATAAGACCATTTTACAATTTGGGCCCAAGTTAGAAGCAGAGCCTAAGGTGTAAATTATTGATAGTCCATATCTCGGAAACTATAAGAGATAATGCAATTTCGCAACCGGCAATGTAATTAGCATGACGAATATCACTTGGAATGTGAATTGGGACGAAATCGCCAATAGATAAGACCATTTTACAATTTGGGCCCAAGTTAGAAGCAGAGCCTAAGGTGTAAATTATCGATAGTCCATATCTCGGAAACTATAAGAGATAATGCAATTTGGCAACCGGCAATGTAATTAGCATGCCGAATATTACTTGGAATGTGAATTGGAACGAAATCGCCAATAGATAAGACCATTTTACAATTTGGGCCCAAGTTAGAAGCAGAGCCTAAGGTGTAAATTATCGATAGTCCATATCTCGGAAACTATAAGAGATAATGCAATTTGGCAACCGGCAATGTAATTAGCATGCCGAATATTACTTGGAATGTGAATTGGAACGAAATCGCCAATAGATAAGACCATTTTACAATTTGGGCCCAAGTTAGAAGCAGAGCCTAAGGTGTAAATTATTGATAGTCCATATCTCGGAAACTATAAGAGATAATGCAATTTCGCAACCGGCAATGTAATTAGCATGCCGAATATTACTTGGAGTGTGAATTGGAACGAAATCGCCAATAGATAAGATCATTTTACAATTTGGGCCCAAGTTAGAAGCAGAGCCTAAGGTGTAAATTATCGATAGTCCATATCTCGGAAACTATAAGAGATAATGCAATTTGGCAACCGGCAATGTAATTAGCATGCCGAATATTACTTGGAATGTGAATTGGAACGAAATCGCCAATAGATAAGACCATTTTACAATTTAGGCCCAAGTTAGAAGCAGAGCCTAAGGTGTAAATTATCGATAGTCCATATCTCGGAAACTATAAGAGATAATGCAATTTGGCAACCGGCAATGTAATTAGCATGCCGAATATTACTTGGAATGTGAATTGGAACGAAATCGCCAATAGATAAGACGATTTTACAATTTGGGCCCAAGTTAGAAGCAGAGCCTAAGGTGTAAATTATCGATAGTCCATATCTCGGAAACTATAAGAGATAATGCAATTTGGCAACCGGCAATGTAATTAGCATGCCGAATATTACTTGGAATGTGAATTGGAACAAAATCGCCAATAGAGAAGACCATTTTACAATTTGGGCCCAAGTTAGAAGCAGAGCCTATGGTGTAAATTATCGATAGTCCATATCTCGGAAACTATAAGAGATAATGCAATTTGGCAACCGGCAATGTAATTAGCATGCCGAATATTACTTGGAATGTGAATTGGAACGAAATCGCCAATAGAGAAGACCATTTTACAATTTGGGCCCAAGTTAGAAGCAAAGTTTAAGGTGTAAATTATCGATAGTCCATATCTCGGAAACTATAAGAGATAATGCAATTTGGCAACCGGCAATGTAATTAGCATGCCGAATATTACTTGGAATGTGAATTGGAACGAAATCGCCATTAGATAAGACCATTTTACAATTTGGGCCCAAGTTAGAAGCAGAGCCTAAGGTGTAAATTATCGATAGTCCATATCTCGGAAACTATAAGAGATAATGCAATTTGGCAACCGGCAATGTAATTAGCATGCCGAATATTACTTGGAATGTGAATTGGAACGAAATCGCCAATAGAGAAGACCATTTTACAATTTGGGCCCAAGTTAGAAGCAGAGCCTAAGGTGTAAATTATCGATAGTCCATATCTCGGAAACTATAAGAGATAATGCAATTTGGCAACCGGCAATGTAATTAGCACGCCGAATATTACTTGGAATGTGAATTGGAACGAAAACGCCAATAGATAAGACCATTTTACAATTTGGGCCCAAGTTAGAAGTAGAGGCTAAGGTGTAAATTATCGATAGTCCATATCTCGGAAACTATAAGAGATAATGCAATTTGGCAACCGGCAATGTAAATAGCATGCCGAATATTACTTGAAATGTGAATTGGAACGAAATCGCCAATAGATAAGACCATTTTACAATTTGGGCCCAAGTTAGAAGCAGAGCCTAAGGTGTAAATTATCGATAGTCCATATCTCGGAAACTATAAGAGATAATGCAATTTGGCAACCGGCAATGTAATTAGCATGCCGAATATTACTTGGAATGTGAATTGGAACGAAATCGCCAATAGATAAGACCATTTTACAATTTGGGCCCAAGTTAGAAGCAGAGCCTAAGGTGTAAATTATTGATAGTCCATATCTCGGAAACTATAAGAGATAATGCAATTTCGCAACCGGCAATGTAATTAGCATGCCGAATATTACTTGGAGTGTGAATTGGAACGAAATCGCCAATAGATAAGACCATTTTACAATTTGGGCCCAAGTTAGAAGCAGAGCCTAAGGTGTAAATTATCGATAGTCCATATCTCGGAAACTATAAGAGATAATGCAATTTGGCAACCGGCAATGTAATTAGCATGCCGAATATTACTTGGACTGTGAATTGGAACGAAATCGCCAATAGATAAGACCATTTTACAATTTGGGCCCAAGTTAGAAGCAGAGCCTAAGGTGTAAATTATCGATAGTCCATATCTCGGAAACTATAAGAGATAATGCAATTTGGCAACCGGCAATGTAATTAGCATGCCGAATATTACTTGGAATGTGAATTGGAACGAAATCGCCAATAGATAAGACGATTTTACAATTTGGGCCCAAGTTAGAAGCAGAGCCTAAGATGTAAATTATCGATAGTCCATATCTCGGAAACTATAAGAGATAATGCAATTTGGCAACCGGCAATGTAATTAGCATGCCGAATATTACTTGGAATGTGAATTGGAACGAAATCGCCAATAGATAAGACCATTTTACAATTTGGGCCCAAGTTAGAAGCAGAGCCTAAGGTGTAAATTATCGATAGTCCATATCTCGGAAACTATAACAGATAATGCAATTTGGCAACCGGCAATGTAATTAGCATGCCGAATATTACTTGGAATGTGAATTGGAACGAAATCGCCAATAGATAAGACCATTTTACAATTTGGGCCCAAGTTAGAAGCAGAGCCTAAGGTGTAAATTACCGATAGTCCATATCTCGGAAACTATAAGAGATAATGCAATTTGGCAACCGGCAATGTAATTAGCATGCCGAATATTACTTGGAATGTGAATTGGAACGAAATCGCCAATAGATAAGACGATTTTACAATTTGGGCCCAAGTTAGAAGCAGAGCCTAAGGTGTAAATTATCGATAGTCCATATCTCTGAAACTATAAGAGATAATGCAATTTGGCAACCGGCAATGTAATTAGCATGCCGAATATTACTTGGAATGTGAATTGGAACAAAATCGCCAATAGAGAAGACCATTTTACAATTTGGGCCCAAGTTAGAAGCAGAGCCTATGGTGTAAATTATCGATAGTCCATATCTCGGAAACTATAAGAGATAATGCAATTTGGCAACCGGCAATGTAATTAGCATGCCGAATATTACTTGGATTGTGAATTGGAACGAAATCGCCAATAGAGAAGACCATTTTACAATTTGGGCCCAAGTTAGAAGCAAAGCCTAAGGTGTAAATTATCGATAGTCCATATCTCGGAAACTATAAGAGATAATGCAATTTGGCAACCGGCAATGTAATTAGCATGCCGAATATTACTTGGAATGTGAATTGGAACGAAATCGCCAATAGATAGGACCATTTTACAATTTGGGCCCAAGTTAGAAGCAGAGCCTAAGGTGTAAATTATCGATAGTCCATATCTCGGAAACTATAAGAGATAATGCAATTTGGCAACCGGCAATGTAATTAGCATGCCGAATATTACTTGGAATGTGAATTGGAACGAAATCGCCAATAGAGAAGACCATTTTACAATTTGGGCCCAAGTTAGAAGCAGAGCCTAAGGTGTAAATTATCGATAGTCCATATCTCGGAAACTATAAGAGATAATGCAATTTGGCAACCGGCAATGTAATTAGCACGCCGAATATTACTTGGAATGTGAATTGGAACGAAAACGCCAATAGAAAAGACCATTTTACAATTTGGGCCCAAGTTAGAAGCAGAGGCTAAGGTGTAAATTATCGATAGTCCATATCTCGGAAACTATAAGAGATAATGCAATTTGGCAACCGGCAATGTAATTAGCATGCCGAATATTACTTGGAGTGTGAATTGGAACGAAATCGCCAATAGATAAGATCATTTTACAATTTGGGCCCAAGTTAGAAGCAGAGCCTAAGGTGTAAATTATCGATAGTCCATATCTCGGAAACTATAAGAGATAATGCAATTTGGCAACCGGCAATGTAATTAGCATGCCGAATATTACTTGGAATGTGAATTGGAACGAAATCGCCAATAGATAAGACCATTTTACAATTTAGGCCCAAGTTAGAAGCAGAGCCTAAGGTGTAAATTATCGATAGTCCATATCTCGGAAACTATAAGAGATAATGCAATTTGGCAACCGGCAATGTAATTAGCATGCCGAATATTACTTGGAATGTGAATTGGAACGAAATCGCCAATAGATAAGACGATTTTACAATTTGGGCCCAAGTTAGAAGCAGAGCCTAAGGTGTAAATTATCGATAGTCCATATCTCGGAAACTATAAGAGATAATGCAATTTGGCAACCGGCAATGTAATTAGCATGCCGAATATTACTTGGAATGTGAATTGGAACAAAATCGCCAATAGAGAAGACCATTTTACAATTTGGGCCCAAGTTAGAAGCAGAGCCTATGGTGTAAATTATCGATAGTCCATATCTCGGAAACTATAAGAGATAATGCAATTTGGCAACCGGCAATGTAATTAGCATGCCGAATATTACTTGGAATGTGAATTGGAACGAAATCGCCAATAGAGAAGACCATTTTACAATTTGGGCCCAAGTTAGAAGCAAAGTTTAAGGTGTAAATTATCGATAGTCCATATCTCGGAAACTATAAGAGATAATGCAATTTGGCAACCGGCAATGTAATTAGCATGCCGAATATTACTTGGAATGTGAATTGGAACGAAATCGCCATTAGATAAGACCATTTTACAATTTGGGCCCAAGTTAGAAGCAGAGCCTAAGGTGTAAATTATCGATAGTCCATATCTCGGAAACTATAAGAGATAATGCAATTTGGCAACCGGCAATGTAATTAGCATGCCGAATATTACTTGGAATGTGAATTGGAACGAAATCGCCAATAGAGAAGACCATTTTACAATTTGGGCCCAAGTTAGAAGCAGAGCCTAAGGTGTAAATTATCGATAGTCCATATCTCGGAAACTATAAGAGATAATGCAATTTGGCAACCGGCAATGTAATTAGCACGCCGAATATTACTTGGAATGTGAATTAATTGGAACGAAAACGCCAATAGATAAGACCATTTTACAATTTGGGCCCAAGTTAGAAGCAGAGGCTAAGGTGTAAATTATCGATAGTCCATATCTCGGAAACTATAAGAGATAATGCAATTTGGCAACCGGCAATGTAATTAGCATGCCGAATATTACTTGAAATGTGAATTGGAACGAAATCGCCAATAGATAAGACCATTTTACAATTTGGGCCCAAGTTAGAAGCAGAGCCTAAGGTGTAAATTATCGATAGTCCATATCTCGGAAACTATAAGAGATAATGCAATTTGGCAACCGGCAATGTAATTAGCATGCCGAATATTACTTGGAATGTGAATTGGAACGAAATCGCCAATAGATAAGACCATTTTACAATTTGGGCCCAAGTTAGAAGCAGAGCCTAAGGTGTAAATTATTGATAGTCCATATCTCGGAAACTATAAGAGATAATGCAATTTCGCAACCGGCAATGTAATTAGCATGCCGAATATTACTTGGAGTGTGAATTGGAACGAAATCGCCAATAGATAAGACCATTTTACAATTTGGGCCCAAGTTAGAAGCAGAGCCTAAGGTGTAAATTATCGATAGTCCATATCTCGGAAACTATAAGAGATAATGCAATTTGGCAACCGGCAATGTAATTAGCATGCCGAATATTACTTGGACTGTGAATTGGAACGAAATCGCCAATAGATAAGACCATTTTACAATTTGGGCCCAAGTTAGAAGCAGAGCCTAAGGTGTAAATTATCGATAGTCCATATCTCGGAAACTATAAGAGATAATGCAATTTGGCAACCGGCAATGTAATTAGCATGCCGAATATTACTTGGAATGTGAATTGGAACGAAATCGCCAATAGATAAGACGATTTTACAATTTGGGCCCAAGTTAGAAGCAGAGCCTAAGATGTAAATTATCGATAGTCCATATCTCGGAAACTATAAGAGATAATGCAATTTGGCAACCGGCAATGTAATTAGCATGCCGAATATTACTTGGAATGTGAATTGGAACGAAATCGCCAATAGATAAGACCATTTTACAATTTGGGCCCAAGTTAGAAGCAGAGCCTAAGGTGTAAATTATCGATAGTCCATATCTCGGAAACTATAACAGATAATGCAATTTGGCAACCGGCAATGTAATTAGCATGCCGAATATTACTTGGAATGTGAATTGGAACGAAATCGCCAATAGATAAGACCATTTTACAATTTGGGCCCAAGTTAGAAGCAGAGCCTAAGGTGTAAATTACCGATAGTCCATATCTCGGAAACTATAAGAGATAATGCAATTTGGCAACCGGCAATGTAATTAGCATGCCGAATATTACTTGGAATGTGAATTGGAACGAAATCGCCAATAGATAAGACGATTTTACAATTTGGGCCCAAGTTAGAAGCAGAGCCTAAGGTGTAAATTATCGATAGTCCATATCTCGGAAACTATAAGAGATAATGCAATTTGGCAACCGGCAATGTAATTAGCATGCCGAATATTACTTGGAATGTGAATTGGAACAAAATCGCCAATAGAGAAGACCATTTTACAATTTGGGCCCAAGTTAGAAGCAGAGCCTATGGTGTAAATTATCGATAGTCCATATCTCGGAAACTATAAGAGATAATGCAATTTGGCAACCGGCAATGTAATTAGCATGCCGAATATTACTTGGATTGTGAATTGGAACGAAATCGCCAATAGATAAGACCATTTTACAATTTGGGCCCAAGTTAGAAGCAGAGCCTAAGGTGTAAATTATCGATAGTCCATATCTCGGAAACTATAACAGATAATGCAATTTGGCAACCGGCAATGTAATTAGCATGCCGAATATTACTTGGAATGTGAATTGGAACGAAATCGCCAATAGATAAGACCATTTTACAATTTGGGCCCAAGTTAGAAGCAGAGCCTAAGGTGTAAATTACCGATAGTCCATATCTCGGAAACTATAAGAGATAATGCAATTTGGCAACCGGCAATGTAATTAGCATGCCGAATATTACTTGGAATGTGAATTGGAACGAAATCGCCAATAGATAAGACGATTTTACAATTTGGGCCCAAGTTAGAAGCAGAGCCTAAGGTGTAAATTATCGATAGTCCATATCTCGGAAACTATAAGAGATAATGCAATTTGGCAACCGGCAATGTAATTAGCATGCCGAATATTACTTGGAATGTGAATTGGAACAAAATCGCCAATAGAGAAGACCATTTTACAATTTGGGCCCAAGTTAGAAGCAGAGCCTATGGTGTAAATTATCGATAGTCCATATCTCGGAAACTATAAGAGATAATGCAATTTGGCAACCGGCAATGTAATTAGCATGCCGAATATTACTTGGATTGTGAATTGGAACGAAATCGCCAATAGAGAAGACCATTTTACAATTTGGGCCCAAGTTAGAAGCAAAGCCTAAGGTGTAAATTATCGATAGTCCATATCTCGGAAACTATAAGAGATAATGCAATTTGGCAACCGGCAATGTAATTAGCATGCCGAATATTACTTGGAATGTGAATTGGAACGAAATCGCCAATAGATAGGACCATTTTACAATTTGGGCCCAAGTTAGAAGCAGAGCCTAAGGTGTAAATTATCGATAGTCCATATCTCGGAAACTATAAGAGATAATGCAATTTGGCAACCGGCAATGTAATTAGCATGCCGAATATTACTTGGAATGTGAATTGGAACGAAATCGCCAATAGAGAAGACCATTTTACAATTTGGGCCCAAGTTAGAAGCAGAGCCTAAGGTGTAAATTATCGATAGTCCATATCTCGGAAACTATAAGAGATAATGCAATTTGGCAACCGGCAATGTAATTAGCACGCCGAATATTACTTGGAATGTGAATTGGAACGAAAACGCCAATAGAAAAGACCATTTTACAATTTGGGCCCAAGTTAGAAGCAGAGGCTAAGGTGTAAATTATCGATAGTCCATATCTCGGAAACTATAAGAGATAATGCAATTTGGCAACCGGCAATGTAATTAGCATGCCGAATATTACTTGAAATGTGAATTGGAACGAAATCGCCAATAGATAAGACCATTTTACAATTTGGGCCCAAGTTAGAAGCAGAGCCTAAGGTGTAAATTATCGATAGTCCATATCTCGGAAACTATAAGAGATAATGCAATTTGGCAACCGGCAATGTAATTAGCATGCCGAATATTACTTGGAATGTGAATTGGAACGAAATCGCCAATAGATAAGACCATTTTACAATTTGGGCCCAAGTTAGAAGCAGAGCCTAAGGTGTAAATTATTGATAGTCCATATCTCGGAAACTATAAGAGATAATGCAATTTCGCAACCGGCAATGTAATTAGCATGCCGAATATTACTTGGAGTGTGAATTGGAACGAAATCGCCAATAGATAAGACCATTTTACAATTTGGGCCCAAGTTAGAAGCAGAGCCTAAGGTGTAAATTATCGATAGTCCATATCTCGGAAACTATAAGAGATAATGCAATTTGGCAACCGGCAATGTAATTAGCATGCCGAATATTACTTGGACTGTGAATTGGAACGAAATCGCCAATAGATAAGACCATTTTACAATTTGGGCCCAAGTTAGAAGCAGAGCCTAAGGTGTAAATTATCGATAGTCCATATCTCGGAAACTATAAGAGATAATGCAATTTGGCAACCGGCAATGTAATTAGCATGCCGAATATTACTTGGAATGTGAATTGGAACGAAATCGCCAATAGATAAGACCATTTTACAATTTGGGCCCAAGTTAGAAGCAGAGCCTAAGGTGTAAATTATCGATAGTCCATATCTCGGAAACTATAAGAGATAATGCAATTTGGCAACCGGCAATGTAATTAGCATGCCGAATATTACTTGGAATGTGAATTGGAACGAAATCGCCAATAGATAAGACCATTTTACAATTTGGGCCCAAGTTAGAAGCAGAGCCTAAGGTGTAAATTATTGATAGTCCATATCTCGGAAACTATAAGAGATAATGCAATTTCGCAACCGGCAATGTAATTAGCATGCCGAATATTACTTGGAGTGTGAATTGGAACGAAATCGCCAATAGGTAAGACCATTTTACAATTTGGGCCCAAGTTAGAAGCAGAGCCTAAGGTGTAAATTATCGATAGTCCATATCTCGGAAACTATAAGAGATAATGCAATTTGGCAACCGGCAATGTAATTAGCATGCCGAATATTACTTGGAATGTGAATTGGAACGAAATCGCCAATAGAGAAGACCATTTTACAATTTGGGCCCAAGTTAGAAGCAGAGCCTAAGGTGTAAATTATCGATAGTCCATATCTCGGAAACTATAAGAGATAATGCAATTTGGCAACCGGCAATGTAATTAGCACGCCGAATATTACTTGGAATGTGAATTGGAACGAAAACGCCAATAGAAAAGACCATTTTACAATTTGGGCCCAAGTTAGAAGCAGAGGCTAAGGTGTAAATTATCGATAGTCCATATCTCGGAAACTATAAGAGATAATGCAATTTGGCAACCGGCAATGTAATTAGCATGCCGAATATTACTTGAAATGTGAATTGGAACGAAATCGCCAATAGATAAGACCATTTTACAATTTGGGCCCAAGTTAGAAGCAGAGCCTAAGGTGTAAATTATCGATAGTCCATATCTCGGAAACTATAAGAGATAATGCAATTTGGCAACCGGCAATGTAATTAGCATGCCGAATATTACTTGGAATGTGAATTGGAACGAAATCGCCAATAGATAAGACCATTTTACAATTTGGGCCCAAGTTAGAAGCAGAGCCTAAGGTGTAAATTATTGATAGTCCATATCTCGGAAACTATAAGAGATAATGCAATTTCGCAACCGGCAATGTAATTAGCATGCCGAATATTACTTGGAGTGTGAATTGGAACGAAATCGCCAATAGATAAGACCATTTTACAATTTGGGCCCAAGTTAGAAGCAGAGCCTAAGGTGTAAATTATCGATAGTCCATATCTCGGAAACTATAAGAGATAATGCAATTTGGCAACCGGCAATGTAATTAGCATGCCGAATATTACTTGGACTGTGAATTGGAACGAAATCGCCAATAGATAAGACCATTTTACAATTTGGGCCCAAGTTAGAAGCAGAGCCTAAGGTGTAAATTATCGATAGTCCATATCTCGGAAACTATAAGAGATAATGCAATTTGGCAACCGGCAATGTAATTAGCATGCCGAATATTACTTGGAATGTGAATTGGAACGAAATCGCCAATAGATAAGACCATTTTACAATTTGGGCCCAAGTTAGAAGCAGAGCCTAAGGTGTAAATTATCGATAGTCCATATCTCGGAAACTATAAGAGATAATGCAATTTGGCAACCGGCAATGTAATTAGCATGCCGAATATTACTTGGAATGTGAATTGGAACGAAATCGCCAATAGATAAGACCATTTTACAATTTGGGCCCAAGTTAGAAGCAGAGCCTAAGGTGTAAATTATTGATAGTCCATATCTCGGAAACTATAAGAGATAATGCAATTTCGCAACCGGCAATGTAATTAGCATGCCGAATATTACTTGGAGTGTGAATTGGAACGAAATCGCCAATAGGTAAGACCATTTTACAATTTGGGCCCAAGTTAGAAGCAGAGCCTAAGGTGTAAATTATCGATAGTCCATATCTCGGAAACTATAAGAGATAATGCAATTTGGCAACCGGCAATGTAATTAGCATGCCGAATATTACTTGGAATGTGAATTGGAACGAAATCGCCAATAGATAAGACCATTTTACAATTTGGGCCCAAGTTAGAAGCAGAGCCTAAGGTGTAAATTATTGATAGTCCATATCTCGGAAACAATAAGAGATAATGCAATTTGGCAACCGGCAATGTAATTAGCATGCCGAATATTACTTGGAATGTGAATTGGAACGAAATCGCCAATAGATAAGACCATTTTACAATTTGGGCCCAAGTTAGAAGCAGAGCCTAAGGTGTAAATTATCGGTAGTCCATATCTCGGAAACTATAAGAGATAATGCAATTTGGCAACCGGCAATGTAATTAGCATGCCGAATATTACTTGAAATGTGAATTGGGACGAAATCGCCAATAGATAAGACCATTTTACA
This sequence comes from Rhynchophorus ferrugineus, assembly GCF_030347505.1. Lineage (NCBI taxonomy): Eukaryota > Metazoa > Arthropoda > Insecta > Coleoptera > Curculionidae > Rhynchophorus > Rhynchophorus ferrugineus. Next base: position 303,148 of record NW_027472737.1, on the reverse strand, counting down.
ATTTGGGCCCAAGTTAGAAGCAGAGCCTAAGGTGTAAATTATCGATAGTCCATATCTCGGAAACTATAAGAAATAATGCAATTTGGCAACCGGCAATGTAATTAGCATGCCGAATATTACTTGGAATGTGAATTGGAACGAAATCGCCAATAGATAAGACCATTTTACAATTTGGGCCCAAGTTAGAAGCAGAGCCTAAGGTGTAAATTATCGATAGTCCATATCTCGGAAACTATAAGAGATAATGCAATTTGGCAACCGGCAATGTAATTAGCATGCCGAATATTACTTGGAATGTGAATTGGAACGAAATCGCCAATAGATAAGACCATTTTACAATTTGGGCCCAAGTTAGAAGCAGAGCCTAAGGTGTAAATTATCGATAGTCCATATCTCGGAAACTATAAGAGATAATGCAATTTGGCAACCGGCAATGTAATTAGCATGCCGAATATTACTTGGAATGTGAATTGGAACGAAATCGCCAATAGATAAGACCATTTTACAATTTGGGCCCAAGTTATAAGCAGAGCCTATGGTGTAAATTATCGATAGTCCATATCTCGGAAACTATAAGAGATAATGCAATTTGGCAACCGGCAATGTAATTAGCATGCCGAATATTACTTGGAATGTGAATTGGAACGAAATCGCCAATAGATAAGACCATTTTACAATTTGGGCCCAAGTTAGAAGCAGAGCCTAAGGTGTAAATTATCGATAGTCCATATCTCGGAAACTATAAGAGTTAATGCAATTTGGTAACCGGCAATGTAATTAGCATGCCGAATATTACTTGGAATGTGAATTGGAACGAAATCGCCAATAGATAAGACCATTTTACAATTTGGGCCCAAGTTAGAAGCAGAGCCTAAGGTGTAAATTATTGATAGTCCATATCTCGGAAACTATAAGAGATAATGCAATTTCGCAACCGGCAATGTAATTAGAATGCCGAATATTACTTGGAGTGTGAATTGGAACGAAATCGCCAATAGGTAAGACCATTTTACAATTTGGGCCCAAGTTAGAAGCAGAGCCTAAGGTGTAAATTATCGATAGTCCATATCTCGGAAACTATAAGAGATAATGCAATTTGGCAACCGGCAATGTAATTAGCATGCCGAATATTACTTGGAATGTGAATTGGAACGAAATCGCCAATAGATAAGGCCATTTTACAATTTGGGCCCAAGTTAGAAGCAGAGCCTAAGGTGTAAATTATCGATAGTCCATATCTCGGAAACTATAAGAGATAATGCAATTTGGCAACCGGCAATGTAATTAGCATGCCGAATATTACTTGGAATGTGAATTGGAACGAAATCGCCAATAGATAAGCCCATTTTACAATTTGGGCCCAAGTTAGAAGCAGAGCCTAAGGTGTAAATTATTGATAGTCCATATCTCGGAAACTATAAGAGATAATGCAATTTGGCAACCGGCAATGTAATTAGCATGCCGAATATTACTTGGAATGTGAATTGGAACGAAATCGCCAATAGATAAGACCATTTTACAATTTGGGCCCAAGTTAGAAGCAGAGCCTAAGGTGTAAATTATCGATAGTCCATATCTCGGAAACTATAAGAGATAATGCAATTTGGCAACCGGCAATGTAATTAGCATGCCGAATATTACTTGGAATGTGAATTGGAACGAAATCGCCAATAGATAAGACCATTTTACAATTTGGGCCCAAGTTAGAAGCAGAGCCTAAGGTGTAAATTATCGATAGTCCATATCTCGGAAACTATAAGAGATAATGCAATTTGGCAACCGGCAATGTAATTAGCATGCCGAATATTACTTGGAATGTGAATTGGAACGAAATCGCCAATAGATAAGACCATTTTACAATTTGGGCCCAAGTTAGAAGCAGAGCCTAAGGTGTAAATTATCGATAGTCCATATCTCGGAAACTATAAGAGATAATGCAATTTGGCAACAGGCAATGTAATTAGCATGCCGAATATTACTTGGAATGTGAATTGGAACGAAATCGCCAATAGATAAGACCATTTTACAATTTGGGCCCAAGTTAGAAGCAGAGCCTAAGGTGTAAATTATTGATAGTCCATATCTCGGAAACTATAAGAGATAATGCAATTTCGCAACCGGCAATGTAATTAGCATGCCGAATATTACTTGGAGTGTGAATTGGAACGAAATCGCCAATAGGTAAGACCATTTTACAATTTGGGCCCAAGTTAGAAGCAGAGCCTAAGGTGTAAATTATCGATAGTCCATATCTCGGAAACTATAAGAGATAATGCAATTTGGCAACCGGCAATGTAATTAGCATGCCGAATATTACTTGGAATGTGAATTGGAACGAAATCGCCAATAGATAAGACCATTTTACAATTTGGGCCCAAGTTAGAAGCAGAGCCTAAGGTGTAAATTATTGATAGTCCATATCTCGGAAACAATAAGAGATAATGCAATTTGGCAACCGGCAATGTAATTAGCATGCCGAATATTACTTGGAATGTGAATTGGAACGAAATCGCCAATAGATAAGACCATTTTACAATTTGGGCCCAAGTTAGAAGCAGAGCCTAAGGTGTAAATTATCGATAGTCCATATCTCGGAAACTATAAGAGATAATGCAATTTGGCAACCGGCAATGTAATTAGCATGCCGAATATTACTTGGAATGTGAATTGGAACGAAATCGCCAATAGATAAGACCATTTTACAATTTGGGCCCAAGTTATAAGCAGTGCCTATGGTGTAAATTATCGATAGTCCATATCTCGGAAACTATAAGAGATAATGCAATTTGGCAACCGGCAATGTAATTAGCATGCCGAATATTACTTGGAATGTGAATTGGAACGAAATCGCCAATAGATAAGACCATTTTACAATTTGGGCCCAAGTTAGAAGCAGAGCCTAAGGTGTAAATTATCGATAGTCCATATCTCGGAAACTATAAGAGTTAATGCAATTTGGTAACCGGCAATGTAATTAGCATGCCGAATATTACTTGGAATGTGAATTGGAACGAAATCGCCAATAGGTAAGACCATTTTACAATTTGGGCCCAAGTTAGAAGCAGAGCCTAAGGTGTAAATTATCGATAGTCCATATCTCGGAAACTATAAGAGATAATGCAATTTGGCAACCGGCAATGTAATTAGCATGCCGAATATTACTTGGAATGTGAATTGGAACGAAATCGCCAATAGATAAGGCCATTTTACAATTTGGGCCCAAGTTAGAAGCAGAGCCTAAGGTGTAAATTATCGATAGTCCATATCTCGGAAACTATAAGAGATAATGCAATTTGGCAACCGGCAATGTAATTAGCATGCCGAATATTACTTGGAATGTGAATTGGAACGAAATCGCCAATAGATAAGCCCATTTTACAATTTGGGCCCAAGTTAGAAGCAGAGCCTAAGGTGTAAATTATTGATAGTCCATATCTCGGAAACTATAAGAGATAATGCAATTTGGCAACCGGCAATGTAATTAGCATGCCGAATATTACTTGGAATGTGAATTGGAACGAAATCGCCAATAGATAAGACCATTTTACAATTTGGGCCCAAGTTAGAAGCAGAGCCTAAGGTGTAAATTATTGATAGTCCATATCTCGGAAACTATAAGAGATAATGCAATTTCGCAACCGGCAATGTAATTAGCATGCCGAATATTACTTGGAGTGTGAATTGGAACGAAATCGCCAATAGATAAGATCATTTTACAATTTGGGCCCAAGTTAGAAGCAGAGCCTAAGGTGTAAATTATCGATAGTCCATATCTCGGAAACTATAAGAGATAATGCAATTTGGCAACCGGCAATGTAATTAGCATGCCGAATATTACTTGGAATGTGAATTGGAACGAAATCGCCAATAGATAAGACCATTTTACAATTTAGGCCCAAGTTAGAAGCAGAGCCTAAGGTGTAAATTATCGATAGTCCATATCTCGGAAACTATAAGAGATAATGCAATTTGGCAACCGGCAATGTAATTAGCATGCCGAATATTACTTGGAATGTGAATTGGAACGAAATCGTCAATAGATAAGGCCATTTTACAATTTGGGCCCAAGTTAGAAGCAGAGCCTAAGGAGTAAATTATCGATAGTCCATATCTCGGAAACTATAAGAGATAATGCAATTTGGCAACCGGCAATGTAATTAGCATGCCGAATATTACTTGGAATGTGAATTGGAACGAAATCGCCAATAGATAAGACCATTTTACAATTTGGGCCCAAGTTAGAAACAGAGCCTAAGGTGTAAATTATCGATAGTCCATATCTCGGAAACTATAAGAGATAATGCAATTTGGCAACCGGCAATGTAATTAGCATGCCGAATATTACTTGGAATGTGAATTGGAACGAAATCGCCAATAGATAAGACCATTTTACAATTTGGGCCCAAGTTAGAAGCAGAGCCTAAGGTGTAAATTATTGATAGTCCATATCTCGGAAACTATAAGAGATAATGCAATTTCGCAACCGGCAATGTAATTAGCATGACGAATATCACTTGGAATGTGAATTGGGACGAAATCGCCAATAGATAAGACCATTTTACAATTTGGGCCCAAGTTAGAAGCAGAGCCTAAGGTGTAAATTATCGATAGTCCATATCTCGGAAACTATAAGAGATAATGCAATTTGGCAACCGGCAATGTAATTAGCATGCCGAATATTACTTGGAATGTGAATTGGAACGAAATCGCCAATAGATAAGACCATTTTACAATTTGGGCCCAAGTTAGAAGCAGAGCCTAAGGTGTAAATTATCGATAGTCCATATCTCGGAAACTATAAGAGATAATGCAATTTGGCAACCGGCAATGTAATTAGCATGCCGAATATTACTTGGAATGTGAATTGGAACGAAATCGCCAATAGATAAGACCATTTTACAATTTGGGCCCAAGTTAGAAGCAGAGCCTAAGGTGTAAATTATTGATAGTCCATATCTCGGAAACTATAAGAGATAATGCAATTTCGCAACCGGCAATGTAATTAGCATGACGAATATCACTTGGAATGTGAATTGGGACGAAATCGCCAATAGGTAAGACCATTTTACAATTTGGGCCCAAGTTAGAAGCAGAGCCTAAGGTGTAAATTATCGAAAGTCCATATCTCGGAAACTATAAGAGATAATGCAATTTGGCAACCGGCAATGTAATTAGCATGCCGAATATTACTTGGAATGTGAATTGGAACGAAATCGCCAATAGATAAGACCATTTTACAATTTGGGCCCAAGTTAGAAGCAGAGCCTAAGGTGTAAATTATCGATAGTCCATATCTCGGAAACTATAAGAGATAATGCAATTTGGCAACCGGCAATGTAATTAGCATGCCGAATATTAATTGGAATGTGAATTGGAATGAAATCGCCAATAGATAAGACCATTTTACAATTTGGGCCCAAGTTAGAAGCAGAGCCTAAGGTGTAAATTATTGATAGTCCATATCTCGGAAACTATAAGAGATAATGCAATTTGGCAACCGGCAATGTAATTAGCATGCCGAATATTACTTGGAATGTGAATTGGAACGAAATCGCTAATAGAGAAGACCATTTTACAATTTGGGCCCAAGTTAGAAGCAGAGCCTAAGGTGTAAATTATCGATAGTCCATATCTCGGAAACTATAAGAGATAATGCAATTTGGCAACGGGCAATGTAATTAGCATGCCGAATATTACTTGGAATGTGAATTGGAACGAAATCGCCAATAGATAAGACCATTTTACAATTTGGGCCCAAGTTAGAAGCAGAGACTAAGGTGTAAATTATCGATAGTCCATATCTCAGAAACTATAAGAGGTAATGCAATTTGGCAACCGGCAATGTAATTAGCATGCCGAATATTACTTGGAATGTGAATTGGAACGAAATCGCCAATAGAGAAGACCATTTTACAATTTGGGCCCAAGTTAGAAGCAGAGCCTAAGGTGTAAATTATCGATAGTCCATATCTCGGAAACTATAAGAGATAATGCAATTTGGCAACCGGCAATGTAATTAGCATGCCGAATATTACTTGGAATGTGAATTGGAACGAAATCGCCAATAGATAAGACCATTTTACAATTTGGGCCCAAGTTAGAAGCAGAGCCTAAGGTGTAAATTATCGATAGTCCATATCTCGGAAACTATAAGAGGTAATGCAATTTGGCAACCGGCAATGTAATTAGCATGCCGAATATCACTTGGAATGTGAATTGGGACGAAATCGCCAATAGATAAGACCATTTTACAATTTGGGCCCAAGTTAGAAGCAGAGCCTAAGGTGTAAATTATCGATAGTCCATATCTCGGAAACTATAAGAGATAATGCAATTTGGCAACCGGCAATGTAATTAGCATGCCGAATATTACTTGGAATGTGAATTGGAACGAAATCGCCAATAGATAAGACCATTTTACAATTTGGGCCCAAGTTAGAAGCAGAGCCTAAGGTGTAAATTATCGAGAGTCCATATCTCGGAAACTATAAGAGATAATGCAATTTGGCAACCGGCAATGTAATTAGCATGCCGAATATTACTTGGAATGTGAATTGGAACGAAATCGCCAATAGATAAGACCATTTTACAATTTGGGCCCAAGTTAGAAGCAGAGCCTAAGGTGTAAATTATTGATAGTCCATATCTCGGAAACTATAAGAGATAATGCAATTTCGCAACCGGCAATGTAATTAGCATGCCGAATATTACTTGGAGTGTGAATTGGAACGAAATCGCCAATAGGTAAGACCATTTTACAATTTGGGCCCAAGTTAGAAGCAGAGCCTAAGGTGTAAATTATCGATAGTCCATATCTCGGAAACTATAAGAGATAATGCAATTTGGCAACCGGCAATGTAATTAGCATGCCGAATATTACTTGGAATGTCAATTGGAACGAAATCGCCAATAGATAAGGCCATTTTACAATTTGGGCCCAAGTTAGAAGCAGAGCCTAAGGTGTAAATTATCGATAGTCCATATCTCGGAAACTATAAGAGATAATGCAATTTGGCAACCGGCAATGTAATTAGCATGCCGAATATTACTTGGAATGTGAATTGGAACGAAATCGCCAATAGATAAGACCATTTTACAATTTGGGCCCAAGTTAGAAGCAGAGCCTAAGGTGTAAATTATTGATAGTCCATATCTCGGAAACTATAAGAGATAATGCAATTTGGCAACCGGCAATGTAATTAGCATGCCGAATATTACTTGGAATGTGAATTGGAACGAAATCGCCAATAGATAAGACCATTTTACAATTTGGGCCCAAGTTAGAAGCAGAGCCTAAGGTGTAAATTATCGATAGTCCATATCTCGGAAACTATAAGAGATAATGCAATTTGGCAACCGGCAATGTAATTAGCATGCCGAATATTACTTGGAATGTGAATTGGAACGAAATCGCCAATAGATAAGACCATTTTACAATTTGGGCCCAAGTTAGAAGCAGAGCCTAAGGTGTAAATTATCGATAGTCCATATCTCGGAAACTATAAGAGGTAATGCAATTTGGCAACCGGCAATGTAATTAGCATGTCGAATATCACTTGGAATGTGAATTGGGACGAAATCGCCAATAGATAAGACCATTTTACAATTTGGGCCCAAGTTAGAAGCAGAGCCTAAGGTGTAAATTATCGATAGTCCATATCTCGGAAACTATAAGAGATAATGCAATTTGGCAACCGGCAATGTAATTAGCATGCCGAATATTACTTGGAATGTGAATTGGAACGAAATCGCCAATAGATAAGACCATTTTACAATTTGGGCCCAAGTTAGAAGCAGAGCCTAAGGTGTAAATTATCGAGAGTCCATATCTCGGAAACTATAAGAGATAATGCAATTTGGCAGCCGGCAATGTAATTAGCATGCCGAATATTACTTGGAATGTGAATTGGAACGAAATCGCCAATAGATAAGACCATTTTACAATTTGGGCCCAAGTTAGAAGCAGAGCCTAAGGTGTAAATTATTGATAGTCCATATCTCGGAAACTATAAGAGATAATGCAATTTCGCAACCGGCAATGTAATTAGCATGCCGAATATTACTTGGAGTGTGAATTGGAACGAAATCGCCAATAGGTAAGACCATTTTACAATTTGGGCCCAAGTTAGAAGCAGAGCCTAAGGTGTAAATTATCGATAGTCCATATCTCGGAAACTATAAGAGATAATGCAATTTGGCAACCGGCAATGTAATTAGCATTCCGAATATTACTTGGAATGTGAATTGGAACGAAATCGCCAATAGTTAAGGCCATTTTACAATTTGGGCCCAAGTTAGAAGCAGAGCCTAAGGTGTAAATTATCGATAGTCCATATCTCGGAAACTATAAGAGGTAATGCAATTTGGCAACCGGCAATGTAATTAGCATGCCGAATATTACTTGGAATGTGAATTGGAACGAAATCGCCAATAGATAAGACCATTTTACAATTTGGGCCCAAGTTAGAAGCAGAGCCTAAGGTGTAAATTATTGATAGTCCATATCTCGGAAACTATAAGAGATAATGCAATTTGGCAACCGGCAATGTAATTAGCATGCCGAATATTACTTGGAATGTGAATTGGAACGAAATCGCCAATAGATAAGACCATTTTACAATTTGGGCCCAAGTTAGAAGCAGAGCCTAAGGTGTAAATTATTGATAGTCCATATCTCGGAAACTATAAGAGATAATGCAATTTCGCAACCGGCAATGTAATTAGCATGCCGAATATTACTTGGAGTGTGAATTGGAACGAAATCGCCAATAGATAAGATCATTTTACAATTTGGGCCCAAGTTAGAAGCAGAGCCTAAGGTGTAAATTATCGATAGTCCATATCTCGGAAACTATAAGAGATAATGCAATTTGGCAACCGGCAATGTAATTAGCATGCCGAATATTACTTGGAATGTGAATTGGAACGAAATCGCCAATAGATAAGACCATTTTACAATTTAGGCCCAAGTTAGAAGCAGAGCCTAAGGTGTAAATTATCGATAGTCCATATCTCGGAAACTATAAGAGATAATGCAATTTGGCAACCGGCAATGTAATTAGCATGCCGAATATTACTTGGAATGTGAATTGGAACGAAATCGTCAATAGATAAGGCCATTTTACAATTTGGGCCCAAGTTAGAAGCAGAGCCTAAGGAGTAAATTATCGATAGTCCATATCTCGGAAACTATAAGAGATAATGCAATTTGGCAACCGGCAATGTAATTAGCATGCCGAATATTACTTGGAATGTGAATTGGAACGAAATCGCCAATAGATAAGACCATTTTACAATTTGGGCCCAAGTTAGAAACAGAGCCTAAGGTGTAAATTATCGATAGTCCATATCTCGGAAACTATAAGAGATAATGCAATTTGGCAACCGGCAATGTAATTAGCATGCCGAATATTACTTGGAATGTGAATTGGAACGAAATCGCCAATAGATAAGACCATTTTACAATTTGGGCCCAAGTTAGAAGCAGAGCCTAAGGTGTAAATTATTGATAGTCCATATCTCGGAAACTATAAGAGATAATGCAATTTCGCAACCGGCAATGTAATTAGCATGACGAATATCACTTGGAATGTGAATTGGGACGAAATCGCCAATAGATAAGACCATTTTACAATTTGGGCCCAAGTTAGAAGCAGAGCCTAAGGTGTAAATTATCGATAGTCCATATCTCGGAAACTATAAGAGATAATGCAATTTGGCAACCGGCAATGTAATTAGCATGCCGAATATTACTTGGAATGTGAATTGGAACGAAATCGCCAATAGATAAGACCATTTTACAATTTGGGCCCAAGTTAGAAGCAGAGCCTAAGGTGTAAATTATTGATAGTCCATATCTCGGAAACTATAAGAGAAAATGCAATTTCGCAACCGGCAATATAATTAGCATGCCAAATGTCACTTGGAATGTGAATTGGGACGAAATCGCCAATAGATAAGACCATTTTACAATTTGGGCCCAAGTTAGAAGCAGAGCCTAAGGTGTAAATTATCGATAGTCCATATCTCGGAAACTATAAGAGATAATGCAATTTGGCAACCGGCAATGTAATTAGCATGCCGAATATTACTTGGAATGTGAATTGGAACGAAATCGCCAATAGATAAGACCATTTTACAATTTGGGCCCAAGTTAGAAGCAGAGCCTAAGGTGTAAATTATTGATAGTCCATATCTCGGAAACTATAAGAGATAATGCAATTTGGCAACCGGCAATGTAATTAGCATGCCGAATATTACTTGGAATGTGAATTGGAACGAAATCGCCAATAGATAAGACCATTTTACAATTTGGGCCCAAGTTAGAAGCAGAGCCTAAGGTGTAAATTATCGATAGTCCATATCTCGGAAACTATAAGAGATAACGCAATTTGGCAACCGGCAATGTAATTAGCATGCCGAATATTACTTGAAATGTGAATTGGAACGAAATCGCCAATAGATAAGACCATTTTACAATTTGGGCCCAAGTTAGAAGCAGAGCCTAAGGTGTAAATTATCGATAGTCCATATCTCGGAAACTATAAGAGATAATGCAATTTGGCAAACGGCAATGTAATTAGCATGCCGAATATTACTTGGAATGTGAATTGGAACGAAATCGCCAATAGATAAGACCATTTTAGAATTTGGGCCCAAGTTAGAAGCAGAGCCTAAGGTGTAAATTATCGATAGTCCATATCTCGGAAACTATAAGAGATAATGCAATTTGGCAACCGGCAATGTAATTAGCATGCCGAATATTACTTGGAATGTGAATTGGAACGAAATCGCCAATAGATAAGACCATTTTACAATTTGGGCCCAAGTTAGAAGCAGAGCCTAAGGTGTAAATTATTGATAGTCCATATCTCGGAAACTATAAGAGATAATGCAATTTCGCAACCGGCAATGTAATTAGCATGCCGAATGTCACTTGGAATGTGAATTGGGACGAAATCGCCAATAGATAAGACCATTTTACAATTTGGGCCCAAGTTAGAAGCAGAGCCTAAGGTGTAAATTATCGATAGTCCATATCTCGGAAACTATAAGAGATAATGCAATTTGGCAACCGGCAATGTAATTAGCATGCCGAATATTACTTGGAGTGTGAATTGGAACGAAATCGCCAATAGATAAGACAATTTTACAAATTGGGCCCAAGTTAGAAGCAGAGCCTAAGGTGTAAATTATCGATAGTCCATATCTCGGAAACTATAAGAGATAATTCAATTTGGCAACCGGCAATGTAATTAGCAAGCCGGATATTACTTGGAATGTGAATTGGAACGAAATCGCCAATAGATAAGACCATTTTACAATTTGGGCCCAAGTTAGAAGCAGAGCCTAAGGTGTAAATTATCGATAGTCCATATCTCGGAAACTATAAGAGATAATGCAATTTGGCAACCGGCAATGTAATTAGCATGCCGAATATTACTTGGAATGTGAATTGGAACGAAATCGCCAATAGATAAGACGATTTTACAATTTGGGCCCAAGTTAGAAGCAGAGCCTAAGATGTAAATTATCGATAGTCCATATCTCGGAAACTATAAGAGATAATGCAATTTGGCAATCGGCAATGTAATTAGCATGCCGAATATTACTTGGAATGTGAATTGGAACGAAATCGCCAATAGATAAGACCATTTTACAATTTGGGCCCAAGTTAGAAGCAGAGCCTAAGGTGTAAATTATTGATAGTCCATATCTCGGAAACTATAAGAGATAATGCAATTTGGCAATCGGCAATGTAATTAGCATGCCGAATATTACTTGGAATGTGAATTGGAACGAAATCGCCAATAGATAAGACCATTTTACAATTTGGGCCCAAGTTAGAAGCAGAGCCTAAGGTGTAAATTATTGATAGTCCATATCTCGGAAACTATAAGAGATAATGCAATTTGGCAATCGGCAATGTAATTAGCATGCCGAATATTACTTGGAATGTGAATTGGAACGAAATCGCCAATAGATAAGACCATTTTACAATTTGGGCCCAAGTTAGAAGCAGAGCCTAAGGTGTAAATTATCGATAGTCCATATCTCGGAAACTATAAGAGATAATGCAATTTGGCAACCGGCAATGTAATTAGCATGCCGAATATTACTTGGAATGTGAATTGGAACGAAATCGCCAATAGATAAGACCATTTTACAATTTGGGCACAAGTTAGAAGCAGAGCCTAAGGTGTAAATTATTGATAGTCCATATCTCGGAAACTATAAGAGATAATGCAATTTCGCAATCGGCAATATAATTAGCATGCCGAATATCACTTGGAATGTGAATTGGGACGAAATCGCCAATAGATAAGACCATTTTACAATTTGGGCCCAAGTTAGAAGCAGACCCTAAGGTGTAAATTATCGATAGTCCATATCTCGGAAACTATAAGAGATAATGCAATTTGGCAACCGGCAATGTAATTAGCATGCCGAATATTACTAGGAATGTGAATTGGAACGAAATCGCCAATAGATAAGACCATTTTACAATTTGGGCCCAAGTTAGAAGCAGAGCCTAAGGTGTAAATTATCGATAGTCCATATCTCGGAAACTATAAGAGATAATGCAATTTGGCAACCGGCAATGTAATTAGCATGCCGAATATTACTTGGAATGTGAATTGGAACGAAATCGCCAATAGATAAGACCATTTTACAATTTGGGCCCAAGTTAGAAGCAGAGCCTAAGGTGTAAATTATCGATAGTCCATATCTCGGAAACTATAAGAGATAATGTAATTTGGCAACCGGCAATGTAATTAGCATGCCGAATATTACTTGGAATGTGAATTGGAACGAAATCGCCAATAGATAAGACCATTTTACAATTTGGGCCCAAGTTAGAAGCAGAGCCTAAGTTGTAAATTATCGATAGTCCATATCTCGGAAACTATAAGAGATAATATAATTTGGCAACCGGCAATGTAATTAGCATGCCGAATATTACTTGGAATGTGAATTGGAACGAAATCGCCAATAGATAAGACCATTTTACAATTTGGGCCCAAGTTAGAAGCAGAGCCTAAGGTGTAAATTATCGATAGTCCATATCTCGGAAACTATAAGAGATAATGCAATTTGGCAACCGGCAATGTAATTAGCATGCCGAATATTACTTGGAATGTGAATTGGAACGAAATCGCCAATAGATAAGACCATTTTACAATTTGGGCCCAAGTTAGAAGCAGAGCCTAAGGTGTAAATTATCGATAGTCCATATCTCAGAAACTATAAGAGGTAATGCAATTTGGCAACCGGCAATGTAATTAGCATGCCGAATATTACTTGGAATGTGAATTGGAACGAAATCGCCAATAGAGAAGACCATTTTACAATTTGGGCCCAAGTTAGAAGCAGAGCCTAAGGTGTAAATTATCGATAGTCCATATCTCGGAAACTATAAGAGATAATGCAATTTGGCAACCGGCAATGTAATTAGCATGCCGAATATTACTTGGAATGTGAATTGGAACGAAATCGCCAATAGATAAGACCATTTTACAATTTGGGCCCAAGTTAGAAGCAGAGCCTAAGGTGTAAATTATCGATAGTCCATATCTCGGAAACTATAAGAGATAATGTAATTTGGCAACCGGCAATGTAATTAGCATGCCGAATATTACTTGGAATGTGAATTGGAACGAAATCGCCAATAGATAAGACCATTTTACAATTTGGGCCCAAGTTAGAAGCAGAGCCTAAGTTGTAAATTATCGATAGTCCATATCTCGGAAACTATAAGAGATAATGTAATTTGGCAACCGGCAATGTAATTAGCATGCCGAATATTACTTGGAATGTGAATTGGAACGAAATCGCCAATAGATAAGACCATTTTACAATTTGGGCCCAAGTTAGAAGCAGAGCCTAAGGTGTAAATTATCGATAGTCCATATCTCGGAAACTATAAGAGATAATTCAATTTGGCAACCGGCAATGTAATTAGCATGCCGGATATTACTTGGAATGTGAATTGGAACGAAATCGCCAATAGATAAGACCATTTTACAATTTGGGCCCAAGTTAGAAGCAGAGCCTAAGGTGTAAATCATCGATAGTCCATATCTCGGAAACTATAAGAGATAATGCAATTTGGCAACCGGCAATGTAATTAGCATGCCGAATATTACTTGGAATGTGAATTGGAACGAAATCGCCAATAGATAAGACGATTTTACAATTTGGGCCCAAGTTAGAAGCAGAGCCTAAGATGTAAATTATCGATAGTCCATATCTCGGAAACTATAACAGATAATGCAATTTGGCAACCGGCAATGTAATTAGCATGCCGAATATTACTTGGAATGTGAATTGGAACGAAATCGCCAATAGGTAAGACCATTTTACAATTTGGGCCCAAGTTAGAAGCAGAGCCTAAGGTGTAAATTATCGATAGTCCATATCTCGGAAACTATAACAGATAATGCAATTTGGCAACCGGCAATGTAATTAGCATGCCGAATATTACTTGGAATGTGAATTGGAACGAAATCGCCAATAGGTAAGACCATTTTACAATTTGGGCCCAAGTTAGAAGCAGAGCCTAAGGTGTAAATTATCGATAGTCCATATCTCGGAAACTATAAGAGATAATTCAATTTGGCAACCGGCAATGTAAATAGCATGCCGGATATTACTTGGAATGTGAATTGGAACGAAATCGCCAATAGATAAGACCATTTTACAATTTGGGCCCAAGTTAGAAGCAGAGCCTAAGGTGTAAATTATTGATAGTCCATATCTCGAAAACTATAAGAGATAATGCAATTTCGCAACCGGCAATGTAATTAGCATGCCGAATATCACTTGGAATGTGAATTGGGACGAAATCGCCAATAAATAAGACCATTTTACAATTTGGGCCCAAGTTAGAAGCAGAGCCTAAGGTGTAAATTATCGATAGTCCATATCTCGGAAACTATAAGAGATAATGCAATTTGGCAACCGGCAATGTAATTAGCATGCCGAATATTACTTGGAATGTGAATTGGAACGAAATCGCCAATAGATAAGACCATTTTACAAATTGGGCCCAAGTTAGAAGCAGAGCCTAAGGTGTAAATTATCGATAGTCCATATCTCGGAAACTATAAGAGATAATGCAATTTGGCAACCGGCAATGTAATTAGCACGCCGAATATTACTTGGAATGTGAATTGGAACGAAAACGCCAATAGATAAGACCATTTTACAATTTGGGCCCAAGTTAGAAGCAGAGGCTAAGGTGTAAATTATCGATAGTCCATATCTCGGAAACTATAAGAGATAATGCAATTTGGCAACCGGCAATGTAATTAGCATGCCGAATATTACTTGAAATGTGAATTGGAACGAAATCGCCAATAGATAAGACCATTTTACAATTTGGGCCCAAGTTAGAAGCAGAGCCTAAGGTGTAAATTATCGATAGTCCATATCTCGGAAACTATAAGAGATAATGCAATTTGGCAACCGGCAATGTAATTAGCATGCCGAATATTACTTGGAATGTGAATTGGAACGAAATCGCCAATAGATAAGACCATTTTACAATTTGGGCCCAAGTTAGAAGCAGAGCCTAAGGTGTAAATTATTGATAGTCCATATCTCGGAAACTATAAGAGATAATGCAATTTCGCAACCGGCAATGTAATTAGCATGCCGAATATTACTTGGAGTGTGAATTGGAACGAAATCGCCAATAGATAAGACCATTTTACAATTTGGGCCCAAGTTAGAAGCAGAGCCTAAGGTGTAAATTATCGATAGTCCATATCTCGGAAACTATAAGAGATAATGCAATTTGGCAACCGGCAATGTAATTAGCATGCCGAATATTACTTGGAATGTGAATTGGAACGAAATCGCCAATAGATAAGACCATTTTACAATTTGGGCCCAAGTTAGAAGCAGAGCCTAAGGTGTAAATTATCGATAGTCCATATCTCGGAAACTATAAGAGATAATGCAATTTGGCAACCGGCAATGTAATTAGCATGCCGAATATTACTTGGAATGTGAATTGGAACGAAATCGCCAATAGAGAAGACCATTTTACAATTTGGGCCCAAGTTAGAAGCAGAGCCTAAGGTGTAAATTATCGATAGTCCATATCTCGGAAACTATAAGAGATAATGCAATTTGGCAACCGGCAATGTAATTAGCACGCCGAATATTACTTGGAATGTGAATTGGAACGAAAACGCCAATAGATAAGACCATTTTACAATTTGGGCCCAAGTTAGAAGCAGAGGCTAAGGTGTAAATTATCGATAGTCCATATCTCGGAAACTATAAGAGATAATGCAATTTGGCAACCGGCAATGTAATTAGCATGCCGAATATTACTTGAAATGTGAATTGGAACGAAATCGCCAATAGATAAGACCATTTTACAATTTGGGCCCAAGTTAGAAGCAGAGCCTAAGGTGTAAATTATCGATAGTCCATATCTCGGAAACTATAAGAGATAATGCAATTTGGCAACCGGCAATGTAATTAGCATGCCGAATATTACTTGGAATGTGAATTGGAACGAAATCGCCAATAGATAAGACCATTTTACAATTTGGGCCCAAGTTATAAGCAGAGCCTAAGGTGTAAATTATTGATAGTCCATATCTCGGAAACTATAAGAGATAATGCAATTTCGCAACCGGCAATGTAATTAGCATGCCGAATATTACTTGGAGTGTGAATTGGAACGAAATCGCCAATAGATAAGACCATTTTACAATTTGGGCCCAAGTTAGAAGCAGAGCCTAAGGTGTAAATTATCGATAGTCCATATCTCGGAAACTATAAGAGATAATGCAATTTGGCAACCGGCAATGTAATTAGCATGCCGAATATTACTTGGACTGTGAATTGGAACGAAATCGCCAATAGATAAGACCATTTTACAATTTGGGCCCAAGTTAGAAGCAGAGCCTAAGGTGTAAATTATCGATAGTCCATATCTCGGAAACTATAAGAGATAATGCAATTTGGCAACCGGCAATGTAATTAGCATGCCGAATATTACTTGGAATGTGAATTGGAACGAAATCGCCAATAGATAAGACCATTTTACAATTTGGGCCCAAGTTAGAAGCAGAGCCTAAGGTGTAAATTATCGATAGTCCATATCTCGGAAACTATAAGAGATAATGCAATTTGGCAACCGGCAATGTAATTAGCATGCCGAATATTACTTGGAATGTGAATTGGAACGAAATCGCCAATAGATAAGACCATTTTACAATTTGGGCCCAAGTTAGAAGCAGAGCCTAAGGTGTAAATTATTGATAGTCCATATCTCGGAAACTATAAGAGATAATGCAATTTCGCAACCGGCAATGTAATTAGCATGCCGAATATTACTTGGAGTGTGAATTGGAACGAAATCGCCAATAGGTAAGACCATTTTACAATTTGGGCCCAAGTTAGAAGCAGAGCCTAAGGTGTAAATTATCGATAGTCCATATCTCGGAAACTATAAGAGATAATGCAATTTGGCAACCGGCAATGTAATTAGCATGCCGAATATTACTTGGAATGTGAATTGGAACGAAATCGCCAATAGATAAGACCATTTTACAATTTGGGCCCAAGTTAGAAGCAGAGCCTAAGGTGTAAATTATTGATAGTCCATATCTCGGAAACAATAAGAGATAATGCAATTTGGCAACCGGCAATGTAATTAGCATGCCGAATATTACTTGGAATGTGAATTGGAACGAAATCGCCAATAGATAAGACCATTTTACAATTTGGGCCCAAGTTAGAAGCAGAGCCTAAGGTGTAAATTATCGATAGTCCATATCTCGGAAACTATAAGAGATAATGCAATTTGGCAACCGGCAATGTAATTAGCATGCCGAATATTACTTGAAATGTGAATTGGGACGAAATCGCCAATAGATAAGACCATTTTACAATTTGGGCCCAAGTTAGAAGCAGAGCCTAAGGTGTAAATTATCGATAGTCCATATCTCGGAAACTATAAGAAATAATGCAATTTGGCAACCGGCAATGTAATTAGCATGCCGAATATTACTTGGAATGTGAATTGGAACGAAATCGCCAATAGATAAGACCATTTTACAATTTGGGCCCAAGTTAGAAGCAGAGCCTAAGGTGTAAATTATCGATAGTCCATATCTCGGAAACTATAAGAGATAATGCAATTTGGCAACCGGCAATGTAATTAGCATACCGAATATTACTTGGAATGTGAATTGGAACGAAATCGCCAATAGATAAGACCATTTTACAATTTGGGCCCAAGTTAGAAGCAGAGCCTAAGGTGTAAATTATCGATAGTCCATATCTCGGAAACTATAAGAGATAATGCAATTTGGCAACCGGCAATGTAATTAGCATGCCGAATACTACTTGGAATGTGAATTGGAACGAAATCGCCAATAGATAAGACCATTTTACAATTTGGGCCCAAGTTATAAGCAGAGCCTATGGTGTAAATTATCGATAGTCCATATCTCGGAAACTATAAGAGATAATGCAATTTGGCAACCGGCAATGTAATTAGCATGCCGAATATTACTTGGAATGTGAATTGGAACGAAATCGCCAATAGATAAGACCATTTTACAATTTGGGCCCAAGTTAGAAGCAGAGCCTAAGGTGTAAATTATCGATAGTCCATATCTCGGAAACTATAAGAGTTAATGCAATTTGGTAACCGGCAATGTAATTAGCATGCCGAATATTACTTGGAATGTGAATTGGAACGAAATCGCCAATAGATAAGACCATTTTACAATTTGGGCCCAAGTTAGAAGCAGAGCCTAAGGTGTAAATTATTGATAGTCCATATCTCGGAAACTATAAGAGATAATGCAATTTCGCAACCGGCAATGTAATTAGCATGCCGAATATTACTTGGAGTGTGAATTGGAACGAAATCGCCAATAGGTAAAACCATTTTACAATTTGGGCCCAAGTTAGAAGCAGAGCCTAAGGTGTAAATTATCGATAGTCCATATCTCGGAAACTATAAGAGATAATGCAATTTGGCAACCGGCAATGTAATTAGCATGCCGAATATTACTTGGAATGTGAATTGGAACGAAATCGCCAATAGATAAGGCCATTTTACAATTTGGGCCCAAGTTAGAAGCAGAGCCTAAGGTGTAAATTATCGATAGTCCATATCTCGGAAACTATAAGAGATAATGCAATTTGGCAACCGGCAATGTAATTAGCATGCCGAATATTACTTGGAATGTGAATTGGAACGAAATCGCCAATAGATAAGCCCATTTTACAATTTGGGCCCAAGTTAGAAGCAGAGCCTAAGGTGTAAATTATTGATAGTCCATATCTCGGAAACTATAAGAGATAATGCAATTTGGCAACCGGCAATGTAATTAGCATGCCGAATATTACTTGGAATGTGAATTGGAACGAAATCGCCAATAGATAAAACCATTTTACAATTTGGGCCCAAGTTAGAAGCAGAGCCTAAGGTGTAAATTATTGATAGTCCATATCTCGGAAACTATAAGAGATAATGCAATTTCGCAACCGGCAATGTAATTAGCATGCCGAATATTACTTGGAGTGTGAATTGGAACGAAATCGCCAATAGATAAGATCATTTTACAATTTGGGCCCAAGTTAGAAGCAGAGCCTAAGGTGTAAATTATCGATAGTCCATATCTCGGAAACTATAAGAGATAATGCAATTTGGCAACCGGCAATGTAATTAGCATGCCGAATATTACTTGGAATGTGAATTGGAACGAAATCGCCAATAGATAAGACCATTTTACAATTTAGGCCCAAGTTAGAAGCAGAGCCTAAGGTGTAAATTATCGATAGTCCATATCTCGGAAACTATAAGAGATAATGCAATTTGGCAACCGGCAATGTAATTAGCATGCCGAATATTACTTGGAATGTGAATTGGAACGAAATCGTCAATAGATAAGGCCATTTTACAATTTGGGCCCAAGTTAGAAGCAGAGCCTAAGGAGTAAATTATCGATAGTCCATATCTCGGAAACTATAAGAGATAATGCAATTTGGCAACCGGCAATGTAATTAGCATGCCGAATATTACTTGGAATGTGAATTGGAACGAAATCGCCAATAGATAAGACCATTTTACAATTTGGGCCCAAGTTAGAAACAGAGCCTAAGGTGTAAATTATCGATAGTCCATATCTCGGAAACTATAAGAGATAATGCAATTTGGCAACCGGCAATGTAATTAGCATGCCGAATATTACTTGGAATGTGAATTGGAACGAAATCGCCAATAGATAAGACCATTTTACAATTTGGGCCCAAGTTAGAAGCAGAGCCTAAGGTGTAAATTATTGATAGTCCATATCTCGGAAACTATAAGAGATAATGCAATTTGGCAACCGGCAATGTAATTAGCATGCCGAATATTACTTGGAATGTGAATTGGAACGAAATCGCCAATAGATAAGACCATTTTACAATTTGGGCCCAAGTTAGAAGCAGAGCCTAAGGTGTAAATTATTGATAGTCCATATCTCGGAAACTATAAGAGATAATGCAATTTCGCAACCGGCAATGTAATTAGCATGACGAATATCACTTGGAATGTGAATTGGGACGAAATCGCCAATAGATAAGACCATTTTACAATTTGGGCCCAAGTTAGAAGCAGAGCCTAAGGTGTAAATTATCGATAGTCCATATCTCGGAAACTATAAGAGATAATGCAATTTGGCAACCGGCAATGTAATTAGCATGCCGAATATTACTTGGAATGTGAATTGGAACCAAATCGCCAATAGATAAGACCATTTTACAATTTGGGCCCAAGTTAGAAGCAGAGCCTAAGGTGTAAATTATCGATAGTCCATATCTCGGAAACTATAAGAGATAATGCAATTTGGCAACCGGCAATGTAATTAGCATGCCGAATATTACTTGGAATGTGAATTGGAACGAAATCGCCAATAGATAAGACCATTTTACAATTTGGGCCCAAGTTAGAAGCAGAGCCTAAGATGTAAATTATCGAGAGTCCATATCTCGGAAACTATAAGAGATAATGCAATTTGGCAACCGGCAATGTAATTAGCATGCCGAATATTACTTGGAATGTGAATTGGAACGAAATCGCCAATAGATAAGACCATTTTACAATTTGGGCCCAAGTTAGAAGCAGAGCCTAAGGTGTAAATTATTGATAGTCCATATCTCGGAAACTATAAGAGATAATGCAATTTCGCAACCGGCAATGTATTTAGCATGCCGAATATTACTTGGAGTGTGAATTGGAACGAAATCGCCAATAGGTAAGACCATTTTACAATTTGGGCCCAAGTTAGAAGCAGAGCCTAAGGTGTAAATTATCGATAGTCCATATCTCGGAAACTATAAGAGATAATGCAATTTGGCAACCGGCAATGTAATTAGCATTCCGAATATTACTTGGAATGTGAATTGGAACGAAATCGCCAATAGATAAGACCATTTTACAATTTGGGCCCAAGTTAGAAGCAGAGCCTAAGGTGTAAATTATCGATAGTCCATATCTCGGAAACTATAAGAGATAATGCAATTTGGCAACCGGCAATGTAATTAGCATGCCGAATATTACTTGGAATGTGAATTGGAACGAAATCGCCAATAGATAAGACCATTTTACAATTTGGGCCCAAGTTAGAAGCAGAGCCTAAGGTGTAAATTATCGATAGTCCATATCTCGGAAACTATAAGAGATAATGCAATTTGGCAACCGGCAATGTAATTAGCATGCCGAATACTACTTGGAATGTGAATTGGAACGAAATCGCCAATAGATAAGACCATTTTACAATTTGGGCCCAAGTTATAAGCAGAGCCTATGGTGTAAATTATCGATAGTCCATATCTCGGAAACTATAAGAGATAATGCAATTTGGCAACCGGCAATGTAATTAGCATGCCGAATATTACTTGGAATGTGAATTGGAACGAAATCGCCAATAGATAAGACCATTTTACAATTTGGGCCCAAGTTAGAAGCAGAGCCTAAGGTGTAAATTATCGATAGTCCATATCTCGGAAACTATAAGAGTTAATGCAATTTGGTAACCGGCAATGTAATTAGCATGCCGAATATTACTTGGAATGTGAATTGGAACGAAATCGCCAATAGATAAGACCATTTTACAATTTGGGCCCAAGTTAGAAGCAGAGCCTAAGGTGTAAATTATTGATAGTCCATATCTCGGAAACTATAAGAGATAATGCAATTTCGCAACCGGCAATGTAATTAGCATGCCGAATATTACTTGGAGTGTGAATTGGAACGAAATCGCCAATAGGTAAAACCATTTTACAATTTGGGCCCAAGTTAGAAGCAGAGCCTAAGGTGTAAATTATCGATAGTCCATATCTCGGAAACTATAAGAGATAATGCAATTTGGCAACCGGCAATGTAATTAGCATGCCGAATATTACTTGGAATGTGAATTGGAACGAAATCGCCAATAGATAAGGCCATTTTACAATTTGGGCCCAAGTTAGAAGCAGAGCCTAAGGTGTAAATTATCGATAGTCCATATCTCGGAAACTATAAGAGATAATGCAATTTGGCAACCGGCAATGTAATTAGCATGCCGAATATTACTTGGAATGTGAATTGGAACGAAATCGCCAATAGATAAGCCCATTTTACAATTTGGGCCCAAGTTAGAAGCAGAGCCTAAGGTGTAAATTATTGATAGTCCATATCTCGGAAACTATAAGAGATAATGCAATTTGGCAACCGGCAATGTAATTAGCATGCCGAATATTACTTGGAATGTGAATTGGAACGAAATCGCCAATAGATAAGACCATTTTACAATTTGGGCCCAAGTTAGAAGCAGAGCCTAAGGTGTAAATTATTGATAGTCCATATCTCGGAAACTATAAGAGATAATGCAATTTCGCAACCGGCAATGTAATTAGCATGCCGAATATTACTTGGAGTGTGAATTGGAACGAAATCGCCAATAGATAAGATCATTTTACAATTTGGGCCCAAGTTAGAATCAGAGCCTAAGGTGTAAATTATCGATAGTCCATATCTCGGAAACTATAAGAGATAATGCAATTTGGCAACCGGCAATGTAATTAGCATGCCGAATATTACTTGGAATGTGAATTGGAACGAAATCGCCAATAGATAAGACCATTTTACAATTTAGGCCCAAGTTAGAAGCAGAGCCTAAGGTGTAAATTATCGATAGTCCATATCTCGGAAACTATAAGAGATAATGCAATTTGGCAACCGGCAATGTAATTAGCATGCCGAATATTACTTGGAATGTGAATTGGAACGAAATCGTCAATAGATAAGGCCATTTTACAATTTGGGCCCAAGTTAGAAGCAGAGCCTAAGGAGTAAATTATCGATAGTCCATATCTCGGAAACTATAAGAGATAATGCAATTTGGCAACCGGCAATGTAATTAGCATGCCGAATATTACTTGGAATGTGAATTGGAACGAAATCGCCAATAGATAAGACCATTTTACAATTTGGGCCCAAGTTAGAAACAGAGCCTAAGGTGTAAATTATCGATAGTCCATATCTCGGAAACTATAAGAGATAATGCAATTTGGCAACCGGCAATGTAATTAGCATGCCGAATATTACTTGGAATGTGAATTGGAACGAAATCGCCAATAGATAAGACCATTTTACAATTTGGGCCCAAGTTAGAAGCAGAGCCTAAGGTGTAAATTATTGATAGTCCATATCTCGGAAACTATAAGAGATAATGCAATTTCGCAACCGGCAATGTAATTAGCATGACGAATATCACTTGGAATGTGAATTGGGACGAAATCGCCAATAGATAAGACCATTTTACAATTTGGGCCCAAGTTAGAAGCAGAGCCTAAGGTGTAAATTATCGATAGTCCATATCTCGGAAACTATAAGAGATAATGCAATTTGGCAACCGGCAATGTAATTAGCATGCCGAATATTACTTGGAATGTGAATTGGAACCAAATCGCCAATAGATAAGACCATTTTACAATTTGGGCCCAAGTTAGAAGCAGAGCCTAAGGTGTAAATTATCGATAGTCCATATCTCGGAAACTATAAGAGATAATGCAATTTGGTAACCGGCAATGTAATTAGCATGCCGAATATTACTTGGAATGTGAATTGGAACGAAATCGCCAATAGATAAGACCATTTTACAATTTGGGCCCAAGTTAGAAGCAGAGCCTAAGGTGTAAATTATCGAGAGTCCATATCTCGGAAACTATAAGAGATAATGCAATTTGGCAACCGGCAATGTAATTAGCATGCCGAATATTACTTGGAATGTGAATTGGAACGAAATCGCCAATAGATAAGACCATTTTACAATTTGGGCCCAAGTTAGAAGCAGAGCCTAAGGTGTAAATTATTGATAGTCCATATCTCGGAAACTATAAGAGATAATGCAATTTCGCAACCGGCAATGTAATTAGCATGCCGAATATTACTTGGAGTGTGAATTGGAACGAAATCGCCAATAGGTAAGACCATTTCACAATTTGGGCCCAAGTTAGAAGCAGAGCCTAAGGTGTAAATTATCGATAGTCCATATCTCGGAAACTATAAGAGATAATGCAATTTGGCAACCGGCAATGTAATTAGCATTCCGAATATTACTTGGAATGTGAATTGGAACGAAATCGCCAATAGATAAGGCCATTTTACAATTTGGGCCCAAGTTAGAAGCAGAGCCTAAGGTGTAAATTATCGATAGTCCATATCTCGGAAACTATAAGAGGTAATGCAATTTGGCAACCGACAATGTAATTAGCATGCCGAATATTACTTGGAATGTGAATTGGAACGAAATCGCCAATAGATAAGACCATTTTACAATTTGGGCCCAAGTTAGAAGCAGAGCCTAAGGTGTAAATTATTGATAGTCCATATCTCGGAAACTATAAGAGATAATGCAATTTGGCAACCGGCAATGTAATTAGCATGCCGAATATTACTTGGAATGTGAATTGGAACGAAATCGCCAATAGATAAGACCATTTTACAATTTGGGCCCAAGTTGGAAGCAGAGCCTAAGGTGTAAATTATTGATAGTCCATATCTCGGAAACTATAAGAGATAATGCAATTTCGCAACCGGCAATGTAATTAGCATGCCGAATATTACTTGGAGTGTGAATTGGAACGAAATCGCCAATAGATAAGATCATTTTACAATTTGGGCCCAAGTTAGAAGCAGAGCCTAAGGTGTAAATTATCGATAGTCCATATCTCGGAAACTATAAGAGATAATGCAATTTGGCAACCGGCAATGTAATTAGCATGCCGAATATTACTTGGAATGTGAATTGGAACGAAATCGCCAATAGATAAGACCATTTTACAATTTAGGCCCAAGTTAGAAGCAGAGCCTAAGGTGTAAATTATCGATAGTCCATATCTCGGAAACTATAAGAGATAATGCAATTTGGCAACCGGCAATGTAATTAGCATGCCGAATATTACTTGGAATGTGAATTGGAACGAAATCGTCAATAGATAAGGCCATTTTACAATTTGGGCCCAAGTTAGAAGCAGAGCCTAAGGAGTAAATTATCGATAGTCCATATCTCGGAAACTATAAGAGATAATGCAATTTGGCAACCGGCAATGTAATTAGCATGCCGAATATTACTTGGAATGTGAATTGGAACGAAATCGCCAATAGATAAGACCATTTTACAATTTGGGCCCAAGTTAGAAGCAGAGCCTAAGGTGTAAATTATTGATAGTCCATATCTCGGAAACTATAAGAGATAATGCAATTTCGCAACCGGCAATGTAATTAGCATGACGAATATCACTTGGAATGTGAATTGGGACGAAATCGCCAATAGATAAGACCATTTTACAATTTGGGCCCAAGTTAGAAGCAGAGCCTAAGGTGTAAATTATCGATAGTCCATATCTCGGAAACTATAAGAGATAATGCAATTTGGCAACCGGCAATGTAATTAGCATGCCGAATATTACTTGGAATGTGAATTGGAACGAAATCGCCAATAGATAAGACCATTTTACAATTTGGGCCCAAGTTAGAAGCAGAGCCTAAGGTGTAAATTATCGATAGTCCATATCTCGGAAACTATAAGAGATAATGCAATTTGGCAACCGGCAATGTAATTAGCATGCCGAATATTACTTGGAATGTGAATTGGAACGAAATCGCCAATAGATAAGACCATTTTACAATTTGGGCCCAAGTTAGAAGCAGAGCCTAAGGTGTAAATTATTGATAGTCCATATCTCGGAAACTATAAGAGATAATGCAATTTCGCAACCGGCAATGTAATTAGCATGCCGAATATTACTTGGAGTGTGAATTGGAACGAAATCGCCAATAGATAAGATCATTTTACAATTTGGGCCCAAGTTAGAAGCAGAGCCTAAGGTGTAAATTATCGATAGTCCATATCTCGGAAACTATAAGAGATAATGCAATTTGGCAACCGGCAATGTAATTAGCATGCCGAATATTACTTGGAATGTGAATTGGAACGAAATCGCCAATAGATAAGACCATTTTACAATTTAGGCCCAAGTTAGAAGCAGAGCCTAAGGTGTAAATTATCGATAGTCCATATCTCGGAAACTATAAGAGATAATGCAATTTGGCAACCGGCAATGTAATTAGCATGCCGAATATTACTTGGAATGTGAATTGGAACGAAATCGCCAATAGATAAGACGATTTTACAATTTGGGCCCAAGTTAGAAGCAGAGCCTAAGGTGTAAATTATCGATAGTCCATATCTCGGAAACTATAAGAGATAATGCAATTTGGCAACCGGCAATGTAATTAGCATGCCGAATATTACTTGGAATGTGAATTGGAACAAAATCGCCAATAGAGAAGACCATTTTACAATTTGGGCCCAAGTTAGAAGCAGAGCCTATGGTGTAAATTATCGATAGTCCATATCTCGGAAACTATAAGAGATAATGCAATTTGGCAACCGGCAATGTAATTAGCATGCCGAATATTACTTGGAATGTGAATTGGAACGAAATCGCCAATAGAGAAGACCATTTTACAATTTGGGCCCAAGTTAGAAGCAAAGTTTAAGGTGTAAATTATCGATAGTCCATATCTCGGAAACTATAAGAGATAATGCAATTTGGCAACCGGCAATGTAATTAGCATGCCGAATATTACTTGGAATGTGAATTGGAACGAAATCGCCATTAGATAAGACCATTTTACAATTTGGGCCCAAGTTAGAAGCAGAGCCTAAGGTGTAAATTATCGATAGTCCATATCTCGGAAACTATAAGAGATAATGCAATTTGGCAACCGGCAATGTAATTAGCATGCCGAATATTACTTGGAATGTGAATTGGAACGAAATCGCCAATAGAGAAGACCATTTTACAATTTGGGCCCAAGTTAGAAGCAGAGCCTAAGGTGTAAATTATCGATAGTCCATATCTCGGAAACTATAAGAGATAATGCAATTTGGCAACCGGCAATGTAATTAGCACGCCGAATATTACTTGGAATGTGAATTGGAACGAAAACGCCAATAGATAAGACCATTTTACAATTTGGGCCCAAGTTAGAAGCAGAGGCTAAGGTGTAAATTATCGATAGTCCATATCTCGGAAACTATAAGAGATAATGCAATTTGGCAACCGGCAATGTAATTAGCATGCCGAATATTACTTGGAATGTGAATTGGAACGAAATCGCCAATAGATAAGACCATTTTACAATTTGGGCCCAAGTTAGAAGCAGAGCCTAAGGTGTAAATTATTGATAGTCCATATCTCGGAAACTATAAGAGATAATGCAATTTCGCAACCGGCAATGTAATTAGCATGCCGAATATTACTTGGAGTGTGAATTGGAACGAAATCGCCAATAGATAAGACCATTTTACAATTTGGGCCCAAGTTAGAAGCAGAGCCTAAGGTGTAAATTATCGATAGTCCATATCTCGGAAACTATAAGAGATAATGCAATTTGGCAACCGGCAATGTAATTAGCATGCCGAATATTACTTGGACTGTGAATTGGAACGAAATCGCCAATAGATAAGACCATTTTACAATTTGGGCCCAAGTTAGAAGCAGAGCCTAAGGTGTAAATTATCGATAGTCCATATCTCGGAAACTATAAGAGATAATGCAATTTGGCAACCGGCAATGTAATTAGCATGCCGAATATTACTTGGAATGTGAATTGGAACGAAATCGCCAATAGATAAGACGATTTTACAATTTGGGCCCAAGTTAGAAGCAGAGCCTAAGATGTAAATTATCGATAGTCCATATCTCGGAAACTATAAGAGATAATGCAATTTGGCAACCGGCAATGTAATTAGCATGCCGAATATTACTTGGAATGTGAATTGGAACGAAATCGCCAATAGATAAGACCATTTTACAATTTGGGCCCAAGTTAGAAGCAGAGCCTAAGGTGTAAATTATCGATAGTCCATATCTCGGAAACTATAACAGATAATGCAATTTGGCAACCGGCAATGTAATTAGCATGCCGAATATTACTTGGAATGTGAATTGGAACGAAATCGCCAATAGATAAGACCATTTTACAATTTGGGCCCAAGTTAGAAGCAGAGCCTAAGGTGTAAATTACCGATAGTCCATATCTCGGAAACTATAAGAGATAATGCAATTTGGCAACCGGCAATGTAATTAGCATGCCGAATATTACTTGGAATGTGAATTGGAACGAAATCGCCAATAGATAAGACGATTTTACAATTTGGGCCCAAGTTAGAAGCAGAGCCTAAGGTGTAAATTATCGATAGTCCATATCTCGGAAACTATAAGAGATAATGCAATTTGGCAACCGGCAATGTAATTAGCATGCCGAATATTACTTGGAATGTGAATTGGAACAAAATCGCCAATAGAGAAGACCATTTTACAATTTGGGCCCAAGTTAGAAGCAGAGCCTATGGTGTAAATTATCGATAGTCCATATCTCGGAAACTATAAGAGATAATGCAATTTGGCAACCGGCAATGTAACTAGCATGCCGAATATTACTTGGATTGTGAATTGGAACGAAATCGCCAATAGAGAAGACCATTTTACAATTTGGGCCCAAGTTAGAAGCAAAGCCTAAGGTGTAAATTATCGATAGTCCATATCTCGGAAACTATAAGAGATAATGCAATTTGGCAACCGGCAATGTAATTAGCATGCCGAATATTACTTGGAATGTGAATTGGAACGAAATCGCCAATAGATAGGACCATTTTACAATTTGGGCCCAAGTTAGAAGCAGAGCCTAAGGTGTAAATTATCGATAGTCCATATCTCGGAAACTATAAGAGATAATGCAATTTGGCAACCGGCAATGTAATTAGCATGCCGAATATTACTTGGAATGTGAATTGGAACGAAATCGCCAATAGATAAGACCATTTTACAATTTGGGCCCAAGTTAGAAGCAGAGCCTAAGGTGTAAATTATCGATAGTCCATATCTCGAAAACTATAAGAGATAATGCAATTTGGCAACCGGCAATGTAATTAGCACGCCGAATATTACTTGGAATGTGAATTGGAACGAAAACGCCAATAGAAAAGACCATTTTACAATTTGGGCCCAAGTTAGAAGCAGAGGCTAAGGTGTAAATTATCGATAGTCCATATCTCGGAAACTATAAGAGATAATGCAATTTGGCAACCGGCAATGTAATTAGCATGCCGAATATTACTTGAAATGTGAATTGGAACGAAATCGCCAATAGATAAGACCATTTTACAATTTGGGCCCAAGTTAGAAGCAGAGCCTAAGGTGTAAATTATCGATAGTCCATATCTCGGAAACTATAAGAGATAATGCAATTTGGCAACCGGCAATGTAATTAGCATGCCGAATATTACTTGGAATGTGAATTGGAACGAAATCGCCAATAGATAAGACCATTTTACAATTTGGGCCCAAGTTAGAAGCAGAGCCTAAGGTGTAAATTATTGATAGTCCATATCTCGGAAACTATAAGAGATAATGCAATTTCGCAACCGGCAATGTAATTAGCATGCCGAATATTACTTGGAGTGTGAATTGGAACGAAATCGCCAATAGATAAGACCATTTTACAATTTGGGCCCAAGTTAGAAGCAGAGCCTAAGGTGTAAATTATCGATAGTCCATATCTCGGAAACTATAAGAGATAATGCAATTTGGCAACCGGCAATGTAATTAGCATGCCGAATATTACTTGGACTGTGAATTGGAACGAAATCGCCAATAGATAAGACCATTTTACAATTTGGGCCCAAGTTAGAAGCAGAGCCTAAGGTGTAAATTATCGATAGTCCATATCTCGGAAACTATAAGAGATAATGCAATTTGGCAACCGGCAATGTAATTAGCATGCCGAATATTACTTGGAATGTGAATTGGAACGAAATCGCCAATAGATAAGACCATTTTACAATTTGGGCCCAAGTTAGAAGCAGAGCCTAAGGTGTAAATTATCGATAGTCCATATCTCGGAAACTATAAGAGATAATGCAATTTGGCAACCGGCAATGTAATTAGCATGCCGAATATTACTTGGAATGTGAATTGGAACGAAATCGCCAATAGATAAGACCATTTTACAATTTGGGCCCAAGTTAGAAGCAGAGCCTAAGGTGTAAATTATTGATAGTCCATATCTCGGAAACTATAAGAGATAATGCAATTTCGCAACCGGCAATGTAATTAGCATGCCGAATATTACTTGGAGTGTGAATTGGAACGAAATCGCCAATAGGTAAGACCATTTTACAATTTGGGCCCAAGTTAGAAGCAGAGCCTAAGGTGTAAATTATCGATAGTCCATATCTCGGAAACTATAAGAGATAATGCAATTTGGCAACCGGCAATGTAATTAGCATGCCGAATATTACTTGGAATGTGAATTGGAACGAAATCGCCAATAGATAAGACCATTTTACAATTTGGGCCCAAGTTAGAAGCAGAGCCTAAGGTGTAAATTATTGATAGTCCATATCTCGGAAACAATAAGAGATAATGCAATTTGGCAACCGGCAATGTAATTAGCATGCCGAATATTACTTGGAATGTGAATTGGAACGAAATCGCCAATAGATAAGACCATTTTACAATTTGGGCCCAAGTTAGAAGCAGAGCCTAAGGTGTAAATTATCGATAGTCCATATCTCGGAAACTATAAGAAATAATGCAATTTGGCAACCGGCAATGTAATTAGCATGCCGAATATTACTTGGAATGTGAATTGGAACGAAATCGCCAATAGATAAGACCATTTTACAATTTGGGCCCAAGTTAGAAGCAGAGCCTAAGGTGTAAATTATCGATAGTCCATATCTCGGAAACTATAAGAGATAATGCAATTTGGCAACCGGCAATGTAATTAGCATGCCGAATATTACTTGGAATGTGAATTGGAACGAAATCGCCAATAGATAAGACCATTTTACAATTTGGGCCCAAGTTAGAAGCAGAGCCTAAGGTGTAAATTATCGATAGTCCATATCTCGGAAACTATAAGAAATAATGCAATTTGGCAACCGGCAATGTAATTAGCATGCCGAATATTACTTGGAATGTGAATTGGAACGAAATCGCCAATAGATAAGACCATTTTACAATTTGGGCCCAAGTTAGAAGCAGAGCCTAAGGTGTAAATTATCGATAGTCCATATCTCGGAAACTATAAGAGATAATGCAATTTGGCAACCGGCAATGTAATTAGCATGCCGAATATTACTTGAAATGTGAATTGGGACGAAATCGCCAATAGATAAGACCATTTTACAATTTGGGCCCAAGTTAGAAGCAGAGCCTAAGGTGTAAATTATCGATAGTCCATATCTCGGAAACTATAAGAAATAATGCAATTTGGCAACCGGCAATGTAATTAGCATGCCGAATATTACTTGGAATGTGAATTGGAACGAAATCGCCAATAGATAAGACCATTTTACAATTTGGGCCCAAGTTAGAAGCAGAGCCTAAGGTGTAAATTATCGATAGTCCATATCTCGGAAACTATAAGAGATAATGCAATTTGGCAACCGGCAATGTAATTAGCATGCCGAATATTACTTGGAATGTGAATTGGAACGAAATCGCCAATAGATAAGACCATTTTACAATTTGGGCCCAAGTTAGAAGCAGAGCCTAAGGTGTAAATTATCGATAGTCCATATCTCGGAAACTATAAGAAATAATGCAATTTGGCAACCGGCAATGTAATTAGCATGCCGAATATTACTTGGAATGTGAATTGGAACGAAATCGCCAATAGATAAGACCATTTTACAATTTGGGCCCAAGTTAGAAGCAGAGCCTAAGGTGTAAATTATCGATAGTCCATATCTCGGAAACTATAAGAGATAATGCAATTTGGCAACCGGCAATGTAATTAGCATGCCGAATATTACTTGGAATGTGAATTGGAACGAAATCGCCAATAGATAAGACCATTTTACAATTTGGGCCCAAGTTAGAAGCAGAGCCTAAGGTGTAAATTATCGATAGTCCATATCTCGGAAACTATAAGAGATAATGCAATTTGGCAACCGGCAATGTAATTAGCATGCCGAATATTACTTGGAATGTGAATTGGAACGAAATCGCCAATAGATAAGACCATTTTACAATTTGGGCCCAAGTTATAAGCAGAGCCTATGGTGTAAATTATCGATAGTCCATATCTCGGAAACTATAAGAGATAATGCAATTTGGCAACCGGCAATGTAATTAGCATGCCGAATATTACTTGGAATGTGAATTGGAACGAAATCGCCAATAGATAAGACCATTTTACAATTTGGGCCCAAGTTAGAAGCAGAGCCTAAGGTGTAAATTATCGATAGTCCATATCTCGGAAACTATAAGAGTTAATGCAATTTGGTAACCGGCAATGTAATTAGCATGCCGAATATTACTTGGAATGTGAATTGGAACGAAATCGCCAATAGATAAGACCATTTTACAATTTGGGCCCAAGTTAGAAGCAGAGCCTAAGGTGTAAATTATTGATAGTCCATATCTCGGAAACTATAAGAGATAATGCAATTTCGCAACCGGCAATGTAATTAGCATGCCGAATATTACTTGGAGTGTGAATTGGAACGAAATCGCCAATAGGTAAGACCATTTTACAATTTGGGCCCAAGTTAGAAGCAGAGCCTAAGGTGTAAATTATCGATAGTCCATATCTCGGAAACTATAAGAGATAATGCAATTTGGCAACCGGCAATGTAATTAGCATGCCGAATATTACTTGGAATGTGAATTGGAACGAAATCGCCAATAGATAAGGCCATTTTACAATTTGGGCCCAAGTTAGAAGCAGAGCCTAAGGTGTAAATTATCGATAGTCCATATCTCGGAAACTATAAGAGATAATGCAATTTGGCAACCGGCAATGTAATTAGCATGCCGAATATTACTTGGAATGTGAATTGGAACGAAATCGCCAATAGATAAGCCCATTTTACAATTTGGGCCCAAGTTAGAAGCAGAGCCTAAGGTGTAAATTATTGATAGTCCATATCTCGGAAACTATAAGAGATAATGCAATTTGGCAACCGGCAATGTAATTAGCATGCCGAATATTACTTGGAATGTGAATTGGAACGAAATCGCCAATAGATAAGACCATTTTACAATTTGGGCCCAAGTTAGAAGCAGAGCCTAAGGTGTAAATTATTGATAGTCCATATCTCGGAAACTATAAGAGATAATGCAATTTCGCAACCGGCAATGTAATTAGCATGCCGAATATTACTTGGAGTGTGAATTGGAACGAAATCGCCAATAGATAAGATCATTTTACAATTTGGGCCCAAGTTAGAAGCAGAGCCTAAGGTGTAAATTATCGATAGTCCATATCTCGGAAACTATAAGAGATAATGCAATTTGGCAACCGGCAATGTAATTAGCATGCCGAATATTACTTGGAATGTGAATTGGAACGAAATCGCCAATAGATAAGACCATTTTACAATTTAGGCCCAAGTTAGAAGCAGAGCCTAAGGTGTAAATTATCGATAGTCCATATCTCGGAAACTATAAGAGATAATGCAATTTGGCAACCGGCAATGTAATTAGCATGCCGAATATTACTTGGAATGTGAATTGGAACGAAATCGTCAATAGATAAGGCCATTTTACAATTTGGGCCCAAGTTAGAAGCAGAGCCTAAGGAGTAAATTATCGATAGTCCATATCTCGGAAACTATAAGAGATAATGCAATTTGGCAACCGGCAATGTAATTAGCATGCCGAATATTACTTGGAATGTGAATTGGAACGAAATCGCCAATAGATAAGACCATTTTACAATTTGGGCCCAAGTTAGAAACAGAGCCTAAGGTGTAAATTATCGATAGTCCATATCTCGGAAACTATAAGAGATAATGCAATTTGGCAACCGGCAATGTAATTAGCATGCCGAATATTACTTGGAATGTGAATTGGAACGAAATCGCCAATAGATAAGACCATTTTACAATTTGGGCCCAAGTTAGAAGCAGAGCCTAAGGTGTAAATTATTGATAGTCCATATCTCGGAAACTATAAGAGATAATGCAATTTCGCAACCGGCAATGTAATTAGCATGACGAATATCACTTGGAATGTGAATTGGGACGAAATCGCCAATAGATAAGACCATTTTACAATTTGGGCCCAAGTTAGAAGCAGAGCCTAAGGTGTAAATTATCGATAGTCCATATCTCGGAAACTATAAGAGATAATGCAATTTGGCAACCGGCAATGTAATTAGCATGCCGAATATTACTTGGAATGTGAATTGGAACGAAATCGCCAATAGATAAGACCATTTTACAATTTGGGCCCAAGTTAGAAGCAGAGCCTAAGGTGTAAATTATCGATAGTCCATATCTCGGAAACTATAAGAGATAATGCAATTTGGCAACCGGCAATGTAATTAGCATGCCGAATATTACTTGGAATGTGAATTGGAACGAAATCGCCAATAGATAAGACCATTTTACAATTTGGGCCCAAGTTAGAAGCAGAGCCTAAGGTGTAAATTATTGATAGTCCATATCTCGGAAACTATAAGAGATAATGCAATTTCGCAACCGGCAATGTAATTAGCATGACGAATATCACTTGGAATGTGAATTGGGACGAAATCGCCAATAGGTAAGACCATTTTACAATTTGGGCCCAAGTTAGAAGCAGAGCCTAAGGTGTAAATTATCGAAAGTCCATATCTCGGAAACTATAAGAGATAATGCAATTTGGCAACCGGCAATGTAATTAGCATGCCGAATATTACTTGGAATGTGAATTGGAACGAAATCGCCAATAGATAAGACCATTTTACAATTTGGGCCCAAGTTAGAAGCAGAGCCTAAGGTGTAAATTATCGATAGTCCATATCTCGGAAACTATAAGAGATAATGCAATTTGGCAACCGGCAATGTAATTAGCATGCCGAATATTAATTGGAATGTGAATTGGAATGAAATCGCCAATAGATAAGACCATTTTACATTTTGGGCCCAAGTTAGAAGCAGAGCCTAAGGTGTAAATTATTGATAGTCCATATCTCGGAAACTATAAGAGATAATGCAATTTGGCAACCGGCAATGTAATTAGCATGCCGAATATTACTTGGAATGTGAATTGGAACGAAATCGCTAATAGAGAAGACCATTTTACAATTTGGGCCCAAGTTAGAAGCAGAGCCTAAGGTGTAAATTATCGATAGTCCATATCTCGGAAACTATAAGAGATAATGCAATTTGGCAACCGGCAATGTAATTAGCATGCCGAATATTACTTGGAATGTCAATTGGAACGAAATCGCCAATAGATAAGACCATTTTACAATTTGGGCCCAAGTTAGAAGCAGAGACTAAGGTGTAAATTATCGATAGTCCATATCTCAGAAACTATAAGAGGTAATGCAATTTGGCAACCGGCAATGTAATTAGCATGCCGAATATTACTTGGAATGTGAATTGGAACGAAATCGCCAATAGAGAAGACCATTTTACAATTTGGGCCCAAGTTAGAAGCAGAGCCTAAGGTGTAAATTATCGATAGTCCATATCTCGGAAACTATAAGAGATAATGCAATTTGGCAACCGGCAATGTAATTAGCATGCCGAATATTACTTGGAATGTGAATTGGAACGAAATCGCCAATAGATAAGACCATTTTACAATTTGGGCCCAAGTTAGAAGCAGAGCCTAAGGTGTAAATTATCGATAGTCCATATCTCGGAAACTATAAGAGGTAATGCAATTTGGCAACCGGCAATGTAATTAGCAGGCCGAATATCACTTGGAATGTGAATTGGGACGAAATCGCCAATAGATAAGACCATTTTACAATTTGGGCCCAAGTTAGAAGCAGAGCCTAAGGTGTAAATTATCGATAGTCCATATCTCGGAAACTATAAGAGATAATGCAATTTGGCAACCGGCAATGTAATTAGCATGCCGAATATTACTTGGAATGTGAATTGGAACGAAATCGCCAATAGATAAGACCATTTTACAATTTGGGCCCAAGTTAGAAGCAGAGCCTAAGGTGTAAATTATCGAGAGTCCATATCTCGGAAACTATAAGAGATAATGCAATTTGGCAACCGGCAATGTAATTAGCATGCCGAATATTACTTGGAATGTGAATTGGAACGAAATCGCCAATAGATAAGACCATTTTACAATTTGGGCCCAAGTTAGAAGCAGAGCCTAAGGTGTAAATTATTGATAGTCTCGGAAACTATAAGAGATAATGCAATTTCGCAACCGGCAATGTAATTAGCATGCCGAATATTACTTGGAGTGTGAATTGGAACGAAATCGCCAATAGGTAAGACCATTTTACAATTTGGGCCCAAGTTAGAAGCAGAGCCTAAGGTGTAAATTATCGATAGTCCATATCTCGGAAACTATAAGAGATAATGCAATTTGGCAACCGGCAATGTAATTAGCATTCCGAATATTACTTGGAATGTGAATTGGAACGAAATCGCCAATAGATAAGGCCATTTTACAATTTGGGCCCAAGTTAGAAGCAGAGCCTAAGGTGTAAATTATCGATAGTCCATATCTCGGAAACTATAAGAGGTAATGCAATTTGGCAACCGGCAATGTAATTAGCATGCCGAATATTACTTGGAATGTGAATTGGAACGAAATCGCCAATAGATAAGACCATTTTACAATTTGGGCCCAAGTTAGAAGCAGAGCCTAAGGTGTAAATTATTGATAGTCCATATCTCGGAAACTATAAGAGATAATGCAATTTGGCAACCGGCAATGTAATTAGCATGACGAATATCACTTGGAATGTGAATTGGGACGAAATCGCCAATAGATAAGACCATTTTACAATTTGGGCCCAAGTTAGAAGCAGAGCCTAAGGTGTAAATTATCGATAGTCCATATCTCGGAAACTATAAGAGATAATGCAATTTGGCAACCGGCAATGTAATTAGCATGCCGAATATTACTTGGAATGTGAATTGGAACGAAATCGCCAATAGATAAGACCATTTTACAATTTGGGCCCAAGTTAGAAGCAGAGCCTAAGGTGTAAATTATCGAGAGTCCATATCTCGGAAACTATAAGAGATAATGCAATTTGGCAACCGGCAATGTAATTAGCATGCCGAATATTACTTGGAATGTGAATTGGAACGAAATCGCCAATAGATAAGACCATTTTACAATTTGGGCCCAAGTTAGAAGCAGAGCCTAAGGTGTAAATTATTGATAGTCCATATCTCGGAAACTATAAGAGATAATGCAATTTCGCAACCGGCAATGTAATTAGCATGCCGAATATTACTTGGAGTGTGAATTGGAACGAAATCGCCAATAGGTAAGACCATTTTACAATTTGGGCCCAAGTTAGAAGCAGAGCCTAAGGTGTAAATTATCGAGAGTCCATATCTCGGAAACTATAAGAGATAATGCAATTTGGCAACCGGCAATGTAATTAGCATGCCGAATATTACTTGGAATGTGAATTGGAACGAAATCGCCAATAGATAAGACCATTTTACAATTTGGGCCCAAGTTAGAAGCAGAGCCTAAGGTGTAAATTATCGAGAGTCCATATCTCGGAAACTATAAGAGATAATGCAATTTGGCAACCGGCAATGTAATTAGCATGCCGAATATTACTTGGAATGTGAATTGGAACGAAATCGCCAATAGATAAGACCATTTTACAATTTGGGCCCAAGTTAGAAGCAGAGCCTAAGGTGTAAATTATTGATAGTCCATATCTCGGAAACTATAAGAGATAATGCAATTTCGCAACCGGCAATGTAATTAGCATGCCGAATATTACTTGGAGTGTGAATTGGAACGAAATCGCCAATAGGTAAGACCATTTTACAATTTGGGCCCAAGTTAGAAGCAGAGCCTAAGGTGTAAATTATCGATAGTCCATATCTCGGAAACTATAAGAGATAATGCAATTTGGCAACCGGCAATGTAATTAGCATTCCGAATATTACTTGGAATGTGAATTGGAACGAAATCGCCAATAGATAAGGCCATTTTACAATTTGGGCCCAAGTTAGAAGCAGAGCCTAAGGTGTAAATTATCGATAGTCCATATCTCGGAAACTATAAGAGGTAATGCAATTTGGCAACCGGCAATGTAATTAGCATGCCGAATATTACTTGGAATGTGAATTGGAACGAAATCGCCAATAGATAAGACCATTTTACAATTTGGGCCCAAGTTAGAAGCAGAGCCTAAGGTATAAATTATTGATAGTCCATATCTCGGAAACTATAAGAGATAATGCAATTTGGCAACCGGCAATGTAATTAGCATGACGAATATCACTTGGAATGTGAATTGGGACGAAATCGCCAATAGATAAGACCATTTTACAATTTGGGCCCAAGTTAGAAGCAGAGCCTAAGGTGTAAATTATCGATAGTCCATATCTCGGAAACTATAAGAGATAATGCAATTTGGCAACCGGCAATGTATTTAGCATGCCGAATATTACTTGGAATGTGAATTGGAACGAAATCGCCAATAGATAAGACCATTTTACAATTTGGGCCCAAGTTAGAAGCAGAGCCTAAGGTGTAAATTATCGAGAGTCCATATCTCGGAAACTATAAGAGATAATGCAATTTGGCAACCGGCAATGTAATTAGCATGCCGAATATTACTTGGAATGTGAATTAGAACGAAATCGCCAATAGATAAGACCATTTTACAATTTGGGCCCAAGTTAGAAGCAGAGCCTAAGGTGTAAATTATTGATAGTCCATATCTCGGAAACTATAAGAGATAATGCAATTTCGCAACCGGCAATGTAATTAGCATGCCGAATATTACTTGGAGTGTGAATTGGAACGAAATCGCCAATAGGTAAGACCATTTTACAATTTGGGCCCAAGTTAGAAGCAGAGCCTAAGGTGTAAATTATCGATAGTCCATATCTCGGAAACTATAAGAGATAATGCAATTTGGCAACCGGCAATGTAATTAGCATTCCGAATATTACTTGGAATGTGAATTGGAACGAAATCGCCAATAGATAAGGCCATTTTACAATTTGGGCCCAAGTTAGAAGCAGAGCCTAAGGTGTAAATTATCGATAGTCCATATCTCGGAAACTATAAGAGGTAATGCAATTTGGCAACCGGCAATGTAATTAGCATGCCGAATATTACTTGGAATGTGAATTGGAACGAAATCGCCAATAGATAAGACCATTTTACAATTTGGGCCCAAGTTAGAAGCAGAGCCTAAGGTGTAAATTATTGATAGTCCATATCTCGGAAACTATAAGAGATAATGCAATTTGGCAACCGGCAATGTAATTAGCATGACGAATATCACTTGGAATGTGAATTGGGACGAAATCGCCAATAGATAAGACCATTTTACAATATGGGCCCAAGTTAGAAGCAGAGCCTAAGGTGTAAATTATCGATAGTCCATATCTCGGAAACTATAAGAGATAATGCAATTTGGCAACCGGCAATGTAATTAGCATGCCGAATATTACTTGGAATGTGAATTGGAACGAAATCGCCAATAGATAAGGCCATTTTACAATTTGGGCCCAAGTTAGAAGCAGAGCCTAAGGTGTAAATTATCGATAGTCCATATCTCGGAAACTATAAGAGGTAATGCAATTTGGCAACCGGCAATGTAATTAGCATGCCGAATATTACTTGGAATGTGAATTGGAACGAAATCGCCAATAGATAAGACCATTTTACAATTTGGGCCCAAGTTAGAAGCAGAGCCTAAGGTGTAAATTATTGATAGTCCATATCTCGGAAACTATAAGAGATAATGCAATTTCGCAACCGGCAATGTAATTAGCATGACGAATATCACTTGGAATGTGAATTGGGACGAAATCGCCAATAGATAAGACCATTTTACAATTTGGGCCCAAGTTAGAAGCAGAGCCTAAGGTGTAAATTATCGATAGTCCATATCTCGGAAACTATAAGAGATAATGCAATTTGGCAACCGGCAATGTAATTAGCATGCCGAATATTACTTGGAATGTGAATTGGAACGAAATCGCCAATAGATAAGACCATTTTACAATTTGGGCCCAAGTTAGAAGCAGAGCCTAAGGTGTAAATTATTGATAGTCCATATCTCGGAAACTATAAGAGATAATGCAATTTCGCAACCGGCAATGTAATTAGCATGCCGAATATTACTTGGAGTGTGAATTGGAACGAAATCGCCAATAGATAAGATCATTTTACAATTTGGGCCCAAGTTAGAAGCAGAGCCTAAGGTGTAAATTATCGATAGTCCATATCTCGGAAACTATAAGAGATAATGCAATTTGGCAACCGGCAATGTAATTAGCATGCCGAATATTACTTGGAATGTGAATTGGAACGAAATCGCCAATAGATAAGACCATTTTACAATTTAGGCCCAAGTTAGAAGCAGAGCCTAAGGTGTAAATTATCGATAGTCCATATCTCGGAAACTATAAGAGATAATGCACTTTGGCAACCGGCAATGTAATTAGCATGCCGAATATTACTTGGAATGTGAATTGGAACGAAATCGCCAATAGATAAGACGATTTTACAATTTGGGCCCAAGTTAGAAGCAGAGCCTAAGGTGTAAATTATCGATAGTCCATATCTCGGAAACTATAAGAGATAATGCAATTTGGCAACCGGCAATGTAATTAGCATGCCGAATATTACTTGGAATGTGAATTGGAACAAAATCGCCAATAGAGAAGACCATTTTACAATTTGGGCCCAAGTTAGAAGCAGAGCCTATGGTGTAAATTATCGATAGTCCATATCTCGGAAACTATAAGAGATAATGCAATTTGGCAACCGGCAATGTAATTAGCATGCCGAATATTACTTGGAATGTGAATTGGAACGAAATCGCCAATAGAGAAGACCATTTTACAATTTGGGCCCAAGTTAGAAGCAAAGTTTAAGGTGTAAATTATCGATAGTCCATATCTCGGAAACTATAAGAGATAATGCAATTTGGCAACCGGCAATGTAATTAGCATGCCGAATATTACTTGGAATGTGAATTGGAACGAAATCGCCATTAGATAAGACCATTTTACAATTTGGGCCCAAGTTAGAAGCAGAGCCTAAGGTGTAAATTATCGATAGTCCATATCTCGGAAACTATAAGAGATAATGCAATTTGGCAACCGGCAATGTAATTAGCATGCCGAATATTACTTGGAATGTGAATTGGAACGAAATCGCCAATAGAGAAGACCATTTTACAATTTGGGCCCAAGTTAGAAGCAGAGCCTAAGGTGTAAATTATCGATAGTCCATATCTCGGAAACTATAAGAGATAATGCAATTTGGCAACCGGCAATGTAATTAGCACGCCGAATATTACTTGGAATGTGAATTGGAACGAAAACGCCAATAGATAAGACCATTTTACAATTTGGGCCCAAGTTAGAAGCAGAGGCTAAGGTGTAAATTATCGATAGTCCATATCTCGGAAACTATAAGAGATAATGCAATTTGGCAACCGGCAATGTAATTAGCATGCCGAATATTACTTGAAATGTGAATTGGAACGAAATCGCCAATAGATAAGACCATTTTACAATTTGGGCCCAAGTTAGAAGCAGAGCCTAAGGTGTAAATTATCGATAGTCCATATCTCGGAAACTATAAGAGATAATGCAATTTGGCAACCGGCAATGTAATTAGCATGCCGAATATTACTTGGAATGTGAATTGGAACGAAATCGCCAATAGATAAGGCCATTTTACAATTTGGGCCCAAGTTAGAAGCAGAGCCTAAGGTGTAAATTATCGATAGTCCATATCTCGGAAACTATAAGAGGTAATGCAATTTGGCAACCGGCAATGTAATTAGCATGCCGAATATTACTTGGAATGTGAATTGGAACGAAATCGCTAATAGAGAAGACCATTTTACAATTTGGGCC
Source organism: Rhynchophorus ferrugineus (assembly GCF_030347505.1). Classification (NCBI taxonomy): domain Eukaryota; kingdom Metazoa; phylum Arthropoda; class Insecta; order Coleoptera; family Curculionidae; genus Rhynchophorus; species Rhynchophorus ferrugineus. The sequence continues at coordinate 260,726 of NW_027472737.1, read as the reverse complement.
CAAGTTAGAAGCAGAGCCTAAGGTGTAAATTATCGATAGTCCATATCTCGGAAACTATAAGAGATAATGCAATTTGGCAACCGGCAATGTAATTAGCATGCCGAATATTACTTGGAATGTCAATTGGAACGAAATCGCCAATAGATAAGACCATTTTACAATTTGGGCCCAAGTTAGAAGCAGAGACTAAGGTGTAAATTATCGATAGTCCATATCTCAGAAACTATAAGAGGTAATGCAATTTGGCAACCGGCAATGTAATTAGCATGCCGAATATTACTTGGAATGTGAATTGGAACGAAATCGCCAATAGAGAAGACCATTTTACAATTTGGGCCCAAGTTAGAAGCAGAGCCTAAGGTGTAAATTATCGATAGTCCATATCTCGGAAACTATAAGAGATAATGCAATTTGGCAACCGGCAATGTAATTAGCATGCCGAATATTACTTGGAATGTGAATTGGAACGAAATCGCCAATAGATAAGACCATTTTACAATTTGGGCCCAAGTTAGAAGCAGAGCCTAAGGTGTAAATTATCGATAGTCCATATCTCGGAAACTATAAGAGGTAATGCAATTTGGCAACCGGCAATGTAATTAGCAGGCCGAATATCACTTGGAATGTGAATTGGGACGAAATCGCCAATAGATAAGACCATTTTACAATTTGGGCCCAAGTTAGAAGCAGAGCCTAAGGTGTAAATTATCGATAGTCCATATCTCGGAAACTATAAGAGATAATGCAATTTGGCAACCGGCAATGTAATTAGCATGCCGAATATTACTTGGAATGTGAATTGGAACGAAATCGCCAATAGATAAGACCATTTTACAATTTGGGCCCAAGTTAGAAGCAGAGCCTAAGGTGTAAATTATCGAGAGTCCATATCTCGGAAACTATAAGAGATAATGCAATTTGGCAACCGGCAATGTAATTAGCATGCCGAATATTACTTGGAATGTGAATTGGAACGAAATCGCCAATAGATAAGACCATTTTACAATTTGGGCCCAAGTTAGAAGCAGAGCCTAAGGTGTAAATTATTGATAGTCTCGGAAACTATAAGAGATAATGCAATTTCGCAACCGGCAATGTAATTAGCATGCCGAATATTACTTGGAGTGTGAATTGGAACGAAATCGCCAATAGGTAAGACCATTTTACAATTTGGGCCCAAGTTAGAAGCAGAGCCTAAGGTGTAAATTATCGATAGTCCATATCTCGGAAACTATAAGAGATAATGCAATTTGGCAACCGGCAATGTAATTAGCATTCCGAATATTACTTGGAATGTGAATTGGAACGAAATCGCCAATAGATAAGGCCATTTTACAATTTGGGCCCAAGTTAGAAGCAGAGCCTAAGGTGTAAATTATCGATAGTCCATATCTCGGAAACTATAAGAGGTAATGCAATTTGGCAACCGGCAATGTAATTAGCATGCCGAATATTACTTGGAATGTGAATTGGAACGAAATCGCCAATAGATAAGACCATTTTACAATTTGGGCCCAAGTTAGAAGCAGAGCCTAAGGTGTAAATTATTGATAGTCCATATCTCGGAAACTATAAGAGATAATGCAATTTGGCAACCGGCAATGTAATTAGCATGACGAATATCACTTGGAATGTGAATTGGGACGAAATCGCCAATAGATAAGACCATTTTACAATTTGGGCCCAAGTTAGAAGCAGAGCCTAAGGTGTAAATTATCGATAGTCCATATCTCGGAAACTATAAGAGATAATGCAATTTGGCAACCGGCAATGTAATTAGCATGCCGAATATTACTTGGAATGTGAATTGGAACGAAATCGCCAATAGATAAGACCATTTTACAATTTGGGCCCAAGTTAGAAGCAGAGCCTAAGGTGTAAATTATCGAGAGTCCATATCTCGGAAACTATAAGAGATAATGCAATTTGGCAACCGGCAATGTAATTAGCATGCCGAATATTACTTGGAATGTGAATTGGAACGAAATCGCCAATAGATAAGACCATTTTACAATTTGGGCCCAAGTTAGAAGCAGAGCCTAAGGTGTAAATTATTGATAGTCCATATCTCGGAAACTATAAGAGATAATGCAATTTCGCAACCGGCAATGTAATTAGCATGCCGAATATTACTTGGAGTGTGAATTGGAACGAAATCGCCAATAGGTAAGACCATTTTACAATTTGGGCCCAAGTTAGAAGCAGAGCCTAAGGTGTAAATTATCGAGAGTCCATATCTCGGAAACTATAAGAGATAATGCAATTTGGCAACCGGCAATGTAATTAGCATGCCGAATATTACTTGGAATGTGAATTGGAACGAAATCGCCAATAGATAAGACCATTTTACAATTTGGGCCCAAGTTAGAAGCAGAGCCTAAGGTGTAAATTATTGATAGTCCATATCTCGGAAACTATAAGAGATAATGCAATTTCGCAACCGGCAATGTAATTAGCATGCCGAATATTACTTGGAGTGTGAATTGGAACGAAATCGCCAATAGGTAAGACCATTTTACAATTTGGGCCCAAGTTAGAAGCAGAGCCTAAGGTGTAAATTATCGATAGTCCATATCTCGGAAACTATAAGAGATAATGCAATTTGGCAACCGGCAATGTAATTAGCATTCCGAATATTACTTGGAATGTGAATTGGAACGAAATCGCCAATAGATAAGGCCATTTTACAATTTGGGCCCAAGTTAGAAGCAGAGCCTAAGGTGTAAATTATCGATAGTCCATATCTCGGAAACTATAAGAGGTAATGCAATTTGGCAACCGGCAATGTAATTAGCATGCCGAATATTACTTGGAATGTGAATTGGAACGAAATCGCCAATAGATAAGACCATTTTACAATTTGGGCCCAAGTTAGAAGCAGAGCCTAAGGTATAAATTATTGATAGTCCATATCTCGGAAACTATAAGAGATAATGCAATTTGGCAACCGGCAATGTAATTAGCATGACGAATATCACTTGGAATGTGAATTGGGACGAAATCGCCAATAGATAAGACCATTTTACAATTTGGGCCCAAGTTAGAAGCAGAGCCTAAGGTGTAAATTATCGATAGTCCATATCTCGGAAACTATAAGAGATAATGCAATTTGGCAACCGGCAATGTAATTAGCATGCCGAATATTACTTGGAATGTGAATTGGAACGAAATCGCCAATAGATAAGACCATTTTACAATTTGGGCCCAAGTTAGAAGCAGAGCCTAAGGTGTAAATTATCGAGAGTCCATATCTCGGAAACTATAAGAGATAATGCAATTTGGCAACCGGCAATGTAATTAGCATGCCGAATATTACTTGGAATGTGAATTAGAACGAAATCGCCAATAGATAAGACCATTTTACAATTTGGGCCCAAGTTAGAAGCAGAGCCTAAGGTGTAAATTATTGATAGTCCATATCTCGGAAACTATAAGAGATAATGCAATTTCGCAACCGGCAATGTAATTAGCATGCCGAATATTACTTGGAGTGTGAATTGGAACGAAATCGCCAATAGGTAAGACCATTTTACAATTTGGGCCCAAGTTAGAAGCAGAGCCTAAGGTGTAAATTATCGATAGTCCATATCTCGGAAACTATAAGAGATAATGCAATTTGGCAACCGGCAATGTAATTAGCATTCCGAATATTACTTGGAATGTGAATTGGAACGAAATCGCCAATAGATAAGGCCATTTTACAATTTGGGCCCAAGTTAGAAGCAGAGCCTAAGGTGTAAATTATCGATAGTCCATATCTCGGAAACTATAAGAGGTAATGCAATTTGGCAACCGGCAATGTAATTAGCATGCCGAATATTACTTGGAATGTGAATTGGAACGAAATCGCCAATAGATAAGACCATTTTACAATTTGGGCCCAAGTTAGAAGCAGAGCCTAAGGTGTAAATTATTGATAGTCCATATCTCGGAAACTATAAGAGATAATGCAATTTGGCAACCGGCAATGTAATTAGCATGACGAATATCACTTGGAATGTGAATTGGGACGAAATCGCCAATAGATAAGACCATTTTACAATTTGGGCCCAAGTTAGAAGCAGAGCCTAAGGTGTAAATTATCGATAGACCATATCTCGGAAACTATAAGAGATAATGCAATTTGGCAACCGGCAATGTAATTAGCATGCCGAATATTACTTGGAATGTGAATTGGAACGAAATCGCCAATAGATAAGGCCATTTTACAATTTGGGCCCAAGTTAGAAGCAGAGCCTAAGGTGTAAATTATCGATAGTCCATATCTCGGAAACTATAAGAGGTAATGCAATTTGGCAACCGGCAATGTAATTAGCATGCCGAATATTACTTGGAATGTGAATTGGAACGAAATCGCCAATAGATAAGACCATTTTACAATTTGGGCCCAAGTTAGAAGCAGAGCCTAAGGTGTAAATTATTGATAGTCCATATCTCGGAAACTATAAGAGATAATGCAATTTCGCAACCGGCAATGTAATTAGCATGACGAATATCACTTGGAATGTGAATTGGGACGAAATCGCCAATAGATAAGACCATTTTACAATTTGGGCCCAAGTTAGAAGCAGAGCCTAAGGTGTAAATTATCGATAGTCCATATCTCGGAAACTATAAGAGATAATGCAATTTGGCAACCGGCAATGTAATTAGCATGCCGAATATTACTTGGAATGTGAATTGGAACGAAATCGCCAATAGATAAGACCATTTTACAATTTGGGCCCAAGTTAGAAGCAGAGCCTAAGGTGTAAATTATTGATAGTCCATATCTCGGAAACTATAAGAGATAATGCAATTTCGCAACCGGCAATGTAATTAGCATGCCGAATATTACTTGGAGTGTGAATTGGAACGAAATCGCCAATAGATAAGATCATTTTACAATTTGGGCCCAAGTTAGAAGCAGAGCCTAAGGTGTAAATTATCGATAGTCCATATCTCGGAAACTATAAGAGATAATGCAATTTGGCAACCGGCAATGTAATTAGCATGCCGAATATTACTTGGAATGTGAATTGGAACGAAATCGCCAATAGATAAGACCATTTTACAATTTAGGCCCAAGTTAGAAGCAGAGCCTAAGGTGTAAATTATCGATAGTCCATATCTCGGAAACTATAAGAGATAATGCACTTTGGCAACCGGCAATGTAATTAGCATGCCGAATATTACTTGGAATGTGAATTGGAACGAAATCGCCAATAGATAAGACGATTTTACAATTTGGGCCCAAGTTAGAAGCAGAGCCTAAGGTGTAAATTATCGATAGTCCATATCTCGGAAACTATAAGAGATAATGCAATTTGGCAACCGGCAATGTAATTAGCATGCCGAATATTACTTGGAATGTGAATTGGAACAAAATCGCCAATAGAGAAGACCATTTTACAATTTGGGCCCAAGTTAGAAGCAGAGCCTATGGTGTAAATTATCGATAGTCCATATCTCGGAAACTATAAGAGATAATGCAATTTGGCAACCGGCAATGTAATTAGCATGCCGAATATTACTTGGAATGTGAATTGGAACGAAATCGCCAATAGAGAAGACCATTTTACAATTTGGGCCCAAGTTAGAAGCAAAGTTTAAGGTGTAAATTATCGATAGTCCATATCTCGGAAACTATAAGAGATAATGCAATTTGGCAACCGGCAATGTAATTAGCATGCCGAATATTACTTGGAATGTGAATTGGAACGAAATCGCCATTAGATAAGACCATTTTACAATTTGGGCCCAAGTTAGAAGCAGAGCCTAAGGTGTAAATTATCGATAGTCCATATCTCGGAAACTATAAGAGATAATGCAATTTGGCAACCGGCAATGTAATTAGCATGCCGAATATTACTTGGAATGTGAATTGGAACGAAATCGCCAATAGAGAAGACCATTTTACAATTTGGGCCCAAGTTAGAAGCAGAGCCTAAGGTGTAAATTATCGATAGTCCATATCTCGGAAACTATAAGAGATAATGCAATTTGGCAACCGGCAATGTAATTAGCACGCCGAATATTACTTGGAATGTGAATTGGAACGAAAACGCCAATAGATAAGACCATTTTACAATTTGGGCCCAAGTTAGAAGCAGAGGCTAAGGTGTAAATTATCGATAGTCCATATCTCGGAAACTATAAGAGATAATGCAATTTGGCAACCGGCAATGTAATTAGCATGCCGAATATTACTTGAAATGTGAATTGGAACGAAATCGCCAATAGATAAGACCATTTTACAATTTGGGCCCAAGTTAGAAGCAGAGCCTAAGGTGTAAATTATCGATAGTCCATATCTCGGAAACTATAAGAGATAATGCAATTTGGCAACCGGCAATGTAATTAGCATGCCGAATATTACTTGGAATGTGAATTGGAACGAAATCGCCAATAGATAAGGCCATTTTACAATTTGGGCCCAAGTTAGAAGCAGAGCCTAAGGTGTAAATTATCGATAGTCCATATCTCGGAAACTATAAGAGGTAATGCAATTTGGCAACCGGCAATGTAATTAGCATGCCGAATATTACTTGGAATGTGAATTGGAACGAAATCGCCAATAGATAAGACCATTTTACAATTTGGGCCCAAGTTAGAAGCAGAGCCTAAGGTGTAAATTATTGATAGTCCATATCTCGGAAACTATAAGAGATAATGCAATTTGGCAACCGGCAATGTAATTAGCATGACGAATATCACTTGGAATGTGAATTGGGACGAAATCGCCAATAGATAAGACCATTTTACAATTTGGGCCCAAGTTAGAAGCAGAGCCTAAGGTGTAAATTATCGATAGTCCATATCTCGGAAACTATAAGAGATAATGCAATTTGGCAACCGGCAATGTAATTAGCATGCCGAATATTACTTGGAATGTGAATTGGAACGAAATCGCCAATAGATAAGGCCATTTTACAATTTGGGCCCAAGTTAGAAGCAGAGCCTAAGGTGTAAATTATCGATAGTCCATATCTCGGAAACTATAAGAGGTAATGCAATTTGGCAACCGGCAATGTAATTAGCATGCCGAATATTACTTGGAATGTGAATTGGAACGAAATCGCCAATAGATAAGACCATTTTACAATTTGGGCCCAAGTTAGAAGCAGAGCCTAAGGTGTAAATTATTGATAGTCCATATCTCGGAAACTATAAGAGATAATGCAATTTCGCAACCGGCAATGTAATTAGCATGACGAATATCACTTGGAATGTGAATTGGGACGAAATCGCCAATAGATAAGACCATTTTACAATTTGGGCCCAAGTTAGAAGCAGAGCCTAAGGTGTAAATTATCGATAGTCCATATCTCGGAAACTATAAGAGATAATGCAATTTGGCAACCGGCAATGTAATTAGCATGCCGAATATTACTTGGAATGTGAATTGGAACGAAATCGCCAATAGATAAGACCATTTTACAATTTGGGCCCAAGTTAGAAGCAGAGCCTAAGGTGTAAATTATCGATAGTCCATATCTCGGAAACTATAAGAGATAATGCAATTTGGCAACCGGCAATGTAATTAGCATGCCGAATATTACTTGGAATGTGAATTGGAACGAAATCGCCAATAGATAAGACCATTTTACAATTTGGGCCCAAGTTAGAAGCAGAGCCTAAGGTGTAAATTATTGATAGTCCATATCTCGGAAACTATAAGAGATAATGCAATTTCGCAACCGGCAATGTAATTAGCATGCCGAATATTACTTGGAGTGTGAATTGGAACGAAATCGCCAATAGATAAGATCATTTTACAATTTGGGCCCAAGTTAGAAGCAGAGCCTAAGGTGTAAATTATCGATAGTCCATATCTCGGAAACTATAAGAGATAATGCAATTTGGCAACCGGCAATGTAATTAGCATGCCGAATATTACTTGGAATGTGAATTGGAACGAAATCGCCAATAGATAAGACCATTTTACAATTTAGGCCCAAGTTAGAAGCAGAGCCTAAGGTGTAAATTATCGATAGTCCATATCTCGGAAACTATAAGAGATAATGCAATTTGGCAACCGGCAATGTAATTAGCATGCCGAATATTACTTGGAATGTGAATTGGAACGAAATCGCCAATAGATAAGACGATTTTACAATTTGGGCCCAAGTTAGAAGCAGAGGCTAAGGTGTAAATTATCGATAGTCCATATCTCGGAAACTATAAGAGATAATGCAATTTGGCAACCGGCAATGTAATTAGCATGCCGAATATTACTTGGAATGTGAATTGGAACAAAATCGCCAATAGAGAAGACCATTTTACAATTTGGGCCCAAGTTAGAAGCAGAGCCTATGGTGTAAATTATCGATAGTCCATATCTCGGAAACTATAAGAGATAATGCAATTTGGCAACCGGCAATGTAATTAGCATGCCGAATATTACTTGGAATGTGAATTGGAACGAAATCGCCAATAGAGAAGACCATTTTACAATTTGGGCCCAAGTTAGAAGCAAAGTTTAAGGTGTAAATTATCGATAGTCCATATCTCGGAAACTATAAGAGATAATGCAATTTGGCAACCGGCAATGTAATTAGCATGCCGAATATTACTTGGAATGTGAATTGGAACGAAATCGCCATTAGATAAGACCATTTTACAATTTGGGCCCAAGTTAGAAGCAGAGCCTAAGGTGTAAATTATCGATAGTCCATATCTCGGAAACTATAAGAGATAATGCAATTTGGCAACCGGCAATGTAATTAGCATGCCGAATATTACTTGGAATGTGAATTGGAACGAAATCGCCAATAGAGAAGACCATTTTACAATTTGGGCCCAAGTTAGAAGCAGAGCCTAAGGTGTAAATTATCGATAGTCCATATCTCGGAAACTATAAGAGATAATGCAATTTGGCAACCGGCAATGTAATTAGCACGCCGAATATTACTTGGAATGTGAATTGGAACGAAAACGCCAATAGATAAGACCATTTTACAATTTGGGCCCAAGTTAGAAGCAGAGGCTAAGGTGTAAATTATCGATAGTCCATATCTCGGAAACTATAAGAGATAATGCAATTTGGCAACCGGCAATGTAATTAGCATGCCGAATATTACTTGAAATGTGAATTGGAACGAAATCGCCAATAGATAAGACCATTTTACAATTTGGGCCCAAGTTAGAAGCAGAGCCTAAGGTGTAAATTATCGATAGTCCATATCTCGGAAACTATAAGAGATAATGCAATTTGGCAACCGGCAATGTAATTAGCATGCCGAATATTACTTGGAATGTGAATTGGAACGAAATCGCCAATAGATAAGACCATTTTACAATTTGGGCCCAAGTTAGAAGCAGAGCCTAAGGTGTAAATTATTGATAGTCCATATCTCGGAAACTATAAGAGATAATGCAATTTCGCAACCGGCAATGTAATTAGCATGCCGAATATTACTTGGAGTGTGAATTGGAACGAAATCGCCAATAGATAAGACCATTTTACAATTTGGGCCCAAGTTAGAAGCAGAGCCTAAGGTGTAAATTATCGATAGTCCATATCTCGGAAACTATAAGAGATAAAGCAATTTGGCAACCGGCAATGTAATTAGCATGCCGAATATTACTTGGACTGTGAATTGGAACGAAATCGCCAATAGATAAGACCATTTTACAATTTGGGCCCAAGTTAGAAGCAGAGCCTAAGGTGTAAATTATCGATAGTCCATATCTCGGAAACTATAAGAGATAATGCAATTTGGCAACCGGCAATGTAATTAGCATGCCGAATATTACTTGGAATGTGAATTGGAACGAAATCGCCAATAGATAAGACGATTTTACAATTTGGGCCCAAGTTAGAAGCAGAGCCTAAGATGTAAATTATCGATAGTCCATATCTCGGAAACTATAAGAGATAATGCAATTTGGCAACCGGCAATGTAATTAGCATGCCGAATATTACTTGGAATGTGAATTGGAACGAAATCGCCAATAGATAAGACCATTTTACAATTTGGGCCCAAGTTAGAAGCAGAGCCTAAGGTGTAAATTATCGATAGTCCATATCTCGGAAACTATAACAGATAATGCAATTTGGCAACCGGCAATGTAATTAGCATGCCGAATATTACTTGGAATGTGAATTGGAACGAAATCGCCAATAGATAAGACCATTTTACAATTTGGGCCCAAGTTAGAAGCAGAGCCTAAGGTGTAAATTACCGATAGTCCATATCTCGGAAACTATAAGAGATAATGCAATTTGGCAACCGGCAATGTAATTAGCATGCCGAATATTACTTGGAATGTGAATTGGAACGAAATCGCCAATAGATAAGACGATTTTACAATTTGGGCCCAAGTTAGAAGCAGAGCCTAAGGTGTAAATTATCGATAGTCCATATCTCGGAAACTATAAGAGATAATGCAATTTGGCAACCGGCAATGTAATTAGCATGCCGAATATTACTTGGAATGTGAATTGGAACAAAATCGCCAATAGAGAAGACCATTTTACAATTTGGGCCCAAGTTAGAAGCAGAGCCTATGGTGTAAATTATCGATAGTCCATATCTCGGAAACTATAAGAGATAATGCAATTTGGCAACCGGCAATGTAATTAGCGTGCCGAATATTACTTGGATTGTGAATTGGAACGAAATCGCCAATAGAGAAGACCATTTTACAATTTGGGCCCAAGTTAGAAGCAAAGCCTAAGGTGTAAATTATCGATAGTCCATATCTCGGAAACTATAAGAGATAATGCAATTTGGCAACCGGCAATGTAATTAGCATGCCGAATATTACTTGGAATGTGAATTGGAACGAAATCGCCAATAGATAGGACCATTTTACAATTTGGGCCCAAGTTAGAAGCAGAGCCTAAGGTGTAAATTATCGATAGTCCATATCTCGGAAACTATAAGAGATAATGCAATTTGGCAACCGGCAATGTAATTAGCATGCCGAATATTACTTGGAATGTGAATTGGAACGAAATCGCCAATAGAGAAGACCATTTTACAATTTGGGCCCAAGTTAGAAGCAGAGCCTAAGGTGTAAATTATCGATAGTCCATATCTCGGAAACTATAAGAGATAATGCAATTTGGCAACCGGCAATGTAATTAGCACGCCGAATATTACTTGGAATGTGAATTGGAACGAAAACGCCAATAGATAAGACCATTTTACAATTTGGGCCCAAGTTAGAAGCAGAGGCTAAGGTGTAAATTATCGATAGTCCATATCTCGGAAACTATAAGAGATAATGCAATTTGGCAACCGGCAATGTAATTAGCATGCCGAATATTACTTGAAATGTGAATTGGAACGAAATCGCCAATAGATAAGACCATTTTACAATTTGGGCCCAAGTTAGAAGCAGAGCCTAAGGTGTAAATTATCGATAGTCCATATCTCGGAAACTATAACAGATAATGCAATTTGGCAACCGGCAATGTAATTAGCATGCCGAATATTACTTGGAATGTGAATTGGAACGAAATCGCCAATAGATAAGACCATTTTACAATTTGGGCCCAAGTTAGAAGCAGAGCCTAAGGTGTAAATTACCGATAGTCCATATCTCGGAAACTATAAGAGATAATGCAATTTGGCAACCGGCAATGTAATTAGCATGCCGAATATTACTTGGAATGTGAATTGGAACGAAATCGCCAATAGATAAGACGATTTTACAATTTGGGCCCAAGTTAGAAGCAGAGCCTAAGGTGTAAATTATCGATAGTCCATATCTCGGAAACTATAAGAGATAATGCAATTTGGCAACCGGCAATGTAATTAGCATGCCGAATATTACTTGGAATGTGAATTGGAACAAAATCGCCAATAGAGAAGACCATTTTACAATTTGGGCCCAAGTTAGAAGCAGAGCCTATGGTGTAAATTATCGATAGTCCATATCTCGGAAACTATAAGAGATAATGCAATTTGGCAACCGGCAATGTAATTAGCGTGCCGAATATTACTTGGATTGTGAATTGGAACGAAATCGCCAATAGAGAAGACCATTTTACAATTTGGGCCCAAGTTAGAAGCAAAGCCTAAGGTGTAAATTATCGATAGTCCATATCTCGGAAACTATAAGAGATAATGCAATTTGGCAACCGGCAATGTAATTAGCATGCCGAATATTACTTGGAATGTGAATTGGAACGAAATCGCCAATAGATAGGACCATTTTACAATTTGGGCCCAAGTTAGAAGCAGAGCCTAAGGTGTAAATTATCGATAGTCCATATCTCGGAAACTATAAGAGATAATGCAATTTGGCAACCGGCAATGTAATTAGCATGCCGAATATTACTTGGAATGTGAATTGGAACGAAATCGCCAATAGAGAAGACCATTTTACAATTTGGGCCCAAGTTAGAAGCAGAGCCTAAGGTGTAAATTATCGATAGTCCATATCTCGGAAACTATAAGAGATAATGCAATTTGGCAACCGGCAATGTAATTAGCACGCCGAATATTACTTGGAATGTGAATTGGAACGAAAACGCCAATAGATAAGACCATTTTACAATTTGGGCCCAAGTTAGAAGCAGAGGCTAAGGTGTAAATTATCGATAGTCCATATCTCGGAAACTATAAGAGATAATGCAATTTGGCAACCGGCAATGTAATTAGCATGCCGAATATTACTTGAAATGTGAATTGGAACGAAATCGCCAATAGATAAGACCATTTTACAATTTGGGCCCAAGTTAGAAGCAGAGCCTAAGGTGTAAATTATCGATAGTCCATATCTCGGAAACTATAAGAGATAATGCAATTTGGCAACCGGCAATGTAATTAGCATGCCGAATATTACTTGGAATGTGAATTGGAACGAAATCGCCAATAGATAAGACCATTTTACAATTTGGGCCCAAGTTAGAAGCAGAGCCTAAGGTGTAAATTATCGATAGTCCATATCTCGGAAACTATAAGAGATAATGCAATTTGGCAACCGGTAATGTAATTAGCATGCCGAATATTACTTGGACTGTGAATTGGAACGAAATCGCCAATAGATAAGACCATTTTACAATTTGGGCCCAAGTTAGAAGCAGAGCCTAAGGTGTAAATTATCGATAGTCCATATCTCGGAAACTATAAGAGATAATGCAATTTGGCAACCGGCAATGTAATTAGCATGCCGAATATTACTTGGAATGTGAATTGGAACGAAATCGCCAATAGATAAGACCATTTTACAATTTGGGCCCAAGTTAGAAGCAGAGCCTAAGGTGTAAATTATCGATAGTCCATATCTCGGAAACTATAAGAGATAATGCAATTTGGCAACCGGCAATGTAATTAGCATGCCGAATATTACTTGGAATGTGAATTGGAACGAAATCGCCAATAGATAAGACCATTTTACAATTTGGGCCCAAGTTAGAAGCAGAGCCTAAGGTGTAAATTATTGATAGTCCATATCTCGGAAACTATAAGAGATAATGCAATTTCGCAACAGGCAATGTAATTAGCATGCCGAATATTACTTGGAGTGTGAATTGGAACGAAATCGCCAATAGGTAAGACCATTTTACAATTTGGGCCCAAGTTAGAAGCAGAGCCTAAGGTGTAAATTATTGATAGTCCATATCTCGGAAACTATAAGAGATAATGCAATTTGGCAACCGGCAATGTAATTAGCATGACGAATATCACTTGGAATGTGAATTGGGACGAAATCGCCAATAGATAAGACCATTTTACAATTTGGGCCCAAGTTAGAAGCAGAGCCTAAGGTGTAAATTATCGATAGTCCATATCTCGGAAACTATAAGAGATAATGCAATTTGGCAAAAGGCAATGTAATTAGCATGCCGAATATTACTTGGAATGTGAATTGGAACGAAATCGCCAATAGATAAGGCCATTTTACAATTTGGGCCCAAGTTAGAAGCAGAGCCTAAGGTGTAAATTATCGATAGTCCATATCTCGGAAACTATAAGAGGTAATGCAATTTGGCAACCGGCAATGTAATTAGCATTCCGAATATTACTTGGAATGTGAATTGGAACGAAATCGCCAATAGATAAGGCCATTTTACAATTTGGGCCCAAGTTAGAAGCAGAGCCTAAGGTGTAAATTATCGATAGTCCATATCTCGGAAACTATAAGAGGTAATGCAATTTGGCAACCGGCAATGTAATTAGCATGCCGAATATTACTTGGAATGTGAATTGGAACGAAATCGCCAATAGATAAGACCATTTTACAATTTGGGCCCAAGTTAGAAGCAGAGCCTAAGGTGTAAATTATTGATAGTCCATATCTCGGAAACTATAAGAGATAATGCAATTTGGCAACCGGCAATGTAATTAGCATGACGAATATCACTTGGAATGTGAATTGGGACGAAATCGCCAATAGATAAGACCATTTTACAATTTGGGCCCAAGTTAGAAGCAGAGCCTAAGGTGTAAATTATCGATAGTCCATATCTCGGAAACTATAAGAGATAATGCAATTTGGCAACCGGCAATGTAATTAGCATGCCGAATATTACTTGGAATGTGAATTGGAACGAAATCGCCAATAGATAAGGCCATTTTACAATTTGGGCCCAAGTTAGAAGCAGAGCCTAAGGTGTAAATTATCGATAGTCCATATCTCGGAAACTATAAGAGGTAATGCAATTTGGCAACCGGCAATGTAATTAGCATGCCGAATATTACTTGGAATGTGAATTGGAACGAAATCGCCAATAGATAAGACCATTTTACAATTTGGGCCCAAGTTAGAAGCAGAGCCTAAGGTGTAAATTATTGATAGTCCATATCTCGGAAACTATAAGAGATAATGCAATTTCGCAACCGGCAATGTAATTAGCATGACGAATATCACTTGGAATGTGAATTGGGACGAAATCGCCAATAGATAAGACCATTTTACAATTTGGGCCCAAGTTAGAAGCAGAGCCTAAGGTGTAAATTATCGATAGTCCATATCTCGGAAACTATAAGAGATAATGCAATTTGGCAACCGGCAATGTAATTAGCATGCCGAATATTACTTGGAATGTGAATTGGAACGAAATCGCCAATAGATAAGACCATTTTACAATTTGGGCCCAAGTTAGAAGCAGAGCCTAAGGTGTAAATTATCGATAGTCCATATCTCGGAAACTATAAGAGATAATGCAATTTGGCAACCGGCAATGTAATTAGCATGCCGAATATTACTTGGAATGTGAATTGGAACGAAATCGCCAATAGATAAGACCATTTTACAATTTGGGCCCAAGTTAGAAGCAGAGCCTAAGGTGTAAATTATTGATAGTCCATATCTCGGAAACTATAAGAGATAATGCAATTTCGCAACCGGCAATGTAATTAGCATGCCGAATATTACTTGGAGTGTGAATTGGAACGAAATCGCCAATAGATAAGATCATTTTACAATTTGGGCCCAAGTTAGAAGCAGAGCCTAAGGTGTAAATTATCGATAGTCCATATCTCGGAAACTATAAGAGATAATGCAATTTGGCAACCGGCAATGTAATTAGCATGCCGAATATTACTTGGAATGTGAATTGGAACGAAATCGCCAATAGATAAGACCATTTTACAATTTAGGCCCAAGTTAGAAGCAGAGCCTAAGGTGTAAATTATCGATAGTCCATATCTCGGAAACTATAAGAGATAATGCACTTTGGCAACCGGCAATGTAATTAGCATGCCGAATATTACTTGGAATGTGAATTGGAACGAAATCGCCAATAGATAAGACGATTTTACAATTTGGGCCCAAGTTAGAAGCAGAGCCTAAGGTGTAAATTATCGATAGTCCATATCTCGGAAACTATAAGAGATAATGCAATTTGGCAACCGGCAATGTAATTAGCATGCCGAATATTACTTGGAATGTGAATTGGAACAAAATCGCCAATAGAGAAGACCATTTTACAATTTGGGCCCAAGTTAGAAGCAGAGCCTATGGTGTAAATTATCGATAGTCCATATCTCGGAAACTATAAGAGATAATGCAATTTGGCAACCGGCAATGTAATTAGCATGCCGAATATTACTTGGAATGTGAATTGGAACGAAATCGCCAATAGAGAAGACCATTTTACAATTTGGGCCCAAGTTAGAAGCAAAGTTTAAGGTGTAAATTATCGATAGTCCATATCTCGGAAACTATAAGAGATAATGCAATTTGGCAACCGGCAATGTAATTAGCATGCCGAATATTACTTGGAATGTGAATTGGAACGAAATCGCCATTAGATAAGACCATTTTACAATTTGGGCCCAAGTTAGAAGCAGAGCCTAAGGTGTAAATTATCGATAGTCCATATCTCGGAAACTATAAGAGATAATGCAATTTGGCAACCGGCAATGTAATTAGCATGCCGAATATTACTTGGAATGTGAATTGGAACGAAATCGCCAATAGAGAAGACCATTTTACAATTTGGGCCCAAGTTAGAAGCAGAGCCTAAGGTGTAAATTATCGATAGTCCATATCTCGGAAACTATAAGAGATAATGCAATTTGGCAACCGGCAATGTAATTAGCACGCCGAATATTACTTGGAATGTGAATTGGAACGAAAACGCCAATAGATAAGACCATTTTACAATTTGGGCCCAAGTTAGAAGCAGAGGCTAAGGTGTAAATTATCGATAGTCCATATCTCGGAAACTATAAGAGATAATGCAATTTGGCAACCGGCAATGTAATTAGCATGCCGAATATTACTTGAAATGTGAATTGGAACGAAATCGCCAATAGATAAGACCATTTTACAATTTGGGCCCAAGTTAGAAGCAGAGCCTAAGGTGTAAATTATCGATAGTCCATATCTCGGAAACTATAAGAGATAATGCAATTTGGCAACCGGCAATGTAATTAGCATGACGAATATCACTTGGAATGTGAATTGGGACGAAATCGCCAATAGATAAGACCATTTTACAATTTGGGCCCAAGTTAGAAGCAGAGCCTAAGGTGTAAATTATCGATAGTCCATATCTCGGAAACTATAAGAGATAATGCAATTTGGCAACCGGCAATGTAATTAGCATGCCGAATATTACTTGGAATGTGAATTGGAACGAAATCGCCAATAGATAAGGCCATTTTACAATTTGGGCCCAAGTTAGAAGCAGAGCCTAAGGTGTAAATTATCGATAGTCCATATCTCGGAAACTATAAGAGGTAATGCAATTTGGCAACCGGCAATGTAATTAGCATGCCGAATATTACTTGGAATGTGAATTGGAACGAAATCGCCAATAGATAAGACCATTTTACAATTTGGGCCCAAGTTAGAAGCAGAGCCTAAGGTGTAAATTATTGATAGTCCATATCTCGGAAACTATAAGAGATAATGCAATTTCGCAACCGGCAATGTAATTAGCATGACGAATATCACTTGGAATGTGAATTGGGACGAAATCGCCAATAGATAAGACCATTTTACAATTTGGGCCCAAGTTAGAAGCAGAGCCTAAGGTGTAAATTATCGATAGTCCATATCTCGGAAACTATAAGAGATAATGCAATTTGGCAACCGGCAATGTAATTAGCATGCCGAATATTACTTGGAATGTGAATTGGAACGAAATCGCCAATAGATAAGACCATTTTACAATTTGGGCCCAAGTTAGAAGCAGAGCCTAAGGTGTAAATTATCGATAGTCCATATCTCGGAAACTATAAGAGATAATGCAATTTGGCAACCGGCAATGTAATTAGCATGCCGAATATTACTTGGAATGTGAATTGGAACGAAATCGCCAATAGATAAGACCATTTTACAATTTGGGCCCAAGTTAGAAGCAGAGCCTAAGGTGTAAATTATTGATAGTCCATATCTCGGAAACTATAAGAGATAATGCAATTTCGCAACCGGCAATGTAATTAGCATGCCGAATATTACTTGGAGTGTGAATTGGAACGAAATCGCCAATAGATAAGATCATTTTACAATTTGGGCCCAAGTTAGAAGCAGAGCCTAAGGTGTAAATTATCGATAGTCCATATCTCGGAAACTATAAGAGATAATGCAATTTGGCAACCGGCAATGTAATTAGCATGCCGAATATTACTTGGAATGTGAATTGGAACGAAATCGCCAATAGATAAGACCATTTTACAATTTAGGCCCAAGTTAGAAGCAGAGCCTAAGGTGTAAATTATCGATAGTCCATATCTCGGAAACTATAAGAGATAATGCAATTTGGCAACCGGCAATGTAATTAGCATGCCGAATATTACTTGGAATGTGAATTGGAACGAAATCGCCAATAGATAAGACGATTTTACAATTTGGGCCCAAGTTAGAAGCAGAGCCTAAGGTGTAAATTATCGATAGTCCATATCTCGGAAACTATAAGAGATAATGCAATTTGGCAACCGGCAATGTAATTAGCATGCCGAATATTACTTGGAATGTGAATTGGAACAAAATCGCCAATAGAGAAGACCATTTTACAATTTGGGCCCAAGTTAGAAGCAGAGCCTATGGTGTAAATTATCGATAGTCCATATCTCGGAAACTATAAGAGATAATGCAATTTGGCAACCGGCAATGTAATTAGCATGCCGAATATTACTTGGAATGTGAATTGGAACGAAATCGCCAATAGAGAAGACCATTTTACAATTTGGGCCCAAGTTAGAAGCAAAGTTTAAGGTGTAAATTATCGATAGTCCATATCTCGGAAACTATAAGAGATAATGCAATTTGGCAACCGGCAATGTAATTAGCATGCCGAATATTACTTGGAATGTGAATTGGAACGAAATCGCCATTAGATAAGACCATTTTACAATTTGGGCCCAAGTTAGAAGCAGAGCCTAAGGTGTAAATTATCGATAGTCCATATCTCGGAAACTATAAGAGATAATGCAATTTGGCAACCGGCAATGTAATTAGCATGCCGAATATTACTTGGAATGTGAATTGGAACGAAATCGCCAATAGAGAAGACCATTTTACAATTTGGGCCCAAGTTAGAAGCAGAGCCTAAGGTGTAAATTATCGATAGTCCATATCTCGGAAACTATAAGAGATAATGCAATTTGGCAACCGGCAATGTAATTAGCACGCCGAATATTACTTGGAATGTGAATTGGAACGAAAACGCCAATAGATAAGACCATTTTACAATTTGGGCCCAAGTTAGAAGCAGAGGCTAAGGTGTAAATTATCGATAGTCCATATCTCGGAAACTATAAGAGATAATGCAATTTGGCAACCGGCAATGTAATTAGCATGCCGAATATTACTTGAAATGTGAATTGGAACGAAATCGCCAATAGATAAGACCATTTTACAATTTGGGCCCAAGTTAGAAGCAGAGCCTAAGGTGTAAATTATCGATAGTCCATATCTCGGAAACTATAAGAGATAATGCAATTTGGCAACCGGCAATGTAATTAGCATGCCGAATATTACTTGGAATGTGAATTGGAACGAAATCGCCAATAGATAAGACCATTTTACAATTTGGGCCCAAGTTAGAAGCAGAGCCTAAGGTGTAAATTATTGATAGTCCATATCTCGGAAACTATAAGAGATAATGCAATTTCGCAACCGGCAATGTAATTAGCATGCCGAATATTACTTGGAGTGTGAATTGGAACGAAATCGCCAATAGATAAGACCATTTTACAATTTGGGCCCAAGTTAGAAGCAGAGCCTAAGGTGTAAATTATCGATAGTCCATATCTCGGAAACTATAAGAGATAATGCAATTTGGCAACCGGCAATGTAATTAGCATGCCGAATATTACTTGGACTGTGAATTGGAACGAAATCGCCAATAGATAAGACCATTTTACAATTTGGGCCCAAGTTAGAAGCAGAGCCTAAGGTGTAAATTATCGATAGTCCATATCTCGGAAACTATAAGAGATAATGCAATTTGGCAACCGGCAATGTAATTAGCATGCCGAATATTACTTGGAATGTGAATTGGAACGAAATCGCCAATAGATAAGACGATTTTACAATTTGGGCCCAAGTTAGAAGCAGAGCCTAAGATGTAAATTATCGATAGTCCATATCTCGGAAACTATAAGAGATAATGCAATTTGGCAACCGGCAATGTAATTAGCATGCCGAATATTACTTGGAATGTGAATTGGAACTAAATCGCCAATAGATAAGACCATTTTACAATTTGGGCCCAAGTTAGAAGCAGAGCCTAAGGTGTAAATTATCGATAGTCCATATCTCGGAAACTATAACAGATAATGCAATTTGGCAACCGGCAATGTAATTAGCATGCCGAATATTACTTGGAATGTGAATTGGAACGAAATCGCCAATAGATAAGACCATTTTACAATTTGGGCCCAAGTTAGAAGCAGAGCCTAAGGTGTAAATTACCGATAGTCCATATCTCGGAAACTATAAGAGATAATGCAATTTGGCAACCGGCAATGTAATTAGCATGCCGAATATTACTTGGAATGTGAATTGGAACGAAATCGCCAATAGATAAGACGATTTTACAATTTGGGCCCAAGTTAGAAGCAGAGCCTAAGGTGTAAATTATCGATAGTCCATATCTCGGAAACTATAAGAGATAATGCAATTTGGCAACCGGCAATGTAATTAGCATGCCGAATATTACTTGGAATGTGAATTGGAACAAAATCGCCAATAGAGAAGACCATTTTACAATTTGGGCCCAAGTTAGAAGCAGAGCCTATGGTGTAAATTATCGATAGTCCATATCTCGGAAACTATAAGAGATAATGCAATTTGGCATCCGGCAATGTAATTAGCATGCCGAATATTACTTGGATTGTGAATTGGAACGAAATCGCCAATAGAGAAGACCATTTTACAATTTGGGCCCAAGTTAGAAGCAAAGCCTAAGGTGTAAATTATCGATAGTCCATATCTCGGAAACTATAAGAGATAATGCAATTTGGCAACCGGCAATGTAATTAGCATGCCGAATATTACTTGGAATGTGAATTGGAACGAAATCGCCAATAGATAGGACCATTTTACAATTTGGGCCCAAGTTAGAAGCAGAGCCTAAGGTGTAAATTATCGATAGTCCATATCTCGGAAACTATAAGAGATAATGCAATTTGGCAACCGGCAATGTAATTAGCATGCCGAATATTACTTGGAATGTGAATTGGAACGAAATCGCCAATAGAGAAGACCATTTTACAATTTGGGCCCAAGTTAGAAGCAGAGCCTAAGGTGTAAATTATCGATAGTCCATATCTCGGAAACTATAAGAGATAATGCAATTTGGCAACCGGCAATGTAATTAGCACGCCGAATATTACTTGGAATGTGAATTGGAACGAAAACGCCAATAGATAAGACCATTTTACAATTTGGGCCCAAGTTAGAAGCAGAGGCTAAGGTGTAAATTATCGATAGTCCATATCTCGGAAACTATAAGAGATAATGCAATTTGGCAACCGGCAATGTAATTAGCATGCCGAATATTACTTGAAATGTGAATTGGAACGAAATCGCCAATAGATAAGACCATTTTACAATTTGGGCCCAAGTTAGAAGCAGAGCCTAAGGTGTAAATTATCGATAGTCCATATCTCGGAAACTATAAGAGATAATGCAATTTGGCAACCGGCAATGTAATTAGCATGCCGAATATTACTTGGAATGTGAATTGGAACGAAATCGCCAATAGATAAGACCATTTTACAATTTGGGCCCAAGTTAGAAGCAGAGCCTAAGGTGTAAATTATCGATAGTCCATATCTCGGAAACTATAAGAAATAATGCAATTTGGCAACCGGCAATGTAATTAGCATGCCGAATATTACTTGGAATGTGAATTGGAACGAAATCGCCAATAGATAAGACCATTTTACAATTTGGGCCCAAGTTAGAAGCAGAGCCTAAGGTGTAAATTATCGATAGTCCATATCTCGGAAACTATAAGAGATAATGCAATTTGGCAACCGGCAATGTAATTAGCATGCCGAATATTACTTGGAATGTGAATTGGAACGAAATCGCCAATAGATAAGACCATTTTACAATTTGGGCCCAAGTTAGAAGCAGAGCCTAAGGTGTAAATTATCGATAGTCCATATCTCGGAAACTATAAGAGATAATGCAATTTGGCAACCGGCAATGTAATTAGCATGCCGAATATTACTTGGAATGTGAATTGGAACGAAATCGCCAATAGATAAGACCATTTTACAATTTGGGCCCAAGTTATAAGCAGAGCCTATGGTGTAAATTATCGATAGTCCATATCTCGGAAACTATAAGAGATAATGCAATTTGGCAACCGGCAATGTAATTAGCATGCCGAATATTACTTGGAATGTGAATTGGAACGAAATCGCCAATAGATAAGACCATTTTACAATTTGGGCCCAAGTTAGAAGCAGAGCCTAAGGTGTAAATTATCGATAGTCCATATCTCGGAAACTATAAGAGTTAATGCAATTTGGTAACCGGCAATGTAATTAGCATGCCGAATATTACTTGGAATGTGAATTGGAACGAAATCGCCAATAGATAAGACCATTTTACAATTTGGGCCCAAGTTAGAAGCAGAGCCTAAGGTGTAAATTATTGATAGTCCATATCTCGGAAACTATAAGAGATAATGCAATTTCGCAACCGGCAATGTAATTAGCATGCCGAATATTACTTGGAGTGTGAATTGGAACGAAATCGCCAATAGGTAAGACCATTTTACAATTTGGGCCCAAGTTAGAAGCAGAGCCTAAGGTGTAAATTATCGATAGTCCATATCTCGGAAACTATAAGAGATAATGCAATTTGGCAACCGGCAATGTAATTAGCATGCCGAATATTACTTGGAATGTGAATTGGAACGAAATCGCCAATAGATAAGGCCATTTTATAATTTGGGCCCAAGTTAGAAGCAGAGCCTAAGGTGTAAATTATCGATAGTCCATATCTCGGAAACTATAAGAGATAATGCAATTTGGCAACCGGCAATGTAATTAGCATGCCGAATATTACTTGGAATGTGAATTGGAACGAAATGGCCAATAGATAAGCCCATTTTACAATTTGGGCCCAAGTTAGAAGCAGAGCCTAAGGTGTAAATTATTGATAGTCCATATCTCGGAAACTATAAGAGATAATGCAATTTGGCAACCGGCAATGTAATTAGCATGCCGAATATTACTTGGAATGTGAATTGGAACGAAATCGCCAATAGATAAGACCATTTTACAATTTGGGCCCAAGTTAGAAGCAGAGCCTAAGGTGTAAATTATTGATAGTCCATATCTCGGAAACTATAAGAGATAATGCAATTTCGCAACCGGCAATGTAATTAGCATGCCGAATATTACTTGGAGTGTGAATTGGAACGAAATCGCCAATAGATAAGATCATTTTACAATTTGGGCCCAAGTTAGAAGCAGAGCCTAAGGTGTAAATTATCGATAGTCCATATCTCGGAAACTATAAGAGATAATGCAATTTGGCAACCGGCAATGTAATTAGCATGCCGAATATTACTTGGAATGTGAATTGGAACGAAATCGCCAATAGATAAGACCATTTTACAATTTAGGCCCAAGTTAGAAGCAGAGCCTAAGGTGTAAATTATCGATAGTCCATATCTCGGAAACTATAAGAGATAATGCAATTTGGCAACCGGCAATGTAATTAGCATGCCGAATATTACTTGGAATGTGAATTGGAACGAAATCGTCAATAGATAAGGCCATTTTACAATTTGGGCCCAAGTTAGAAGCAGAGCCTAAGGAGTAAATTATCGATAGTCCATATCTCGGAAACTATAAGAGATAATGCAATTTGGCAACCGGCAATGTAATTAGCATGCCGAATATTACTTGGAATGTGAATTGGAACGAAATCGCCAATAGATAAGACCATTTTACAATTTGGGCCCAAGTTAGAAACAGAGCCTAAGGTGTAAATTATCGATAGTCCATATCTCGGAAACTATAAGAGATAATGCAATTTGGCAACCGGCAATGTAATTAGCATGCCGAATATTACTTGGAATGTGAATTGGAACGAAATCGCCAATAGATAAGACCATTTTACAATTTGGGCCCAAGTTAGAAGCAGAGCCTAAGGTGTAAATTATTGATAGTCCATATCTCGGAAACTATAAGAGATAATGCAATTTCGCAACCGGCAATGTAATTAGCATGACGAATATCACTTGGAATGTGAATTGGGACGAAATCGCCAATAGATAAGACCATTTTACAATTTGGGCCCAAGTTAGAAGCAGAGCCTAAGGTGTAAATTATCGATAGTCCATATCTCGGAAACTATAAGAGATAATGCAATTTGGCAACCGGCAATGTAATTAGCATGCCGAATATTACTTGGAGTGTGAATTGGAACGAAATCGCCAATAGATAAGACCATTTTACAATTTGGGCCCAAGTTAGAAGCAGAGCCTAAGGTGTAAATTATCGATAGTCCATATCTCGGAAACTATATGAGATAATGCAATTTGGCAACCGGCAATGTAATTAGCATGCCGAATATTACTTGGAGTGTGAATTGGAACGAAATCGCCAATAGATAAGACCATTTTACAATTTGGGCCCAAGTTAGAAGCAGAGCCTAAGGTGTAAATTATCGATAGTCCATATCTCGGAAACTATAAGAGATAATGCAATTTGGCAACCGGCAATGTAATTAGCATGCCGAATATTACTTGGACTGTGAATTGGAACGAAATCGCCAATAGATAAGACCATTTTACAATTTGGGCCCAAGTTAGAAGCAGAGCCTAAGGTGTAAATTATCGATAGTCCATATCTCGGAAACTATAAGAGATAATGCAATTTGGCAACCGGCAATGTAATTAGCATGCCGAATATTACTTGGAATGTGAATTGGAACGAAATCGCCAATAGATAAGACGATTTTACAATTTGGGCCCAAGTTAGAAGCAGAGCCTAAGATGTAAATTATCGATAGTCCATATCTCGGAAACTATAAGAGATAATGCAATTTGGCAACCGGCAATGTAATTAGCATGCCGAATATTACTTGGAATGTGAATTGGAACTAAATCGCCAATAGATAAGACCATTTTACAATTTGGGCCCAAGTTAGAAGCAGAGCCTAAGGTGTAAATTATCGATAGTCCATATCTCGGAAACTATAACAGATAATGCAATTTGGCAACCGGCAATGTAATTAGCATGCCGAATATTACTTGGAATGTGAATTGGAACGAAATCGCCAATAGATAAGACCATTTTACAATTTGGGCCCAAGTTAGAAGCAGAGCCTAAGGTGTAAATTACCGATAGTCCATATCTCGGAAACTATAAGAGATAATGCAATTTGGCAACCGGCAATGTAATTAGCATGCCGAATATTACTTGGAATGTGAATTGGAACGAAATCGCCAATAGATAAGACGATTTTACAATTTGGGCCCAAGTTAGAAGCAGAGCCTAAGGTGTAAATTATCGATAGTCCATATCTCGGAAACTATAAGAGATAATGCAATTTGGCAACCGGCAATGTAATTAGCATGCCGAATATTACTTGGAATGTGAATTGGAACAAAATCGCCAATAGAGAAGACCATTTTACAATTTGGGCCCAAGTTAGAAGCAGAGCCTATGGTGTAAATTATCGATAGTCCATATCTCGGAAACTATAAGAGATAATGCAATTTGGCATCCGGCAATGTAATTAGCATGCCGAATATTACTTGGATTGTGAATTGGAACGAAATCGCCAATAGAGAAGACCATTTTACAATTTGGGCCCAAGTTAGAAGCAAAGCCTAAGGTGTAAATTATCGATAGTCCATATCTCGGAAACTATAAGAGATAATGCAATTTGGCAACCGGCAATGTAATTAGCATGCCGAATATTACTTGGAATGTGAATTGGAACGAAATCGCCAATAGATAGGACCATTTTACAATTTGGGCCCAAGTTAGAAGCAGAGCCTAAGGTGTAAATTATCGATAGTCCATATCTCGGAAACTATAAGAGATAATGCAATTTGGCAACCGGCAATGTAATTAGCATGCCGAATATTACTTGGAATGTGAATTGGAACGAAATCGCCAATAGAGAAGACCATTTTACAATTTGGGCCCAAGTTAGAAGCAGAGCCTAAGGTGTAAATTATCGATAGTCCATATCTCGGAAACTATAAGAGATAATGCAATTTGGCAACCGGCAATGTAATTAGCACGCCGAATATTACTTGGAATGTGAATTGGAACGAAAACGCCAATAGATAAGACCATTTTACAATTTGGGCCCAAGTTAGAAGCAGAGGCTAAGGTGTAAATTATCGATAGTCCATATCTCGGAAACTATAAGAGATAATGCAATTTGGCAACCGGCAATGTAATTAGCATGCCGAATATTACTTGAAATGTGAATTGGAACGAAATCGCCAATAGATAAGACCATTTTACAATTTGGGCCCAAGTTAGAAGCAGAGCCTAAGGTGTAAATTATCGATAGTCCATATCTCGGAAACTATAAGAGATAATGCAATTTGGCAACCGGCAATGTAATTAGCATGCCGAATATTACTTGGAATGTGAATTGGAACGAAATCGCCAATAGATAAGACCATTTTACAATTTGGGCCCAAGTTAGAAGCAGAGCCTAAGGTGTAAATTATCGATAGTCCATATCTCGGAAACTATAAGAAATAATGCAATTTGGCAACCGGCAATGTAATTAGCATGCCGAATATTACTTGGAATGTGAATTGGAACGAAATCGCCAATAGATAAGACCATTTTACAATTTGGGCCCAAGTTAGAAGCAGAGCCTAAGGTGTAAATTATCGATAGTCCATATCTCGGAAACTATAAGAGATAATGCAATTTGGCAACCGGCAATGTAATTAGCATGCCGAATATTACTTGGAATGTGAATTGGAACGAAATCGCCAATAGATAAGACCATTTTACAATTTGGGCCCAAGTTAGAAGCAGAGCCTAAGGTGTAAATTATCGATAGTCCATATCTCGGAAACTATAAGAGATAATGCAATTTGGCAACCGGCAATGTAATTAGCATGCCGAATATTACTTGGAATGTGAATTGGAACGAAATCGCCAATAGATAAGACCATTTTACAATTTGGGCCCAAGTTATAAGCAGAGCCTATGGTGTAAATTATCGATAGTCCATATCTCGGAAACTATAAGAGATAATGCAATTTGGCAACCGGCAATGTAATTAGCATGCCGAATATTACTTGGAATGTGAATTGGAACGAAATCGCCAATAGATAAGACCATTTTACAATTTGGGCCCAAGTTAGAAGCAGAGCCTAAGGTGTAAATTATCGATAGTCCATATCTCGGAAACTATAAGAGTTAATGCAATTTGGTAACCGGCAATGTAATTAGCATGCCGAATATTACTTGGAATGTGAATTGGAACGAAATCGCCAATAGATAAGACCATTTTACAATTTGGGCCCAAGTTAGAAGCAGAGCCTAAGGTGTAAATTATTGATAGTCCATATCTCGGAAACTATAAGAGATAATGCAATTTCGCAACCGGCAATGTAATTAGCATGCCGAATATTACTTGGAGTGTGAATTGGAACGAAATCGCCAATAGGTAAGACCATTTTACAATTTGGGCCCAAGTTAGAAGCAGAGCCTAAGGTGTAAATTATCGATAGTCCATATCTCGGAAACTATAAGAGATAATGCAATTTGGCAACCGGCAATGTAATTAGCATGCCGAATATTACTTGGAATGTGAATTGGAACGAAATCGCCAATAGATAAGGCCATTTTATAATTTGGGCCCAAGTTAGAAGCAGAGCCTAAGGTGTAAATTATCGATAGTCCATATCTCGGAAACTATAAGAGATAATGCAATTTGGCAACCGGCAATGTAATTAGCATGCCGAATATTACTTGGAATGTGAATTGGAACGAAATGGCCAATAGATAAGCCCATTTTACAATTTGGGCCCAAGTTAGAAGCAGAGCCTAAGGTGTAAATTATTGATAGTCCATATCTCGGAAACTATAAGAGATAATGCAATTTGGCAACCGGCAATGTAATTAGCATGCCGAATATTACTTGGAATGTGAATTGGAACGAAATCGCCAATAGATAAGACCATTTTACAATTTGGGCCCAAGTTAGAAGCAGAGCCTAAGGTGTAAATTATTGATAGTCCATATCTCGGAAACTATAAGAGATAATGCAATTTCGCAACCGGCAATGTAATTAGCATGCCGAATATTACTTGGAGTGTGAATTGGAACGAAATCGCCAATAGATAAGATCATTTTACAATTTGGGCCCAAGTTAGAAGCAGAGCCTAAGGTGTAAATTATCGATAGTCCATATCTCGGAAACTATAAGAGATAATGCAATTTGGCAACCGGCAATGTAATTAGCATGCCGAATATTACTTGGAATGTGAATTGGAACGAAATCGCCAATAGATAAGACCATTTTACAATTTAGGCCCAAGTTAGAAGCAGAGCCTAAGGTGTAAATTATCGATAGTCCATATCTCGGAAACTATAAGAGATAATGCAATTTGGCAACCGGCAATGTAATTAGCATGCCGAATATTACTTGGAATGTGAATTGGAACGAAATCGTCAATAGATAAGGCCATTTTACAATTTGGGCCCAAGTTAGAAGCAGAGCCTAAGGAGTAAATTATCGATAGTCCATATCTCGGAAACTATAAGAGATAATGCAATTTGGCAACCGGCAATGTAATTAGCATGCCGAATATTACTTGGAATGTGAATTGGAACGAAATCGCCAATAGATAAGACCATTTTACAATTTGGGCCCAAGTTAGAAACAGAGCCTAAGGTGTAAATTATCGATAGTCCATATCTCGGAAACTATAAGAGATAATGCAATTTGGCAACCGGCAATGTAATTAGCATGCCGAATATTACTTGGAATGTGAATTGGAACGAAATCGCCAATAGATAAGACCATTTTACAATTTGGGCCCAAGTTAGAAGCAGAGCCTAAGGTGTAAATTATTGATAGTCCATATCTCGGAAACTATAAGAGATAATGCAATTTCGCAACCGGCAATGTAATTAGCATGACGAATATCACTTGGAATGTGAATTGGGACGAAATCGCCAATAGATAAGACCATTTTACAATTTGGGCCCAAGTTAGAAGCAGAGCCTAAGGTGTAAATTATCGATAGTCCATATCTCGGAAACTATATGAGATAATGCAATTTGGCAACCGGCAATGTAATTAGCATGCCGAATATTACTTGGAATGTGAATTGGAACGAAATCGCCAATAGATAAGACCATTTTACAATTTGGGCCCAAGTTAGAAGCAGAGCCTAAGGTGTAAATTATCGATAGTCCATATCTCGGAAACTATAAGAGATAATGCAATTTGGCAACCGGCAATGTAATTAGCATGCCGAATATTACTTGGAATGTGAATTGGAACGAAATCGCCAATAGATAAGACCATTTTACAATTTGGGCCCAAGTTAGAAGCAGAGCCTAAGGTGTAAATTATTGATAGTCCATATCTCGGAAACTATAAGAGATAATGCAATTTCGCAACCGGCAATGTAATTAGCATGACGAATATCACTTGGAATGTGAATTGGGACGAAATCGCCAATAGGTAAGACCATTTTACAATTTGGGCCCAAGTTAGAAGCAGAGCCTAAGGTGTAAATTATCGAAAGTCCATATCTCGGAAACTATAAGAGATAATGCAATTTGGCAACCGGCAATGTAATTAGCATGCCGAATATTACTTGGAATGTGAATTGGAACGAAATCGCCAATAGATAAGACCATTTTACAATTTGGGCCCAAGTTAGAAGCAGAGCCTAAGGTGTAAATTATCGATAGTCCATATCTCGGAAACTATAAGAGATAATGCAATTTGGCAACCGGCAATGTAATTAGCATGCCGAATA
Source organism: Rhynchophorus ferrugineus (assembly GCF_030347505.1). NCBI lineage: Eukaryota > Metazoa > Arthropoda > Insecta > Coleoptera > Curculionidae > Rhynchophorus > Rhynchophorus ferrugineus. Next base: position 230,881 of record NW_027472737.1, on the reverse strand, counting down.
TTAATTGGAATGTGAATTGGAATGAAATCGCCAATAGATAAGACCATTTTACAATTTGGGCCCAAGTTAGAAGCAGAGCCTAAGGTGTAAATTATTGATAGTCCATATCTCGGAAACTATAAGAGATAATGCAATTTGGCAACCGGCAATGTAATTAGCATGCCGAATATTACTTGGAATGTGAATTGGAACGAAATCTCTAATAGAGAAGACCATTTTACAATTTGGGCCCAAGTTAGAAGCAGAGCCTAAGGTGTAAATTATCGATAGTCCATATCTCGGAAACTATAAGAGATAATGCAATTTGGCAACCGGCAATGTAATTAGCATGCCGAATATTACTTGGAATGTGAATTGGAACGAAATCGCCAATAGATAAGACCATTTTACAATTTGGGCCCAAGTTAGAAGCAGAGACTAAGGTGTAAATTATCGATAGTCCATATCTCAGAAACTATAAGAGGTAATGCAATTTGGCAACCGGCAATGTAATTAGCATGCCGAATATTACTTGGAATGTGAATTGGAACGAAATCGCCAATAGAGAAGACCATTTTACAATTTGGGCCCAAGTTAGAAGCAGAGCCTAAGGTGTAAATTATCGATAGTCCATATCTCGGAAACTATAAGAGATAATGCAATTTGGCAACCGGCAATGTAATTAGCATGCCGAATATTACTTGGAATGTGAATTGGAACGAAATCGCCAATAGATAAGACCATTTTACAATTTGGGCCCAAGTTAGAAGCAGAGCCTAAGGTGTAAATTATCGATAGTCCATATCTCGGAAACTATAAGAGGTAATGCAATTTGGCAACTGGCAATGAACCTAGCATGCCGAATATCACTTGGAATGTGAATTGGGACGAAATCGCCAATAGATAAGACCATTTTACAATTTGGGCCCAAGTTAGAAGCAGAGCCTAAGGTGTAAATTATCGATAGTCCATATCTCGGAAACTATAAGAGATAATGCAATTTGGCAACCGGCAATGTAATTAGCATGCCGAATATTACTTGGAATGTGAATTGGAACGAAATCGCCAATAGATAAGACCATTTTACAATTTGGGCCCAAGTTAGAAGCAGAGCCTAAGGTGTAAGTTATCGAGAGTCCATATCTCGGAAACTATAAGAGATAATGCAATTTGGCAACCGGCAATGTAATTAGCATGCCGAATATTACTTGGAATGTGAATTGGAACGAAATCGCCAATAGATAAGACCATTTTACAATTTGGGCCCAAGTTAGAAGCAGAGCCTAAGGTGTAAATTATTGATAGTCCATATCTCGGAAACTATAAGAGATAATGCAATTTCGCAACCGGCAATGTAATTAGCATGCCGAATATTACTTGGAGTGTGAATTGGAACGAAATCGCCAATAGGTAAGACCATTTTACAATTTGGGCCCAAGTTAGAAGCAGAGCCTAAGGTGTAAATTATCGATAGTCCATATCTCGGAAACTATAAGAGATAATGCAATTTGGCAACCGGCAATGTAATTAGCATGCCGAATATTACTTGGAATGTCAATTGGAACGAAATCGCCAATAGATAAGGCCATTTTACAATTTGGGCCCAAGTTAGAAGCAGAGCCTAAGGTGTAAATTATCGATAGTCCATATCTCGGAAACTATAAGAGATAATGCAATTTGGCAACCGGCAATGTAATTAGCATGCCGAATATTACTTGGAATGTGAATTGGAACGAAATCGCCAATAGATAAGACCATTTTACAATTTGGGCCCAAGTTAGAAGCAGAGCCTAAGGTGTAAATTATTGATAGTCCATATCTCGGAAACTATAAGAGATAATGCAATTTGGCAACCGGCAATGTAATTAGCATGCCGAATATTACTTGGAATGTGAATTGGAACGAAATCGCCAATAGATAAGACCATTTTACAATTTGGGCCCAAGTTAGAAGCAGAGCCTAAGGTGTAAATTATCGATAGTCCATATCTCGGAAACTATAAGAGATAATGCAATTTGGCAACCGGCAATGTAATTAGCATGCCGAATATTACTTGGAATGTGAATTGGAACGAAATCGCCAATAGATAAGACCATTTTACAATTTGGGCCCAAGTTAGAAGCAGAGCCTAAGGTGTAAATTATCGATAGTCCATATCTCGGAAACTATAAGAGGTAATGCAATTTGGCAACCGGCAATGTATTTAGCATGCCGAATATCACTTGGAATGTGAATTGGGACGAAATCGCCAATAGATAAGACCATTTTACAATTTGGGCCCAAGTTAGAAGCAGAGCCTAAGGTGTAAATTATCGATAGTCCATATCTCGGAAACTATAAGAGATAATGCAATTTGGCAACCGGCAATGTAATTAGCATGCCGAATATTACTTGGAATGTGAATTGGAACGAAATCGCCAATAGATAAGACCATTTTACAATTTGGGCCCAAGTTAGAAGCAGAGCCTAAGGTGTAAATTATCGAGAGTCCATATCTCGGAAACTATAAGAGATAATGCAATTTGGCAACCGGCAATGTAATTAGCATGCCGAATATTACTTGGAATGTGAATTGGAACGAAATCGCCAATAGATAAGACCATTTTACAATTTGGGCCCAAGTTAGAAGCAGAGCCTAAGGTGTAAATTATTGATAGTCCATATCTCGGAAACTATAAGAGATAATGCAATTTCGCAACCGGCAATGTAATTAGCATGCCGAATATTACTTGGAGTGTGAATTGGAACGAAATCGCCAATAGGTAAGACCATTTTACAATTTGGGCCCAAGTTAGAAGCAGAGCCTAAGGTGTAAATTATCGATAGTCCATATCTCGGAAACTATAAGAGATAATGCAATTTGGCAACCGGCAATGTAATTAGCATTCCGAATATTACTTGGAATGTGAATTGGAACGAAATCGCCAATAGATAAGGCCATTTTACAATTTGGGCCCAAGTTAGAAGCAGAGCCTAAGGTGTAAATTATCGATAGTCCATATCTCGGAAACTATAAGAGGTAATGCAATTTGGCAACCGGCAATGTAATTAGCATGCCGAATATTACTTGGAATGTGAATTGGAACGAAATCGCCAATAGATAAGACCATTTTACAATTTGGGCCCAAGTTAGAAGCAGAGCCTAAGGTGTAAATTATTGATAGTCCATATCTCGGAAACTATAAGAGATAATGCAATTTGGCAACCGGCAATGTAATTAGCATGCCGAATATTACTTGGAATGTGAATTGGAACGAAATCGCCAATAGATAAGACCATTTTACAATTTGGGCCCAAGTTAGAAGCAGAGCCTAAGGTGTAAATTATTGATAGTCCATATCTCGGAAACTATAAGAGATAATGCAATTTCGCAACCGGCAATGTAATTAGCATGCCGAATATTACTTGGAATGTGAATTGGAACGAAATCGCCAATAGATAAGACCATTTTACAATTTGGGCCCAAGTTAGAAGCAGAGCCTAAGGTGTAAATTATCGATAGTCCATATCTCGGAAACTATAAGAGGTAATGCAATTTGGCAACCGGCAATGTATTTAGCATGCCGAATATCACTTGGAATGTGAATTGGGACGAAATCGCCAATAGATAAGACCATTTTACAATTTGGGCCCAAGTTAGAAGCAGAGCCTAAGGTGTAAATTATCGATAGTCCATATCTCGGAAACTATAAGAGATAATGCAATTTGGCAACCGGCAATGTAATTAGCATGCCGAATATTACTTGGACTGTGAATTGGAACGAAATCGCCAATAGATAAGACCATTTTACAATTTGGGCCCAAGTTAGAAGCAGAGCCTAAGGTGTAAATTATCGAGAGTCCATATCTCGGAAACTATAAGAGATAATGCAATTTGGCAACCGGCAATGTAATTAGCATGCCGAATATTACTTGGAATGTGAATTGGAACGAAATCGCCAATAGATAAGACCATTTTACAATTTGGGCCCAAGTTAGAAGCAGAGCCTAAGGTGTAAGTTATCGAGAGTCCATATCTCGGAAACTATAAGAGATAATGCAATTTGGCAACCGGCAATGTAATTAGCATGCCGAATATTACTTGGAATGTGAATTGGAACGAAATCGCCAATAGATAAGACCATTTTACAATTTGGGCCCAAGTTAGAAGCAGAGCCTAAGGTGTAAATTATTGATAGTCCATATCTCGGAAACTATAAGAGATAATGCAATTTCGCAACCGGCAATGTAATTAGCATGCCGAATATTACTTGGAGTGTGAATTGGAACGAAATCGCCAATAGGTAAGACCATTTTACAATTTGGGCCCAAGTTAGAAGCAGAGCCTAAGGTGTAAATTATCGATAGTCCATATCTCGGAAACTATAAGAGATAATGCAATTTGGCAACCGGCAATGTAATTAGCATGCCGAATATTACTTGGAATGTCAATTGGAACGAAATCGCCAATAGATAAGGCCATTTTACAATTTGGGCCCAAGTTAGAAGCAGAGCCTAAGGTGTAAATTATCGATAGTCCATATCTCGGAAACTATAAGAGATAATGCAATTTGGCAACCGGCAATGTAATTAGCATGCCGAATATTACTTGGAATGTGAATTGGAACGAAATCGCCAATAGATAAGACCATTTTACAATTTGGGCCCAAGTTAGAAGCAGAGCCTAAGGTGTAAATTATTGATAGTCCATATCTCGGAAACTATAAGAGATAATGCAATTTGGCAACCGGCAATGTAATTAGCATGCCGAATATTACTTGGAATGTGAATTGGAACGAAATCGCCAATAGATAAGACCATTTTACAATTTGGGCCCAAGTTAGAAGCAGAGCCTAAGGTGTAAATTATCGATAGTCCATATCTCGGAAACTATAAGAGATAATGCAATTTGGCAACCGGCAATGTAATTAGCATGCCGAATATTACTTGGAATGTGAATTGGAACGAAATCGCCAATAGATAAGACCATTTTACAATTTGGGCCCAAGTTAGAAGCAGAGCCTAAGGTGTAAATTATCGATAGTCCATATCTCGGAAACTATAAGAGGTAATGCAATTTGGCAACCGGCAATGTATTTAGCATGCCGAATATCACTTGGAATGTGAATTGGGACGAAATCGCCAATAGATAAGACCATTTTACAATTTGGGCCCAAGTTAGAAGCAGAGCCTAAGGTGTAAATTATCGATAGTCCATATCTCGGAAACTATAAGAGATAATGCAATTTGGCAACCGGCAATGTAATTAGCATGCCGAATATTACTTGGAATGTGAATTGGAACGAAATCGCCAATAGATAAGACCATTTTACAATTTGGGCCCAAGTTAGAAGCAGAGCCTAAGGTGTAAATTATCGAGAGTCCATATCTCGGAAACTATAAGAGATAATGCAATTTGGCAACCGGCAATGTAATTAGCATGCCGAATATTACTTGGAATGTGAATTGGAACGAAATCGCCAATAGATAAGACCATTTTACAATTTGGGCCCAAGTTAGAAGCAGAGCCTAAGGTGTAAATTATTGATAGTCCATATCTCGGAAACTATAAGAGATAATGCAATTTCGCAACCGGCAATGTAATTAGCATGCCGAATATTACTTGGAGTGTGAATTGGAACGAAATCGCCAATAGGTAAGACCATTTTACAATTTGGGCCCAAGTTAGAAGCAGAGCCTAAGGTGTAAATTATCGATAGTCCATATCTCGGAAACTATAAGAGATAATGCAATTTGGCAACCGGCAATGTAATTAGCATTCCGAATATTACTTGGAATGTGAATTGGAACGAAATCGCCAATAGATAAGGCCATTTTACAATTTGGGCCCAAGTTAGAAGCAGAGCCTAAGGTGTAAATTATCGATAGTCCATATCTCGGAAACTATAAGAGGTAATGCAATTTGGCAACCGGCAATGTAATTAGCATGCCGAATATTACTTGGAATGTGAATTGGAACGAAATCGCCAATAGATAAGACCATTTTACAATTTGGGCCCAAGTTAGAAGCAGAGCCTAAGGTGTAAATTATTGATAGTCCATATCTCGGAAACTATAAGAGATAATGCAATTTGGCAACCGGCAATGTAATTAGCATGCCGAATATTACTTGGAATGTGAATTGGAACGAAATCGCCAATAGATAAGACCATTTTACAATTTGGGCCCAAGTTAGAAGCAGAGCCTAAGGTGTAAATTATTGATAGTCCATATCTCGGAAACTATAAGAGATAATGCAATTTCGCAACCGGCAATGTAATTAGCATGCCGAATATTACTTGGAATGTGAATTGGAACGAAATCGCCAATAGATAAGACCATTTTACAATTTGGGCCCAAGTTAGAAGCAGAGCCTAAGGTGTAAATTATCGATAGTCCATATCTCGGAAACTATAAGAGGTAATGCAATTTGGCAACCGGCAATGTATTTAGCATGCCGAATATCACTTGGAATGTGAATTGGGACGAAATCGCCAATAGATAAGACCATTTTACAATTTGGGCCCAAGTTAGAAGCAGAGCCTAAGGTGTAAATTATCGATAGTCCATATCTCGGAAACTATAAGAGATAATGCAATTTGGCAACCGGCAATGTAATTAGCATGCCGAATATTACTTGGAATGTGAATTGGAACGAAATCGCCAATAGATAAGACCATTTTACAATTTGGGCCCAAGTTAGAAGCAGAGCCTAAGGTGTAAATTATCGAGAGTCCATATCTCGGAAACTATAAGAGATAATGCAATTTGGCAACCGGCAATGTAATTAGCATGCCGAATATTACTTGGAATGTGAATTGGAACGAAATCGCCAATAGATAAGACCATTTTACAATTTGGGCCCAAGTTAGAAGCAGAGCCTAAGGTGTAAATTATTGATAGTCCATATCTCGGAAACTATAAGAGATAATGCAATTTCGCAACCGGCAATGTAATTAGCATGCCGAATATTACTTGGAGTGTGAATTGGAACGAAATCGCCAATAGGTAAGACCATTTTACAATTTGGGCCCAAGTTAGAAGCAGAGCCTAAGGTGTAAATTATCGATAGTCCATATCTCGGAAACTATAAGAGATAATGCAATTTGGCAACCGGCAATGTAATTAGCATTCCGAATATTACTTGGAATGTGAATTGGAACGAAATCGCCAATAGATAAGGCCATTTTACAATTTGGGCCCAAGTTAGAAGCAGAGCCTAAGGTGTAAATTATCGATAGTCCATATCTCGGAAACTATAAGAGGTAATGCAATTTGGCAACCGGCAATGTAATTAGCATGCCGAATATTACTTGGAATGTGAATTGGAACGAAATCGCCAATAGATAAGACCATTTTACAATTTGGGCCCAAGTTAGAAGCAGAGCCTAAGGTGTAAATTATTGATAGTCCATATCTCGGAAACTATAAGAGATAATGCAATTTGGCAACCGGCAATGTAATTAGCATGCCGAATATTACTTGGAATGTGAATTGGAACGAAATCGCCAATAGATAAGACCATTTTACAATTTGGGCCCAAGTTAGAAGCAGAGCCTAAGGTGTAAATTATTGATAGTCCATATCTCGGAAACTATAAGAGATAATGCAATTTCGCAACCGGCAATGTAATTAGCATGCCGAATATTACTTGGAGTGTGAATTGGAACGAAATCGCCAATAGATAAGATCATTTTACAATTTGGGCCCAAGTTAGAAGCAGAGCCTAAGGTGTAAATTATCGATAGTCCATATCTCGGAAACTATAAGAGATAATGCAATTTGGCAACCGGCAATGTAATTAGCATGCCGAATATTACTTGGAATGTGAATTGGAACGAAATCGCCAATAGATAAGACCATTTTACAATTTAGGCCCAAGTTAGAAGCAGAGCCTAAGGTGTAAATTATCGATAGTCCATATCTCGGAAACTATAAGAGATAATGCAATTTGGCAACCGGCAATGTAATTAGCATGCCGAATATTACTTGGAATGTGAATTGGAACGAAATCGTCAATAGATAAGGCCATTTTACAATTTGGGCCCAAGTTAGAAGCAGAGCCTAAGGAGGATAGTCCATCGATCGATGGACGAACCTCGGAAACTATAAGAGATAATGCAATTTGGCAACCGGCAATGTAATTAGCATGCCGAATATTACTTGGAATGTGAATTGGAACGAAATCGCCAATAGATAAGACCATTTTACAATTTGGGCCCAAGTTAGAAACAGAGCCTAAGGTGTAAATTATCGATAGTCCATATCTCGGAAACTATAAGAGATAATGCAATTTGGCAACCGGCAATGTAATTAGCATGCCGAATATTACTTGGAATGTGAATTGGAACGAAATCGCCAATAGATAAGACCATTTTACAATTTGGGCCCAAGTTAGAAGCAGAGCCTAAGGTGTAAATTATTGATAGTCCATATCTCGGAAACTATAAGAGATAATGCAATTTCGCAACCGGCAATGTAATTAGCATGACGAATATCACTTGGAATGTGAATTGGGACGAAATCGCCAATAGATAAGACCATTTTACAATTTGGGCCCAAGTTAGAAGCAGAGCCTAAGGTGTAAATTATCGATAGTCCATATCTCGGAAACTATAAGAGATAATGCAATTTGGCAACCGGCAATGTAATTAGCATGCCGAATATTACTTGGAATGTGAATTGGAACGAAATCGCCAATAGATAAGACCATTTTACAATTTGGGCCCAAGTTAGAAGCAGAGCCTAAGGTGTAAATTATCGATAGTCCATATCTCGGAAACTATAAGAGATAATGCAATTTGGCAACCGGCAATGTAATTAGCATGCCGAATATTACTTGGAATGTGAATTGGAACGAAATCGCCAATAGATAAGACCATTTTACAATTTGGGCCCAAGTTAGAAGCAGAGCCTAAGGTGTAAATTATTGATAGTCCATATTTCGGAAACTATAAGAGATAATGCAATTTCGCAACCGGCAATATAATTAGCATGCCAAATGTCACTTGGAATGTGAATTGGGACGAAATCGCCAATAGATAAGACCATTTTACAATTTGGGCCCAAGTTAGAAGCAGAGCCTAAGGTGTAAATTATCGATAGTCCATATCTCGGAAACTATAAGAGATAATGCAATTTGGCAACCGGCAATGTAATTAGCATGCCGAATATTACTTGGAATGTGAATTGGAACGAAATCGCCAATAGATAAGACCATTTTACAATTTGGGCCCAAGTTAGAAGCAGAGCCTAAGGTGTAAATTATTGATAGTCCATATCTCGGAAACTATAAGAGATAATGCAATTTGGCAACCGGCAATGTAATTAGCATGCCGAATATTACTTGGAATGTGAATTGGAACGAAATCGCCAATAGATAAGACCATTTTACAATTTGGGCCCAAGTTAGAAGCAGAGCCTAAGGTGTAAATTATCGATAGTCCATATCTCGGAAACTATAAGAGATAACGCAATTTGGCAACCGGCAATGTAATTAGCATGCCGAATATTACTTGGAATGTGAATTGGAACGAAATCGCCAATAGATAAGACCATTTTACAATTTGGGCCCAAGTTAGAAGCAGAGCCTAAGGTGTAAATTATCGATAGTCCATATCTCGGAAACTATAAGAGATAATGCAATTTGGCAACCGGCAATGTAATTAGCATGCCGAATATTACTTGGAATGTGAATTGGAACGAAATCGCCAATAGATAAGACCATTTTAGAATTTGGGCCCAAGTTAGAAGCAGAGCCTAAGGTGTAAATTATCGATAGTCCATATCTCGGAAACTATTAGAGATAATGCAATTTGGCAACCGGCAATGTAATTAGCATGCCGAATATTACTTGGAATGTGAATTGGAACGAAATCGCCAATAGATAAGACCATTTTACAATTTGGGCCCAAGTTAGAAGCAGAGCCTAAGGTGTAAATTATTGATAGTCCATATCTCGGAAACTATAAGAGATAATGCAATTTCGCAACCGGCAATGTAATTAGCATGCCGAATGTCACTTGGAATGTGAATTGGGACGAAATCGCCAATAGATAAGACCATTTTACAATTTGGGCCCAAGTTAGAAGCAGAGCCTAAGGTGTAAATTATCGATAGTCCATATCTCGGAAACTATAAGAGATAATGCAATTTGGCAACCGGCAATGTAATTAGCATGCCGAATATTACTTGGAGTGTGAATTGGAACGAAATCGCCAATAGATAAGACCATTTTACAAATTGGGCCCAAGTTAGAAGCAGAGCCTAAGGTGTAAATTATCGATAGTCCATATCTCGGAAACTATAAGAGATAATTCAATTTGGCAACCGGCAATGTAATTAGCATGCCGGATATTACTTGGAATGTGAATTGGAACGAAATCGCCAATAGATAAGACCATTTTACAATTTGGGCCCAAGTTAGAAGCAGAGCCTAAGGTGTAAATTATCGATAGTCCATATCTCGGAAACTATAAGAGATAATGCAATTTGGCAACCGGCAATGTAATTAGCATGCCGAATATTACTTGGAATGTGAATTGGAACGAAATCGCCAATAGATAAGACGATTTTACAATTTGGGCCCAAGTTAGAAGCAGAGCCTAAGATGTAAATTATCGATAGTCCATATCTCGGAAACTATAAGAGATAATGCAATTTGGCAATCGGCAATGTAATTAGCATGCCGAATATTACTTGGAATGTGAATTGGAACGAAATCGCCAATAGATAAGACCATTTTACAATTTGGGCCCAAGTTAGAAGCAGAGCCTAAGGTGTAAATTATCGATAGTCCATATCTCGGAAACTATAAGAGATAATGCAATTTGGCAACCGGCAATGTAATTAGCATGCCGAATATTACTTGGAATGTGAATTGGAACGAAATCGCCAATAGATAAGACCATTTTACAATTTGGGCACAAGTTAGAAGCAGAGCCTAAGGTGTAAATTATTGATAGTCCATATCTCGGAAACTATAAGAGATAATGCAATTTCGCAATCGGCAATGTAATTAGCATGCCGAATATCACTTGGAATGTGAATTGGGACGAAATCGCCAATAGATAAGACCATTTTACAATTTGGGCCCAAGTTAGAAGCAGACCCTAAGGTGTAAATTATCGATAGTCCATATCTCGGAAACTATAAGAGATAATGCAATTTGGCAACCGGCAATGTAATTAGCATGCCGAATATTACTAGGAATGTGAATTGGAACGAAATCGCCAATAGATAAGACCATTTTACAATTTGGGCCCAAGTTAGAAGCAGAGCCTAAGGTGTAAATTATCGATAGTCCATATCTCGGAAACTATTAGAGATAATGCAATTTGGCAACCGGCAATGTAATTAGCATGCCGAATATTACTTGGAATGTGAATTGGAACGAAATCGCCAATAGATAAGACCATTTTACAATTTGGGCCCAAGTTAGAAGCAGAGCCTAAGGTGTAAATTATCGATAGTCCATATCTCAGAAACTATAAGAGGTAATGCAATTTGGCAACCGGCAATGTAATTAGCATGCCGAATATTACTTGGAATGTGAATTGGAACGAAATCGCCAATAGATAAGACCATTTTACAATTTGGGCCCAAGTTAGAAGCAGAGCCTAAGGTGTAAATTATTGATAGTCCATATCTCGGAAACTATAAGAGATAATGCAATTTCGCAATCGGCAATGTAATTAGCATGCCGAATATCACTTGGAATGTGAATTGGGACGAAATCGCCAATAGATAAGACCATTTTACAATTTGGGCCCAAGTTAGAAGCAGACCCTAAGGTGTAAATTATCGATAGTCCATATCTCGGAAACTATAAGAGATAATGCAATTTGGCAACCGGCAATGTAATTAGCATGCCGAATATTACTAGGAATGTGAATTGGAACGAAATCGCCAATAGATAAGACCATTTTACAATTTGGGCCCAAGTTAGAAGCAGAGCCTAAGGTGTAAATTATCGATAGTCCATATCTCGGAAACTATTAGAGATAATGCAATTTGGCAACCGGCAATGTAATTAGCATGCCGAATATTACTTGGAATGTGAATTGGAACGAAATCGCCAATAGATAAGACCATTTTACAATTTGGGCCCAAGTTAGAAGCAGAGCCTAAGGTGTAAATTATCGATAGTCCATATCTCAGAAACTATAAGAGGTAATGCAATTTGGCAACCGGCAATGTAATTAGCATGCCGAATATTACTTGGAATGTGAATTGGAACGAAATCGCCAATAGAGAAGACCATTTTACAATTTGGGCCCAAGTTAGAAGCAGAGCCTAAGGTGTAAATTATCGATAGTCCATATCTCGGAAACTATAAGAGATAATGCAATTTGGCAACCGGCAATGTAATTAGCATGCCGAATATTACTTGGAATGTGAATTGGAACGAAATCGCCAATAGATAAGACCATTTTACAATTTGGGCCCAAGTTAGAAGCAGAGCCTAAGGTGTAAATTATCGATAGTCCATATCTCGGAAACTATAAGAGGTAATGCAATTTGGCAACCGGCAATGTAATTAGCATGCCGAATATCACTTGGAATGTGAATTGGGACGAAATCGCCAATAGATAAGACCATTTTACAATTTGGGCCCAAGTTAGAAGCAGAGCCTAAGGTGTAAATTATCGATAGTCCATATCTCGGAAACTATAAGAGATAATGCAATTTGGCAACCGGCAATGTAATTAGCATGCCGAATATTACTTGGAATGTGAATTGGAACGAAATCGCCAATAGATAAGACCATTTTACAATTTGGGCCCAAGTTAGAAGCAGAGCCTAAGGTGTAAATTATCGAGAGTCCATATCTCGGAAACTATAAGAGATAATGCAATTTGGCAACCGGCAATGTAATTAGCATGCCGAATATTACTTGGAATGTGAATTGGAACGAAATCGCCAATAGATAAGACCATTTTACAATTTGGGCCCAAGTTAGAAGCAGAGCCTAAGGTGTAAATTATTGATAGTCCATATCTCGGAAACTATAAGAGATAATGCAATTTCGCAACCGGCAATGTAATTAGCATGCCGAATATTACTTGGAGTGTGAATTGGAACGAAATCGCCAATAGGTAAGACCATTTTACAATTTGGGCCCAAGTTAGAAGCAGAGCCTAAGGTGTAAATTATCGATAGTCCATATCTCGGAAACTATAAGAGATAATGCAATTTGGCAACCGGCAATGTAATTAGCATGCCGAATATTACTTGGAATGTCAATTGGAACGAAATCGCCAATAGATAAGGCCATTTTACAATTTGGGCCCAAGTTAGAAGCAGAGCCTAAGGTGTAAATTATCGATAGTCCATATCTCGGAAACTATAAGAGATAATGCAATTTGGCAACCGGCAATGTAATTAGCATGCCGAATATTACTTGGAATGTGAATTGGAACGAAATCGCCAATAGATAAGACCATTTTACAATTTGGGCCCAAGTTAGAAGCAGAGCCTAAGGTGTAAATTATCGATAGTCCATATCTCGGAAACTATAAGAGATAATGCAATTTGGCAACCGGCAATGTAATTAGCATGCCGAATATTACTTGGAATGTGAATTGGAACGAAATCGCCAATAGATAAGACCATTTTACAATTTGGGCCCAAGTTAGAAGCAGAGCCTAAGGTGTAAATTATCGATAGTCCATATCTCGGAAACTATAAGAGGTAATGCAATTTGGCAACCGGCAATGTAATTAGCATGCCGAATATCACTTGGAATGTGAATTGGGACGAAATCGCCAATAGATAAGACCATTTTACAATTTGGGCCCAAGTTAGAAGCAGAGCCTAAGGTGTAAATTATCGATAGTCCATATCTCGGAAACTATAAGAGATAATGCAATTTGGCAACCGGCAATGTAATTAGCATGCCGAATATTACTTGGAATGTGAATTGGAACGAAATCGCCAATAGATAAGACCATTTTACAATTTGGGCCCAAGTTAGAAGCAGAGCCTAAGGTGTAAATTATCGAGAGTCCATATCTCGGAAACTATAAGAGATAATGCAATTTGGCAACCGGCAATGTAATTAGCATGCCGAATATTACTTGGAATGTGAATTGGAACGAAATCGCCAATAGATAAGACCATTTTACAATTTGGGCCCAAGTTAGAAGCAGAGCCTAAGGTGTAAATTATTGATAGTCCATATCTCGGAAACTATAAGAGATAATGCAATTTCGCAACCGGCAATGTAATTAGCATGCCGAATATTACTTGGAGTGTGAATTGGAACGAAATCGCCAATAGGTAAGACCATTTTACAATTTGGGCCCAAGTTAGAAGCAGAGCCTAAGGTGTAAATTATCGATAGTCCATATCTCGGAAACTATAAGAGATAATGCAATTTGGCAACCGGCAATGTAATTAGCATTCCGAATATTACTTGGAATGTGAATTGGAACGAAATCGCCAATAGATAAGGCCATTTTACAATTTGGGCCCAAGTTAGAAGCAGAGCCTAAGGTGTAAATTATCGATAGTCCATATCTCGGAAACTATAAGAGGTAATGCAATTTGGCAACCGGCAATGTAATTAGCATGCCGAATATTACTTGGAATGTGAATTGGAACGAAATCGCCAATAGATAAGACCATTTTACAATTTGGGCCCAAGTTAGAAGCAGAGCCTAAGGTGTAAATTATTGATAGTCCATATCTCGGAAACTATAAGAGATAATGCAATTTGGCAACCGGCAATGTAATTAGCATGCCGAATATTACTTGGAATGTGAATTGGAACGAAATCGCCAATAGATAAGACCATTTTACAATTTGGGCCCAAGTTAGAAGCAGAGCCTAAGGTGTAAATTATTGATAGTCCATATCTCGGAAACTATAAGAGATAATGCAATTTCGCAACCGGCAATGTAATTAGCATGCCGAATATTACTTGGAGTGTGAATTGGAACGAAATCGCCAATAGATAAGATCATTTTACAATTTGGGCCCAAGTTAGAAGCAGAGCCTAAGGTGTAAATTATCGATAGTCCATATCTCGGAAACTATAAGAGATAATGCAATTTGGCAACCGGCAATGTAATTAGCATGCCGAATATTACTTGGAATGTGAATTGGAACGAAATCGCCAATAGATAAGACCATTTTACAATTTAGGCCCAAGTTAGAAGCAGAGCCTAAGGTGTAAATTATCGATAGTCCATATCTCGGAAACTATAAGAGATAATGCAATTTGGCAACCGGCAATGTAATTAGCATGCCGAATATTACTTGGAATGTGAATTGGAACGAAATCGTCAATAGATAAGGCCATTTTACAATTTGGGCCCAAGTTAGAAGCAGAGCCTAAGGAGTAAATTATCGATAGTCCATATCTCGGAAACTATAAGAGATAATGCAATTTGGCAACCGGCAATGTAATTAGCATGCCGAATATTACTTGGAATGTGAATTGGAACGAAATCGCCAATAGATAAGACCATTTTACAATTTGGGCCCAAGTTAGAAACAGAGCCTAAGGTGTAAATTATCGATAGTCCATATCTCGGAAACTATAAGAGATAATGCAATTTGGCAACCGGCAATGTAATTAGCATGCCGAATATTACTTGGAATGTGAATTGGAACGAAATCGCCAATAGATAAGACCATTTTACAATTTGGGCCCAAGTTAGAAGCAGAGCCTAAGGTGTAAATTATTGATAGTCCATATCTCGGAAACTATAAGAGATAATGCAATTTCGCAACCGGCAATGTAATTAGCATGACGAATATCACTTGGAATGTGAATTGGGACGAAATCGCCAATAGATAAGACCATTTTACAATTTGGGCCCAAGTTAGAAGCAGAGCCTAAGGTGTAAATTATCGATAGTCCATATCTCGGAAACTATAAGAGATAATGCAATTTGGCAACCGGCAATGTAATTAGCATGCCGAATATTACTTGGAATGTGAATTGGAACGAAATCGCCAATAGATAAGACCATTTTACAATTTGGGCCCAAGTTAGAAGCAGAGCCTAAGGTGTAAATTATCGATAGTCCATATCTCGGAAACTATAAGAGATAATGCAATTTGGCAACCGGCAATGTAATTAGCATGCCGAATATTACTTGGAATGTGAATTGGAACGAAATCGCCAATAGATAAGACCATTTTACAATTTGGGCCCAAGTTAGAAGCAGAGCCTAAGGTGTAAATTATTGATAGTCCATATCTCGGAAACTATAAGAGATAATGCAATTTCGCAACCGGCAATGTAATTAGCATGCCGAATATTACTTGGAGTGTGAATTGGAACGAAATCGCCAATAGATAAGATCATTTTACAATTTGGGCCCAAGTTAGAAGCAGAGCCTAAGGTGTAAATTATCGATAGTCCATATCTCGGAAACTATAAGAGATAATGCAATTTGGCAACCGGCAATGTAATTAGCATGCCGAATATTACTTGGAATGTGAATTGGAACGAAATCGCCAATAGATAAGACCATTTTACAATTTAGGCCCAAGTTAGAAGCAGAGCCTAAGGTGTAAATTATCGATAGTCCATATCTCGGAAACTATAAGAGATAATGCAATTTGGCAACCGGCAATGTAATTAGCATGCCGAATATTACTTGGAATGTGAATTGGAACGAAATCGTCAATAGATAAGGCCATTTTACAATTTGGGCCCAAGTTAGAAGCAGAGCCTAAGGAGTAAATTATCGATAGTCCATATCTCGGAAACTATAAGAGATAATGCAATTTGGCAACCGGCAATGTAATTAGCATGCCGAATATTACTTGGAATGTGAATTGGAACGAAATCGCCAATAGATAAGACCATTTTACAATTTGGGCCCAAGTTAGAAACAGAGCCTAAGGTGTAAATTATCGATAGTCCATATCTCGGAAACTATAAGAGATAATGCAATTTGGCAACCGGCAATGTAATTAGCATGCCGAATATTACTTGGAATGTGAATTGGAACGAAATCGCCAATAGATAAGACCATTTTACAATTTGGGCCCAAGTTAGAAGCAGAGCCTAAGGTGTAAATTATCGATAGTCCATATCTCGGAAACTATAAGAGATAACGCAATTTGGCAACCGGCAATGTAATTAGCATGCCGAATATTACTTGGAATGTGAATTGGAACGAAATCGCCAATAGATAAGACCATTTTACAATTTGGGCCCAAGTTAGAAGCAGAGCCTAAGGTGTAAATTATCGATAGTCCATATCTCGGAAACTATAAGAGATAACGCAATTTGGCAACCGGCAATGTAATTAGCATGCCGAATATTACTTGGAATGTGAATTGGAACGAAATCGCCAATAGATAAGACCATTTTACAATTTGGGCCCAAGTTAGAAGCAGAGCCTAAGGTGTAAATTATCGATAGTCCATATCTCGGAAACTATAAGAGATAATGCAATTTGGCAACCGGCAATGTAATTAGCATGCCGAATATTACTTGGAATGTGAATTGGAACGAAATCGCCAATAGATAAGACCATTTTAGAATTTGGGCCCAAGTTAGAAGCAGAGCCTAAGGTGTAAATTATCGATAGTCCATATCTCGGAAACTATAAGAGATAATGCAATTTGGCAACCGGCAATGTAATTAGCATGCCGAATATTACTTGGAATGTGAATTGGAACGAAATCGCCAATAGATAAGACCATTTTACAATTTGGGCCCAAGTTAGAAGCAGAGCCTAAGGTGTAAATTATTGATAGTCCATATCTCGGAAACTATAAGAGATAATGCAATTTCGCAACCGGCAATGTAATTAGCATGCCGAATGTCACTTGGAATGTGAATTGGGACGAAATCGCCAATAGATAAGACCATTTTACAATTTGGGCCCAAGTTAGAAGCAGAGCCTAAGGTGTAAATTATCGATAGTCCATATCTCGGAAACTATAAGAGATAATGCAATTTGGCAACCGGCAATGTAATTAGCATGCCGAATATTACTTGGAGTGTGAATTGGAACGAAATCGCCAATAGATAAGACCATTTTACAAATTGGGCCCAAGTTAGAAGCAGAGCCTAAGGTGTAAATTATCGATAGTCCATATCTCGGAAACTATAAGAGATAATTCAATTTGGCAACCGGCAATGTAATTAGCATGCCGGATATTACTTGGAATGTGAATTGGAACGAAATCGCCAATAGATAAGACCATTTTACAATTTGGGCCCAAGTTAGAAGCAGAGCCTAAGGTGTAAATTATCGATAGTCCATATCTCGGAAACTATAAGAGATAATGCAATTTGGCAACCGGCAATGTAATTAGCATGCCGAATATTACTTGGAATGTGAATTGGAACGAAATCGCCAATAGATAAGACGATTTTACAATTTGGGCCCAAGTTAGAAGCAGAGCCTAAGATGTAAATTATCGATAGTCCATATCTCGGAAACTATAAGAGATAATGCAATTTGGCAATCGGCAATGTAATTAGCATGCCGAATATTACTTGGAATGTGAATTGGAACGAAATCGCCAATAGATAAGACCATTTTACAATTTGGGCCCAAGTTAGAAGCAGAGCCTAAGGTGTAAATTATCGATAGTCCATATCTCGGAAACTATAAGAGATAATGCAATTTGGCAACCGGCAATGTAATTAGCATGCCGAATATTACTTGGAATGTGAATTGGAACGAAATCGCCAATAGATAAGACCATTTTACAATTTGGGCCCAAGTTAGAAGCAGAGCCTAAGGTGTAAATTATCGATAGTCCATATCTCGGAAACTATAAGAGATAATGCAATTTCGCAATCGGCAATGTAATTAGCATGCCGAATATCACTTGGAATGTGAATTGGGACGAAATCGCCAATAGATAAGACCATTTTACAATTTGGGCCCAAGTTAGAAGCAGACCCTAAGGTGTAAATTATCGATAGTCCATATCTCGGAAACTATAAGAGATAATGCAATTTGGCAACCGGCAATGTAATTAGCATGCCGAATATTACTAGGAATGTGAATTGGAACGAAATCGCCAATAGATAAGACCATTTTACAATTTGGGCCCAAGTTAGAAGCAGAGCCTAAGGTGTAAATTATCGATAGTCCATATCTCGGAAACTATAAGAGATAATGCAATTTGGCAACCGGCAATGTAATTAGCATGCCGAATATTACTTGGAATGTGAATTGGAACGAAATCGCCAATAGATAAGACCATTTTACAATTTGGGCCCAAGTTAGAAGCAGAGCCTAAGGTGTAAATTATCGATAGTCCATATCTCAGAAACTATAAGAGGTAATGCAATTTGGCAACCGGCAATGTAATTAGCATGCCGAATATTACTTGGAATGTGAATTGGAACGAAATCGCCAATAGAGAACACCATTTTACAATTTGGGCCCAAGTTAGAAGCAGAGCCTAAGGTGTAAATTATCGATAGTCCATATCTCGGAAACTATAAGAGATAATGCAATTTGGCAACCGGCAATGTAATTAGCATGCCGAATATTACTTGGAATGTGAATTGGAACGAAATCGCCAATAGATAAGACCATTTTACAATTTGGGCCCAAGTTAGAAGCAGAGCCTAAGGTGTAAATTATCGATAGTCCATATCTCGGAAACTATAAGAGGTAATGCAATTTGGCAACCGGCAATGTAATTAGCATGCCGAATATCACTTGGAATGTGAATTGGGACGAAATCGCCAATAGATAAGACCATTTTACAATTTGGGCCCAAGTTAGAAGCAGAGCCTAAGGTGTAAATTATCGATAGTCCATATCTCGGAAACTATAAGAGATAATGCAATTTGGCAACCGGCAATGTAATTAGCATGCCGAATATTACTTGGAATGTGAATTGGAACGAAATCGCCAATAGATAAGACCATTTTACAATTTGGGCCCAAGTTAGAAGCAGAGCCTAAGGTGTAAATTATCGAGAGTCCATATCTCGGAAACTATAAGAGATAATGCAATTTGGCAACCGGCAATGTAATTAGCATGCCGAATATTACTTGGAATGTGAATTGGAACGAAATCGCCAATAGATAAGACCATTTTACAATTTGGGCCCAAGTTAGAAGCAGAGCCTAAGGTGTAAATTATTGATAGTCCATATCTCGGAAACTATAAGAGATAATGCAATTTCGCAACCGGCAATGTAATTAGCATGCCGAATATTACTTGGAGTGTGAATTGGAACGAAATCGCCAATAGGTAAGACCATTTTACAATTTGGGCCCAAGTTAGAAGCAGAGCCTAAGGTGTAAATTATCGATAGTCCATATCTCGGAAACTATAAGAGATAATGCAATTTGGCAACCGGCAATGTAATTAGCATGCCGAATATTACTTGGAATGTCAATTGGAACGAAATCGCCAATAGATAAGGCCATTTTACAATTTGGGCCCAAGTTAGAAGCAGAGCCTAAGGTGTAAATTATCGATAGTCCATATCTCGGAATCTATAAGAGATAATGCAATTTGGCAACCGGCAATGTAATTAGCATGCCGAATATTACTTGGAATGTGAATTGGAACGAAATCGCCAATAGATAAGACCATTTTACAATTTGGGCCCAAGTTAGAAACAGAGCCTAAGGTGTAAATTATCGATAGTCCATATCTCGGAAACTATAAGAGATAATGCAATTTGGCAACCGGCAATGTAATTAGCATGCCGAATATTACTTGGAATGTGAATTGGAACGAAATCGCCAATAGATAAGACCATTTTACAATTTGGGCCCAAGTTAGAAGCAGAGCCTAAGGTGTAAATTATTGATAGTCCATATCTCGGAAACTATAAGAGATAATGCAATTTCGCAACCGGCAATGTAATTAGCATGACGAATATCACTTGGAATGTGAATTGGGACGAAATCGCCAATAGATAAGACCATTTTACAATTTGGGCCCAAGTTAGAAGCAGAGCCTAAGGTGTAAATTATCGATAGTCCATATCTCGGAAACTATAAGAGATAATGCAATTTGGCAACCGGCAATGTAATTAGCATGCCGAATATTACTTGGAATGTGAATTGGAACGAAATCGCCAATAGATAAGACCATTTTACAATTTGGGCCCAAGTTAGAAGCAGAGCCTAAGGTGTAAATTATCGATAGTCCATATCTCGGAAACTATAAGAGATAATGCAATTTGGCAACCGGCAATGTAATTAGCATGCCGAATATTACTTGGAATGTGAATTGGAACGAAATCGCCAATAGATAAGACCATTTTACAATTTGGGCCCAAGTTAGAAGCAGAGCCTAAGGTGTAAATTATTGATAGTCCATATCTCGGAAACTATAAGAGATAATGCAATTTCGCAACCGGCAATGTAATTAGCATGCCGAATATTACTTGGAGTGTGAATTGGAACGAAATCGCCAATAGATAAGATCATTTTACAATTTGGGCCCAAGTTAGAAGCAGAGCCTAAGGTGTAAATTATCGATAGTCCATATCTCGGAAACTATAAGAGATAATGCAATTTGGCAACCGGCAATGTAATTAGCATGCCGAATATTACTTGGAATGTGAATTGGAACGAAATCGCCAATAGATAAGACCATTTTACAATTTAGGCCCAAGTTAGAAGCAGAGCCTAAGGTGTAAATTATCGATAGTCCATATCTCGGAAACTATAAGAGATAATGCAATTTGGCAACCGGCAATGTAATTAGCATGCCGAATATTACTTGGAATGTGAATTGGAACTAAATCGTCAATAGATAAGGCCATTTTACAATTTGGGCCCAAGTTAGAAGCAGAGCCTAAGGAGTAAATTATCGATAGTCCATATCTCGGAAACTATAAGAGATAATGCAATTTGGCAACCGGCAATGTAATTAGCATGCCGAATATTACTTGGAATGTGAATTGGAACGAAATCGCCAATAGATAAGACCATTTTACAATTTGGGCCCAAGTTAGAAACAGAGCCTAAGGTGTAAATTATCGATAGTCCATATCTCGGAAACTATAAGAGATAATGCAATTTGGCAACCGGCAATGTAATTAGCATGCCGAATATTACTTGGAATGTGAATTGGAACGAAATCGCCAATAGATAAGACCATTTTACAATTTGGGCCCAAGTTAGAAGCAGAGCCTAAGGTGTAAATTATCGATAGTCCATATCTCGGAAACTATAAGAGATAATGCAATTTGGCAACCGGCAATGTAATTAGCATGCCGAATATTACTTGGAATGTGAATTGGAACGAAATCGCCAATAGATAAGACCATTTTACAATTTGGGCCCAAGTTAGAAGCAGAGCCTAAGGTGTAAATTATTGATAGTCCATATCTCGGAAACTATAAGAGATAATGCAATTTCGCAACCGGCAATGTAATTAGCATGACGAATATCACTTGGAATGTGAATTGGGACGAAATCGCCAATAGGTAAGACCATTTTACAATTTGGGCCCAAGTTAGAAGCAGAGCCTAAGGTGTAAATTATCGAAAGTCCATATCTCGGAAACTATAAGAGATAATGCAATTTGGCAACCGGCAATGTAATTAGCATGCCGAATATTACTTGGAATGTGAATTGGAACGAAATCGCCAATAGATAAGACCATTTTACAATTTGGGCCCAAGTTAGAAGCAGAGCCTAAGGTGTAAATTATCGATAGTCCATATCTCGGAAACTATAAGAGATAATGCAATTTGGCAACCGGCAATGTAATTAGCATGCCGAATATTAATTGGAATGTGAATTGGAATGAAATCGCCAATAGATAAGACCATTTTACAATTTGGGCCCAAGTTAGAAGCAGAGCCTAAGGTGTAAATTATTGATAGTCCATATCTCGGAAACTATAAGAGATAATGCAATTTGGCAACCGGCAATGTAATTAGCATGCCGAATATTACTTGGAATGTGAATTGGAACGAAATCGCCAATAGATAAGACCATTTTACAATTTGGGCCCAAGTTAGAAGCAGAGCCTAAGGTGTAAATTATCGATAGTCCATATCTCAGAAACTATAAGAGGTAATGCAATTTGGCAACCGGCAATGTAATTAGCATGCCGAATATTACTTGGAATGTGAATTGGAACGAAATCGCCAATAGAGAAGACCATTTTACAATTTGGGCCCAAGTTAGAAGCAGAGCCTAAGGTGTAAATTATCGATAGTCCATATCTCGGAAACTATAAGAGATAATGCAATTTGGCAACCGGCAATGTAATTAGCATGCCGAATATTACTTGGAATGTGAATTGGAACGAAATCGCCAATAGATAAGACCATTTTACAATTTGGGCCCAAGTTAGAAGCAGAGCCTAAGGTGTAAATTATCGATAGTCCATATCTCGGAAACTATAAGAGGTAATGCAATTTGGCAACCGGCAATGTAATTAGCATGCCGAATATCACTTGGAATGTGAATTGGGACGAAATCGCCAATAGATAAGACCATTTTACAATTTGGGCCCAAGTTAGAAGCAGAGCCTAAGGTGTAAATTATCGATAGTCCATATCTCGGAAACTATAAGAGATAATGCAATTTGGCAACCGGCAATGTAATTAGCATGCCGAATATTACTTGGAATGTGAATTGGAACGAAATCGCCAATAGAAAAGACCATTTTACAATTTGGGCCCAAGTTAGAAGCAGAGCCTAAGGTGTAAATTATCGAGAGTCCATATCTCGGAAACTATAAGAGATAATGCAATTTGGCAACCGGCAATGTAATTAGCATGCCGAATATTACTTGGAATGTGAATTGGAACGAAATCGCCAATAGATAAGACCATTTTACAATTTGGGCCCAAGTTAGAAGCAGAGCCTAAGGTGTAAATTATTGATAGTCCATATCTCGGAAACTATAAGAGATAATGCAATTTCGCAACCGGCAATGTAATTAGCATGCCGAATATTACTTGGAGTGTGAATTGGAACGAAATCGCCAATAGGTAAGACCATTTTACAATTTGGGCCCAAGTTAGAAGCAGAGTCTAAGGTGTAAATTATCGATAGTCCATATCTCGGAAACTATAAGAGATAATGCAATTTGGCAACCGGCAATGTAATTAGCATGCCGAATATTACTTGGAATGTCAATTGGAACGAAATCGCCAATAGATAAGGCCATTTTACAATTTGGGCCCAAGTTAGAAGCAGAGCCTAAGGTGTAAATTATCGATAGTCCATATCTCGGAAACTATAAGAGATAATGCAATTTGGCAACCGGCAATGTAATTAGCATGCCGAATATTACTTGGAATGTGAATTGGAACGAAATCGCCAATAGATAAGACCATTTTACAATTTGGGCCCAAGTTAGAAGCAGAGCCTAAGGTGTAAATTATTGATAGTCCATATCTCGGAAACTATAAGAGATAATGCAATTTGGCAACCGGCAATGTAATTAGCATGCCGAATATTACTTGGAATGTGAATTGGAACGAAATCGCCAATAGATAAGACCATTTTACAATTTGGGCCCAAGTTAGAAGCAGAGCCTAAGGTGTAAATTATCGATAGTCCATATCTCGGAAACTATAAGAGATAATGCAATTTGGCAACCGGCAATGTAATTAGCATGCCGAATATTACTTGGAATGTGAATTGGAACGAAATCGCCAATAGATAAGACCATTTTACAATTTGGGCCCAAGTTAGAAGCAGAGCCTAAGGTGTAAATTATCGATAGTCCATATCTCGGAAACTATAAGAGGTAATGCAATTTGGCAACCGGCAATGTAATTAGCATGCCGAATATCACTTGGAATGTGAATTGGGACGAAATCGCCAATAGATAAGACCATTTTACAATTTGGGCCCAAGTTAGAAGCAGAGCCTAAGGTGTAAATTATCGATAGTCCATATCTCGGAAACTATAAGAGATAATGCAATTTGGCAACCGGCAATGTAATTAGCATGCCGAATATTACTTGGAATGTGAATTGGAACGAAATCGCCAATAGATAAGACCATTTTACAATTTGGGCCCAAGTTAGAAGCAGAGCCTAAGGTGTAAATTATCGAGAGTCCATATCTCGGAAACTATAAGAGATAATGCAATTTGGCAACCGGCAATGTAATTAGCATGCCGAATATTACTTGGAATGTGAATTGGAACGAAATCGCCAATAGATAAGACCATTTTACAATTTGGGCCCAAGTTAGAAGCAGAGCCTAAGGTGTAAATTATTGATAGTCCATATCTCGGAAACTATAAGAGATAATGCAATTTCGCAATCGGCAATGTAATTAGCATGCCGAATATTACTTGGAGTGTGAATTGGAACGAAATCGCCAATAGGTAAGACCATTTTACAATTTGGGCCCAAGTTAGAAGCAGAGCCTAAGGTATAAATTATCGATAGTCCATATCTCGGAAACTATAAGAGATAATGCAATTTGGCAACCGGCAATGTAATTAGCATTCCGAATATTACTTGGAATGTGAATTGGAACGAAATCGCCAATAGATAAGGCCATTTTACAATTTGGGCCCAAGTTAGAAGCAGAGCCTAAGGTGTAAATTATCGATAGTCCATATCTCGGAAACTATAAGAGGTAATGCAATTTGGCAACCGGCAATGTAATTAGCATGCCGAATATTACTTGGAATGTGAATTGGAACGAAATCGCCAATAGATAAGACCATTTTACAATTTGGGCCCAAGTTAGAAGCAGAGCCTAAGGTGTAAATTATTGATAGTCCATATCTCGGAAACTATAAGAGATAATGCAATTTGGCAACCGGCAATGTAATTAGCATGCCGAATATTACTTGGAATGTGAATTGGAACGAAATCGCCAATAGATAAGACCATTTTACAATTTGGGCCCAAGTTAGAAGCAGAGCCTAAGGTGTAAATTATCGATAGTCCATATCTCGGAAACTATAAGAGATAATGCAATTTGGCAACCGGCAATGTAATTAGCATGCCGAATATTACTTGGAATGTGAATTGGAACGAAATCGCCAATAGATAAGACCATTTTACAATTTGGGCCCAAGTTAGAAGCAGAGCCTAAGGTGTAAATTATCGATAGTCCATATCTCGGAAACTATAAGAGGTAATGCAATTTGGCAACCGGCAATGTAATTAGCATGCCGAATATCACTTGGAATGTGAATTGGGACGAAATCGCCAATAGATAAGACCATTTTACAATTTGGGCCCAAGTTAGAAGCAGAGCCTAAGGTGTAAATTATCGATAGTCCATATCTCGGAAACTATAAGAGATAATGCAATTTGGCAACCGGCAATGTAATTAGCATGCCGAATATTACTTGGAATGTGAATTGGAACGAAATCGCCAATAGATAAGACCATTTTACAATTTGGGCCCAAGTTAGAAGCAGAGCCTAAGGTGTAAATTATCGAGAGTCCATATCTCGGAAACTATAAGAGATAATGCAATTTGGCAACCGGCAATGTAATTAGCATGCCGAATATTACTTGGAATGTGAATTGGAACGAAATCGCCAATAGATAAGACCATTTTACAATTTGGGCCCAAGTTAGAAGCAGAGCCTAAGGTGTAAATTATTGATAGTCCATATCTCGGAAACTATAAGAGATAATGCAATTTCGCAACCGGCAATGTAATTAGCATGCCGAATATTACTTGGAGTGTGAATTGGAACGAAATCGCCAATAGGTAAGACCATTTTACAATTTGGGCCCAAGTTAGAAGCAGAGCCTAAGGTGTAAATTATCGATAGTCCATATCTCGGAAACTATAAGAGATAATGCAATTTGGCAACCGGCAATGTAATTAGCATGCCGAATATTACTTGGAATGTCAATTGGAACGAAATCGCCAATAGATAAGGCCATTTTACAATTTGGGCCCAAGTTAGAAGCAGAGCCTAAGGTGTAAATTATCGATAGTCCATATCTCGGAATCTATAAGAGATAATGCAATTTGGCAACCGGCAATGTAATTAGCATGCCGAATATTACTTGGAATGTGAATTGGAACGAAATCGCCAATAGATAAGACCATTTTACAATTTGGGCCCAAGTTAGAAACAGAGCCTAAGGTGTAAATTATCGATAGTCCATATCTCGGAAACTATAAGAGATAATGCAATTTGGCAACCGGCAATGTAATTAGCATGCCGAATATTACTTGGAATGTGAATTGGAACGAAATCGCCAATAGATAAGACCATTTTACAATTTGGGCCCAAGTTAGAAGCAGAGCCTAAGGTGTAAATTATTGATAGTCCATATCTCGGAAACTATAAGAGATAATGCAATTTCGCAACCGGCAATGTAATTAGCATGACGAATATCACTTGGAATGTGAATTGGGACGAAATCGCCAATAGATAAGACCATTTTACAATTTGGGCCCAAGTTAGAAGCAGAGCCTAAGGTGTAAATTATCGATAGTCCATATCTCGGAAACTATAAGAGATAATGCAATTTGGCAACCGGCAATGTAATTAGCATGCCGAATATTACTTGGAATGTGAATTGGAACGAAATCGCCAATAGATAAGACCATTTTACAATTTGGGCCCAAGTTAGAAGCAGAGCCTAAGGTGTAAATTATCGATAGTCCATATCTCGGAAACTATAAGAGATAATGCAATTTGGCAACCGGCAATGTAATTAGCATGCCGAATATTACTTGGAATGTGAATTGGAACGAAATCGCCAATAGATAAGACCATTTTACAATTTGGGCCCAAGTTAGAAGCAGAGCCTAAGGTGTAAATTATTGATAGTCCATATCTCGGAAACTATAAGAGATAATGCAATTTCGCAACCGGCAATGTAATTAGCATGCCGAATATTACTTGGAGTGTGAATTGGAACGAAATCGCCAATAGATAAGATCATTTTACAATTTGGGCCCAAGTTAGAAGCAGAGCCTAAGGTGTAAATTATCGATAGTCCATATCTCGGAAACTATAAGAGATAATGCAATTTGGCAACCGGCAATGTAATTAGCATGCCGAATATTACTTGGAATGTGAATTGGAACGAAATCGCCAATAGATAAGACCATTTTACAATTTAGGCCCAAGTTAGAAGCAGAGCCTAAGGTGTAAATTATCGATAGTCCATATCTCGGAAACTATAAGAGATAATGCAATTTGGCAACCGGCAATGTAATTA
Organism: Rhynchophorus ferrugineus; assembly: GCF_030347505.1. Taxonomy (NCBI): domain Eukaryota; kingdom Metazoa; phylum Arthropoda; class Insecta; order Coleoptera; family Curculionidae; genus Rhynchophorus; species Rhynchophorus ferrugineus. The sequence goes on along the minus strand of NW_027472737.1, from coordinate 202,834 downwards.
GCATGCCGAATATTACTTGGAATGTGAATTGGAACGAAATCGTCAATAGATAAGGCCATTTTACAATTTGGGCCCAAGTTAGAAGCAGAGCCTAAGGAGTAAATTATCGATAGTCCATATCTCGGAAACTATAAGAGATAATGCAATTTGGCAACCGGCAATGTAATTAGCATGCCGAATATTACTTGGAATGTGAATTGGAACGAAATCGCCAATAGATAAGACCATTTTACAATTTGGGCCCAAGTTAGAAACAGAGCCTAAGGTGTAAATTATCGATAGTCCATATCTCGGAAACTATAAGAGATAATGCAATTTGGCAACCGGCAATGTAATTAGCATGCCGAATATTACTTGGTATGTGAATTGGAACGAAATCGCCAATAGATAAGACCATTTTACAATTTGGGCCCAAGTTAGAAGCAGAGCCTAAGGTGTAAATTATCGATAGTCCATATCTCGGAAACTATAAGAGATAATGCAATTTGGCAACCGGCAATGTAATTAGCATGCCGAATATTACTTGGAATGTGAATTGGAACGAAATCGCCAATAGATAAGACCATTTTACAATTTGGGCCCAAGTTAGAAGCAGAGCCTAAGGTGTAAATTATTGATAGTCCATATCTCGGAAACTATAAGAGATAATGCAATTTCGCAACCGGCAATGTAATTAGCATGACGAATATCACTTGGAATGTGAATTGGGACGAAATCGCCAATAGGTAAGACCATTTTACAATTTGGGCCCAAGTTAGAAGCAGAGCCTAAGGTGTAAATTATCGAAAGTCCATATCTCGGAAACTATAAGAGATAATGCAATTTGGCAACCGGCAATGTAATTAGCATGCCGAATATTACTTGGAATGTGAATTGGAACGAAATCGCCAATAGATAAGACCATTTTACAATTTGGGCCCAAGTTAGAAGCAGAGCCTAAGGTGTAAATTATCGATAGTCCATATCTCGGAAACTATAAGAGATAATGCAATTTGGCAACCGGCAATGTAATTAGCATGCCGAATATTAATTGGAATGTGAATTGGAATGAAATCGCCAATAGATAAGACCATTTTACAATTTGGGCCCAAGTTAGAAGCAGAGCCTAAGGTGTAAATTATTGATAGTCAATATCTCGGAAACTATAAGAGATAATGCAATTTGGCAACCGGCAATGTAATTAGCATGCCGAATATTACTTGGAATGTGAATTGGAACGAAATCGCTAATAGAGAAGACCATTTTACAATTTGGGCCCAAGTTAGAAGCAGAGCCTAAGGTGTAAATTATCGATAGTCCATATCTCGGAAACTATAAGAGATAATGCAATTTGGCAACCGGCAATGTAATTAGCATGCCGAATATTACTTGGAATGTGAATTGGAACGAAATCGCCAATAGATAAGACCATTTTACAATTTGGGCCCAAGTTAGAAGCAGAGCCTAAGGTGTAAATTATCGATAGTCCATATCTCAGAAACTATAAGAGGTAATGCAATTTGGCAACCGGCAATGTAATTAGCATGCCGAATATTACTTGGAATGTGAATTGGAACGAAATCGCCAATAGAGAAGACCATTTTACAATTTGGGCCCAAGTTAGAAGCAGAGCCTAAGGTGTAAATTATCGATAGTCCATATCTCGGAAACTATAAGAGATAATGCAATTTGGCAACCGGCAATGTAATTAGCATGCCGAATATTACTTGGAATGTGAATTGGAACGAAATCGCCAATAGATAAGACCATTTTACAATTTGGGCCCAAGTTAGAAGCAGAGCCTAAGGTGTAAATTATCGATAGTCCATATCTCGGAAACTATAAGAGGTAATGCAATTTGGCAACCGGCAATGTAATTAGCATGCCGAATATCACTTGGAATGTGAATTGGGACGAAATCGCCAATAGATAAGACCATTTTACAATTTGGGCCCAAGTTAGAAGCAGAGCCTAAGGTGTAAATTATCGATAGTCCATATCTCGGAAACTATAAGAGATAATGCAATTTGGCAACCGGCAATGTAATTAGCATGCCGAATATTACTTGGAATGTGAATTGGAACGAAATCGCCAATAGATAAGACCATTTTACAATTTGGGCCCAAGTTAGAAGCAGAGCCTAAGGTGTAAATTATCGAGAGTCCATATCTCGGAAACTATAAGAGATAATGCAATTTGGCAACCGGCAATGTAATTAGCATGCCGAATATTACTTGGAATGTGAATTGGAACGAAATCGCCAATAGATAAGACCATTTTACAATTTGGGCCCAAGTTAGAAGCAGAGCCTAAGGTGTAAATTATTGATAGTCCATATCTCGGAAACTATAAGAGATAATGCAATTTCGCAACCGGCAATGTAATTAGCATGCCGAATATTACTTGGAGTGTGAATTGGAACGAAATCGCCAATAGGTAAGACCATTTTACAATTTGGGCCCAAGTTAGAAGCAGAGCCTAAGGTGTAAATTATCGATAGTCCATATCTCGGAAACTATAAGAGATAATGCAATTTGGCAACCGGCAATGTAATTAGCATGCCGAATATTACTTGGAATGTCAATTGGAACGAAATCGCCAATAGATAAGGCCATTTTACAATTTGGGCCCAAGTTAGAAGCAGAGCCTAAGGTGTAAATTATCGATAGTCCATATCTCGGAAACTATAAGAGATAATGCAATTTGGCAACCGGCAATGTAATTAGCATGCCGAATATTACTTGGAATATGAATTGGAACGAAATCGCCAATAGATAAGACCATTTTACAATTTGGGCCCAAGTTAGAAGCAGAGCCTAAGGTGTAAATTATTGATAGTCCATATCTCGGAAACTATAAGAGATAATGCAATTTGGCAACCGGCAATGTAATTAGCATGCCGAATATTACTTGGAATGTGAATTGGAACGAAATCGCCAATAGATAAGACCATTTTACAATTTGGGCCCAAGTTAGAAGCAGAGCCTAAGGTGTAAATTATCGATAGTCCATATCTCGGAAACTATAAGAGATAATGCAATTTGGCAACCGGCAATGTAATTAGCATGCCGAATATTACTTGGAATGTGAATTGGAACGAAATCGCCAATAGATAAGACCATTTTACAATTTGGGCCCAAGTTAGAAGCAGAGCCTAAGGTGTAAATTATCGATAGTCCATATCTCGGAAACTATAAGAGGTAATGCAATTTGGCAACCGGCAATGTAATTAGCATGCCGAATATCACTTGGAATGTGAATTGGGACGAAATCGCCAATAGATAAGACCATTTTACAATTTGGGCCCAAGTTAGAAGCAGAGCCTAAGGTGTAAATTATCGATAGTCCATATCTCGGAAACTATAAGAGATAATGCAATTTGGCAACCGGCAATGTAATTAGCATGCCGAATATTACTTGGAATGTGAATTGGAACGAAATCGCCAATAGATAAGACCATTTTACAATTTGGGCCCAAGTTAGAAGCAGAGCCTAAGGTGTAAATTATCGAGAGTCCATATCTCGGAAACTATAAGAGATAATGCAATTTGGCAACCGGCAATGTAATTAGCATGCCGAATATTACTTGGAATGTGAATTGGAACGAAATCGCCAATAGATAAGACCATTTTACAATTTGGGCCCAAGTTAGAAGCAGAGCCTAAGGTGTAAATTATTGATAGTCCATATCTCGGAAACTATAAGAGATAATGCAATTTCGCAACCGGCAATGTAATTAGCATGCCGAATATTACTTGGAGTGTGAATTGGAACGAAATCGCCAATAGGTAAGACCATTTTACAATTTGGGCCCAAGTTAGAAGCAGAGCCTAAGGTGTAAATTATCGATAGTCCATATCTTGGAAACTATAAGAGATAATGCAATTTGGCAACCGGCAATGTAATTAGCATTCCGAATATTACTTGGAATGTGAATTGGAACGAAATCGCCAATAGATAAGGCCATTTTACAATTTGGGCCCAAGTTAGAAGCAGAGCCTAAGGTGTAAATTATCGATAGTCCATATCTCGGAAACTATAAGAGGTAATGCAATTTGGCAACCGGCAATGTAATTAGCATGCCGAATATTACTTGGAATGTGAATTGGAACGAAATCGCCAATAGATAAGACCATTTTACAATTTGGGCCCAAGTTAGAAGCAGAGCCTAAGGTGTAAATTATTGATAGTCCATATCTCGGAAACTATAAGAGATAATGCAATTTGGCAACCGGCAATGTAATTAGCATGCCGAATATTACTTGGAATGTGAATTGGAACGAAATCGCCAATAGATAAGGCCATTTTACAATTTGGGCCCAAGTTAGAAGCAGAGCCTAAGGTGTAAATTATCGATAGTCCATATCTCGGAAACTATAAGAGATAATGCAATTTGGCAACCGGCAATGTAATTAGCATGCCGAATATTACTTGGAATGTGAATTGGAACGAAATCGCCAATAGATAAGACCATTTTACAATTTGGGCCCAAGTTAGAAGCAGAGCCTAAGGTGTAAATTATCGATAGTCCATATCTCGGAAACTATAAGAGATAATGCAATTTGGCAACCGGCAATGTAATTAGCATGCCGAATATTACTTGGAATGTGAATTGGAACGAAATCGCCAATAGATAAGACCATTTTACAATTTGGGCCCAAGTTAGAAGCAGAGCCTAAGGTGTAAATTATTGATAGTCCATATCTCGGAAACTATAAGAGATAATGCAATTTCGCAACCGGCAATGTAATTACCATGCCGAATATCACTTGGAATGTGAATTGGGACGAAATCGCCAATAGATAAGACGATTTTACAATTTGGGCCCAAGTTAGAAGCAGAGCCTAAGGTGTAAATTATCGATAGTCCATATCTCGGAAACTGTAAGAGATAATGCAATTTGGCAACCGGCAATGTAATTAGCATGCCGAATATTACTTGGAATGTGAATTGGAACGAAATCGCCAATAGATAAGACCATTTTACAATTTGGGCCCAAGTTAGAAGCAGAGCCTAAGGTGTAAATTATCGATAGTCCATATCTCGGAAACTATAAGAGATAATGCAATTTGGCAACCGGCAATGTAATTAGCATGCCGAATATTACTTGGAATGTGAGTTGGAACGAAATCGCCAATAGATAAGACCATTTTACAATTTGGGCCCAAGTTATAAGCAGAGCCTATGGTGTAAATTATCGATAGTCCATATCTCGGAAACTATAAGAGATAATGCAATTTGGCAACCGGCAATGTAATTAGCATGCCGAATATTACTTGGAATGTGAATTGGAACGAAATCGCCAATAGATAAGACCATTTTACAATTTGGGCCCAAGTTAGAAGCAGAGCCTAAGGTGTAAATTATCGATAGTCCATATCTCGGAAACTATAAGAGTTAATGCAATTTGGCAACCGGCAATGTAATTAGCATGCCGAATATTACTTGGAATGTGAATTGGAACGAAATCGCCAATAGATAAGACCATTTTACAATTTGGGCCCAAGTTAGAAGCAGAGCCTAAGGTGTAAATTATCGATAGTCCATATCTCGGAAACTATAAGAGATAATGCAATTTGGCAACCGGCAATGTAATTAGCATGCCGAATATTACTTGGAATGTGAATTGGAACGAAATCGCCAATAGATAAGACCATTTTACGATTTGGGCCCAAGTTAGAAGCAGAGCCTAAGGTGTAAATTATCGATAGTCCATATCTCGGAAACTATAAGAGATAATGCAATTTGGCAACCGGCCTAGTAATTAGCATGCCGAATATTACTTGGAATGTGAATTGGAACGAAATCGCCAATAGATAAGACCATTTTACAATTTGGGCCCAAGTTAGAAGCAGAGCTTAAGGTGTAAATTATTGATAGTCCATATCTCGGAAACTATAAGAGATAATGCAATATCGCAACCGGCAATGTAATTAGCATGCCGAATATTACTTGGAGTGTGAATTGGGACGAAATCGCCAATAGGTAATACCATTTTACAATTTGGGCCCAAGTTAGAAGCAGAGCCTAAGGTGTAAATTATCGATAGTCCATATCTCGGAAACTATAAGAGATAATGCAATTTGGCAACCGGCAATGTAATTAGCATGCCGAATATTACTTGGAATGTGAATTGGAACGAAATCGCCAATAGATAAGGCCATTTTACACAATTTGGGCCCAAGTTAGAAGCAGAGCCTAAGGTGTAAATTATCGATAGTCCATATCTCGGAAACTATAAGAGATAATGCAATTTGGTAACCGGCAATGTAATTAGCATGCCGAATGTTACTTGGAATGTGAATTGGAACGAAATCGCCAATAGATAAGACCATTTTACAATTTGGGCCCAAGTTAGAAGCAGAGCCTAAGGTGTAAATTATCGATAGTCCATATCTCGGAAACTATAAGAGATAATGCAATTTGGCAACCGGCAATGTAATTAGCATGCCGAATATTACTTGGAATGTGAATTGGAACGAAATCGCCAATAGATAAGACCATTTTACAATTTGGGCCCAAGTTAGAAGCAGAGCCTAAGGTGTAAATTATCGATAGTCCATATCTCGGAAACTATAAGAGATAATGCAATTTGGCAACCGGCAATGTAATTAGCATGCCGAATATTACTTGGAATGTGAATTGGAACGAAATCGCCAATAGATAAGACCATTTTACAATTTGGGCCTAAGTTAGAAGCAGAGCCTAAGGTGTAAATTATCGATAGTTCATATCTCGGAAACTATAAGAGATAATGCAATTTGGCAACCGGCAATGTAATTACCATGCCGAATATCACTTGGAATGTGAATTGGGACGAAATCGCCAATAGATAAGACCATTTTACAATTTGGGCCCAAGTTAGAAGCAGAGCCTAAGGCGTAAATTATCGATAGTCCATATCTCGGAAACTATAAGAGATAATGCAATTTGGCAACCGGCAATGTAATTAGCATGCCGAATATTACTTGGAATGTGAATTGGAACGAAATCGCCAATAGATAAGACCATTTTACGATTTGGGCCCAAGTTAGAAGCAGAGCCTAAGGTGTAAATTATCGATAGTCCATATCTCGGAAACTATAAGAGATAATGCAATTTGGCAACCGGCAATGTAATTAGCATGCCGAATATTACTTGGAATGTGAATTGGAACGAAATCGCCAATAGATAAGACCATTTTACAATTTGGGCCCAAGTTAGAAGCAGAGCTTAAGGTGTAAATTATTGATAGTCCATATCTCGGAAACTATAAGAGATAATGCAATATCGCAACCGGCAATGTAATTAGCATGCCGAATATTACTTGGAGTGTGAATTGGGACGAAATCGCCAATAGGTAATACCATTTTACAATTTGGGCCCAAGTTAGAAGCAGAGCCTAAGGTGTAAATTATCGATAGTCCATATCTCGGAAACTATAAGAGATAATGCAATTTGGCAACCGGCAATGTAATTAGCATGCCGAATATTACTTGGAATGTGAATTGGAACGAAATCGCCAATAGATAAGGCCATTTTACAATTTGGGCCCAAGTTAGAAGCAGAGCCTAAGGTGTAAATTTTCGATAGTCCATATCTCGGAAACTATAAGAGATAATGCAATTTGGTAACCGGCAATGTAATTAGCATGCCGAATGTTACTTGGAATGTGAATTGGAACGAAATCGCCAATAGATAAGACCATTTTACAATTTGGGCCCAAGTTAGAAGCAGAGCCTAAGGTGTAAATTATTGATAGTCCATATCTCGGAAACTATAAGAGATAATGCAATTTGGCAACCGGCAATGTAATTAGCATGCCGAATATTACTTGGAATGTGAATTGGAACGAAATCGCCAATAGATAAGACCATTTTACAATTTGGGCCCAAGTTAGAAGCAGAGCCTAAGGTGTAAATTATCGATAGTCCATATCTCGGAAACTATAAGAGATAATGCAATTTGGCAACCGGCAATGTAATTAGCATGCCGAATATTACTTGGAATGTGAATTGGAACGAAATCGCCAATAGATAAGACCATTTTACAATTTGGGCCTAAGTTAGAAGCAGAGCCTAAGGTGTAAATTATCGATAGTCCATATCTCGGAAACTATAAGAGATAATGCAATTTGGCAACCGGCAATGTAATTACCATGCCGAATATCACTTGGAATGTGAATTGGGACGAAATCGCCAATAGATAAGACCATTTTACAATTTGGGCCCAAGTTAGAAGCAGAGCCTAAGGTGTAAATTATCGATAGTCCATATCTCGGAAACTATAAGAGATAATGCAATTTGGCAACCGGCAATGTAATTAGCATGCCGAATATTACTTGGAATGTGAATTGGAACGAAATCGCCAATAGATAAGACCATTTTACAATTTGGGCCCAAGTTAGAAGCAGAGCCTAAGGTGTAAATTATCGATAGTCCATATCTCGGAAACTATAAGAGATAATGCAATTTGGCAACCGGCAATGTAATTAGCATGCCGAATATTACTTGGAATGTGAATTGGAACGAAATCGCCAATAGATAAGACCATTTTACAATTTGGGCCCAAGTTAGAAGCAGAGCCTAAGGTGTAAATTATCGATAGTCCATATCTCGGAAACTATAAGAGATAATGCAATTTGGCAACCTGCAATGTAATTAGCATGCCGAATATTACTTGGAATGTGAATTGGAACGAAATCGCCAATAGATAAGACCATTTAACAATTTGGGCCCAAGTTATAAGCTGAGCCTATGGTGTAAATTATCGATAGTCCATATCTCGGAAACTATAAGAGATAATGCAATTTGGCAACCGGCAATGTAATTAGCATGCCGAATGTTACTTGGAATGTGAATTGGAACGAAATCGCCAATAGATAAGACCATTTTACAATTTGGGCCCAAGTTAGAAGCAGAGCCTAAGGTGTAAATTATTGATAGTCCATATCTCGGAAACTATAAGAGATAATGCAATTTGGCAACCGGCAATGTAATTAGCATGCCGAATATTACTTGGAATGTGAATTGGAACGAAATCGCCAATAGATAAGACCATTTTACAATTTGGGCCCAAGTTAGAAGCAGAGCCTAAGGTGTAAATTATCGATAGTCCATATCTCGGAAACTATAAGAGATAATGCAATTTGGCAACCTGCAATGTAATTAGCATGCCGAATATTACTTGGAATGTGAATTGGAACGAAATCGCCAATAGATAAGACCATTTAACAATTTGGGCCCAAGTTATAAGCAGAGCCTATGGTGTAAATTATCGATAGTCCATATCTCGGAAACTATAAGAGATAATGCAATTTGGCAACCGGCAATGTAATTAGCATGCCGAATATTACTTGGAATGTGAATTGGAACGAAATCGCCAATAGATAAGACCATTTTACAATTTGGGCCCAAGTTAGAAGCAGAGCCTAAGGTGTAAATTATCGATAGTCCATATCTCGGAAACTATAAGAGATAATGCAATTTGGCAACCGGCAATGTAATTAGCATGCCGAATATTACTTGGAATGTGAATTGGAACGAAATCGCCAATAGATAAGACCATTTTACAATTTGGGCCTAAGTTAGAAGCAGAGCCTAAGGTGTAAATTATCGATAGTTCATATCTCGGAAACTATAAGAGATAATGCAATTTGGCAACCGGCAATGTAATTACCATGCCGAATATCACTTGGAATGTGAATTGGGACGAAATCGCCAATAGATAAGACCATTTTACAATTTGGGCCCAAGTTAGAAGCAGAGCCTAAGGCGTAAATTATCGATAGTCCATATCTCGGAAACTATAAGAGATAATGCAATTTGGCAACCGGCAATGTAATTAGCATGCCGAATATTACTTGGAATGTGAATTGGAACGAAATCGCCAATAGATAAGACCATTTTACGATTTGGGCCCAAGTTAGAAGCAGAGCCTAAGGTGTAAATTATCGATAGTCCATATCTCGGAAACTATAAGAGATAATGCAATTTGGCAACCGGCAATGTAATTAGCATGCCGAATATTACTTGGAATGTGAATTGGAACGAAATCGCCAATAGATAAGACCATTTTACAATTTGGGCCCAAGTTAGAAGCAGAGCTTAAGGTGTAAATTATTGATAGTCCATATCTCGGAAACTATAAGAGATAATGCAATATCGCAACCGGCAATGTAATTAGCATGCCGAATATTACTTGGAGTGTGAATTGGGACGAAATCGCCAATAGGTAATACCATTTTACAATTTGGGCCCAAGTTAGAAGCAGAGCCTAAGGTGTAAATTATCGATAGTCCATATCTCGGAAACTATAAGAGATAATGCAATTTGGCAACCGGCAATGTAATTAGCATGCCGAATATTACTTGGAATGTGAATTGGAACGAAATCGCCAATAGATAAGGCCATTTTACAAATTGGGCCCAAGTTAGAAGCAGAGCCTAAGGTGTAAATTATCGATAGTCCATATCTCGGAAACTATAAGAGATAATGCAATTTGGTAACCGGCAATGTAATTAGCATGCCGAATGTTACTTGGAATGTGAATTGGAACGAAATCGCCAATAGATAAGACCATTTTACAATTTGGGCCCAAGTTAGAAGCAGAGCCTAAGGTGTAAATTATTGATAGTCCATATCTCGGAAACTATAAGAGATAATGCAATTTGGCAACCGGCAATGTAATTAGCATGCCGAATATTACTTGGAATGTGAATTGGAACGAAATCGCCAATAGATAAGACCATTTTACAATTTGGGCCCAAGTTAGAAGCAGAGCCTAAGGTGTAAATTATCGATAGTCCATATCTCGGAAACTATAAGAGATAATGCAATTTGGCAACCGGCAATGTAATTAGCATGCCGAATATTACTTGGAATGTGAATTGGAACGAAATCGCCAATAGATAAGACCATTTTACAATTTGGGCCTAAGTTAGAAGCAGAGCCTAAGGTGTAAATTATCGATAGTCCATATCTCGGAAACTATAAGAGATAATGCAATTTGGCAACCGGCAATGTAATTACCATGCCGAATATCACTTGGAATGTGAATTGGGACGAAATCGCCAATAGATAAGACCATTTTACAATTTGGGCCCAAGTTAGAAGCAGAGCCTAAGGTGTAAATTATCGATAGTCCATATCTCGGAAACTATAAGAGATAATGCAATTTGGCAACCGGCAATGTAATTAGCATGCCGAATATTACTTGGAATGTGAATTGGAACGAAATCGCCAATAGATAAGACCATTTTACAATTTGGGCCCAAGTTAGAAGCAGAGCCTAAGGTGTAAATTATCGATAGTCCATATCTCGGAAACTATAAGAGATAATGCAATTTGGCAACCGGCAATGTAATTAGCATGCCGAATATTACTTGGAATGTGAATTGGAACGAAATCGCCAATAGATAAGACCATTTTACAATTTGGGCCCAAGTTAGAAGCAGAGCCTAAGGTGTAAATTATCGATAGTCCATATCTCGGAAACTATAAGAGATAATGCAATTTGGCAACCTGCAATGTAATTAGCATGCCGAATATTACTTGGAATGTGAATTGGAACGAAATCGCCAATAGATAAGACCATTTAACAATTTGGGCCCAAGTTATAAGCAGAGCCTATGGTGTAAATTATCGATAGTCCATATCTCGGAAACTATAAGAGATAATGCAATTTGGCAACCGGCAATGTAATTAGCATGCCGAATATTACTTGGAATGTGAATTGGAACGAAATCGCCAATAGATAAGACCATTTTACAATTTGGGCCCAAGTTAGAAGCAGAGCCTAAGGTGTAAATTATCGATAGTCCATATCTCGGAAACTATAAGAGATAATGCAATTTGGCAACCTGCAATGTAATTAGCATGCCGAATATTACTTGGAATGTGAATTGGAACGAAATCGCCAATAGATAAGACCATTTTACAATTTGGGCCCAAGTTAGAAGCAGAGCCTAAGGTGTAAATTATCGATAGTCCATATCTCGGAAACTATAAGAGATAATGCAATTTGGCAACCTGCAATGTAATTAGCATGCCGAATATTACTTGGAATGTGAATTGGAACGAAATCGCCAATAGATAAGACCATTTAACAATTTGGGCCCAAGTTATAAGCAGAGCCTATGGTGTAAATTATCGATAGTCCATATCTCGGAAACTATAAGAGATAATGCAATTTGGCAACCGGCAATGTAATTAGCATGCCGAATATTACTTGGAATGTGAATTGGAACGAAATCGCCAATAGATAAGCCCATTTTACAATTTGGGCCCAAGTTAGAAGCAGAGCCTAAGGTGTAAATTATCGATAGTCCATATCTTGGAAACTATAAGAGATAATGCAATTTGGCAAACGGCAATGTAATTAGCATGCCGAATATTACTTGGAATGTGAATTGGAACGAAATCGCCAATAGATAAGACCATTTTACAATTTGGGCCCAAGTTAGAAGCAGAGCCTAAGGTGTAAATTATCGATAGTCCATATCTCGGAAACTATAAGAGATAATGCAATTTGGCAACCGGCAATGTAATTAGCATGCCGAATATTACTTGGAATGTGAATTGGAACGAAATCGCCAATAGATAAGACCATTTTACAATTTGGGCCCAAGTTAGAAGCAGAGCTTAAGGTGTAAATTATTGATAGTCCATATCTCGGAAACTATAAGAGATAATGCAATATCGCAACCGGCAATGTAATTAGCATGCCGAATATTACTTGGAGTGTGAATTGGGACGAAATCGCCAATAGGTAATACCATTTTACAATTTGGGCCCAAGTTAGAAGCAGAGCCTAAGGTGTAAATTATCGATAGTCCATATCTCGGAAACTATAAGAGATAATGCAATTTGGCAACCGGCAATGTAATTAGCATGCCGAATATTACTTGGAATGTGAATTGGAACGAAATCGCCAATAGATAAGGCCATTTTACACAATTTGGGCCCAAGTTAGAAGCAGAGCCTAAGGTGTAAATTATCGATAGTCCATATCTCGGAAACTATAAGAGATAATGCAATTTGGTAACCGGCAATGTAATTAGCATGCCGAATGTTACTTGGAATGTGAATTGGAACGAAATCGCCAATAGATAAGACCATTTTACAATTTGGGCCCAAGTTAGAAGCAGAGCCTAAGGTGTAAATTATCGATAGTCCATATCTCGGAAACTATAAGAGATAATGCAATTTGGCAACCGGCAATGTAATTAGCATGCCGAATATTACTTGGAATGTGAATTGGAACGAAATCGCCAATAGATAAGACCATTTTACAATTTGGGCCCAAGTTAGAAGCAGAGCCTAAGGTGTAAATTATCGATAGTCCATATCTCGGAAACTATAAGAGATAATGCAATTTGGCAACCGGCAATGTAATTAGCATGCCGAATATTACTTGGAATGTGAATTGGAACGAAATCGCCAATAGATAAGACCATTTTACAATTTGGGCCTAAGTTAGAAGCAGAGCCTAAGGTGTAAATTATCGATAGTTCATATCTCGGAAACTATAAGAGATAATGCAATTTGGCAACCGGCAATGTAATTACCATGCCGAATATCACTTGGAATGTGAATTGGGACGAAATCGCCAATAGATAAGACCATTTTACAATTTGGGCCCAAGTTAGAAGCAGAGCCTAAGGCGTAAATTATCGATAGTCCATATCTCGGAAACTATAAGAGATAATGCAATTTGGCAACCGGCAATGTAATTAGCATGCCGAATATTACTTGGAATGTGAATTGGAACGAAATCGCCAATAGATAAGACCATTTTACGATTTGGGCCCAAGTTAGAAGCAGAGCCTAAGGTGTAAATTATCGATAGTCCATATCTCGGAAACTATAAGAGATAATGCAATTTGGCAACCGGCAATGTAATTAGCATGCCGAATATTACTTGGAATGTGAATTGGAACGAAATCGCCAATAGATAAGACCATTTTACAATTTGGGCCCAAGTTAGAAGCAGAGCCTAAGGTGTAAATTATCGATAGTCCATATCTCGGAAACTATAAGAGATAATGCAATTTGGCAACCTGCAATGTAATTAGCATGCCGAATATTACTTGGAATGTGAATTGGAACGAAATCGCCAATAGATAAGACCATTTAACAATTTGGGCCCAAGTTATAAGCAGAGCCTATGGTGTAAATTATCGATAGTCCATATCTCGGAAACTATAAGAGATAATGCAATTTGGCAACCGGCAATGTAATTAGCATGCCGAATGTTACTTGGAATGTGAATTGGAACGAAATCGCCAATAGATAAGACCATTTTACAATTTGGGCCCAAGTTAGAAGCAGAGCCTAAGGTGTAAATTATTGATAGTCCATATCTCGGAAACTATAAGAGATAATGCAATTTGGCAACCGGCAATGTAATTAGCATGCCGAATATTACTTGGAATGTGAATTGGAACGAAATCGCCAATAGATAAGACCATTTTACAATTTGGGCCCAAGTTAGAAGCAGAGCCTAAGGTGTAAATTATCGATAGTCCATATCTCGGAAACTATAAGAGATAATGCAATTTGGCAACCTGCAATGTAATTAGCATGCCGAATATTACTTGGAATGTGAATTGGAACGAAATCGCCAATAGATAAGACCATTTAACAATTTGGGCCCAAGTTATAAGCAGAGCCTATGGTGTAAATTATCGATAGTCCATATCTCGGAAACTATAAGAGATAATGCAATTTGGCAACCGGCAATGTAATTAGCATGCCGAATATTACTTGGAATGTGAATTGGAACGAAATCGCCAATAGATAAGACCATTTTACAATTTGGGCCCAAGTTAGAAGCAGAGCCTAAGGTGTAAATTATCGATAGTCCATATCTCGGAAACTATAAGAGATAATGCAATTTGGCAACCGGCAATGTAATTAGCATGCCGAATATTACTTGGAATGTGAATTGGAACGAAATCGCCAATAGATAAGACCATTTTACAATTTGGGCCTAAGTTAGAAGCAGAGCCTAAGGTGTAAATTATCGATAGTTCATATCTCGGAAACTATAAGAGATAATGCAATTTGGCAACCGGCAATGTAATTACCATGCCGAATATCACTTGGAATGTGAATTGGGACGAAATCGCCAATAGATAAGACCATTTTACAATTTGGGCCCAAGTTA
This sequence comes from Rhynchophorus ferrugineus, assembly GCF_030347505.1. Lineage (NCBI taxonomy): Eukaryota > Metazoa > Arthropoda > Insecta > Coleoptera > Curculionidae > Rhynchophorus > Rhynchophorus ferrugineus. The sequence continues at coordinate 187,708 of NW_027472737.1, read as the reverse complement.
GAAGCAGAGCCTAAGGCGTAAATTATCGATAGTCCATATCTCGGAAACTATAAGAGATAATGCAATTTGGCAACCGGCAATGTAATTAGCATGCCGAATATTACTTGGAATGTGAATTGGAACGAAATCGCCAATAGATAAGACCATTTTACGATTTGGGCCCAAGTTAGAAGCAGAGCCTAAGGTGTAAATTATCGATAGTCCATATCTCGGAAACTATAAGAGATAATGCAATTTGGCAACCGGCAATGTAATTAGCATGCCGAATATTACTTGGAATGTGAATTGGAACGAAATCGCCAATAGATAAGACCATTTTACAATTTGGGCCCAAGTTAGAAGCAGAGCTTAAGGTGTAAATTATTGATAGTCCATATCTCGGAAACTATAAGAGATAATGCAATATCGCAACCGGCAATGTAATTAGCATGCCGAATATTACTTGGAGTGTGAATTGGGACGAAATCGCCAATAGGTAATACCATTTTACAATTTGGGCCCAAGTTAGAAGCAGAGCCTAAGGTGTAAATTATCGATAGTCCATATCTCGGAAACTATAAGAGATAATGCAATTTGGCAACCGGCAATGTAATTAGCATGCCGAATATTACTTGGAATGTGAATTGGAACGAAATCGCCAATAGATAAGGCCATTTTACAATTTGGGCCCAAGTTAGAAGCAGAGCCTAAGGTGTAAATTATCGATAGTCCATATCTCGGAAACTATAAGAGATAATGCAATTTGGTAACCGGCAATGTAATTAGCATGCCGAATGTTACTTGGAATGTGAATTGGAACGAAATCGCCAATAGATAAGACCATTTTACAATTTGGGCCCAAGTTAGAAGCAGAGCCTAAGGTGTAAATTATTGATAGTCCATATCTCGGAAACTATAAGAGATAATGCAATTTGGCAACCGGCAATGTAATTAGCATGCCGAATATTACTTGGAATGTGAATTGGAACGAAATCGCCAATAGATAAGACCATTTTACAATTTGGGCCCAAGTTAGAAGCAGAGCCTAAGGTGTAAATTATCGATAGTCCATATCTCGGAAACTATAAGAGATAATGCAATTTGGCAACCGGCAATGTAATTAGCATGCCGAATATTACTTGGAATGTGAATTGGAACGAAATCGCCAATAGATAAGACCATTTTACAATTTGGGCCTAAGTTAGAAGCAGAGCCTAAGGTGTAAATTATCGATAGTCCATATCTCGGAAACTATAAGAGATAATGCAATTTGGCAACCGGCAATGTAATTACCATGCCGAATATCACTTGGAATGTGAATTGGGACGAAATCGCCAATAGATAAGACCATTTTACAATTTGGGCCCAAGTTAGAAGCAGAGCCTAAGGTGTAAATTATCGATAGTCCATATCTCGGAAACTATAAGAGATAATGCAATTTGGCAACCTGCAATGTAATTAGCATGCCGAATATTACTTGGAATGTGAATTGGAACGAAATCGCCAATAGATAAGACCATTTAACAATTTGGGCCCAAGTTATAAGCAGAGCCTATGGTGTAAATTATCGATAGTCCATATCTCGGAAACTATAAGAGATAATGCAATTTGGCAACCGGCAATGTAATTAGCATGCCGAATATTACTTGGAATGTGAATTGGAACGAAATCGCCAATAGATAAGACCATTTTACAATTTGGGCCCAAGTTAGAAGCAGAGCCTAAGGTGTAAATTATCGATAGTCCATATCTTGGAAACTATAAGAGATAATGCAATTTGGCAAACGGCAATGTAATTAGCATGCCGAATATTACTTGGAATGTGAATTGGAACGAAATCGCCAATAGATAAGACCATTTTACAATTTGGGCCCAAGTTAGAAGCAGAGCCTAAGGTGTAAATTATCGATAGTCCATATCTCGGAAACTATAAGAGATAATGCAATTTGGCAACCGGCAATGTAATTAGCATGCCGAATATTACTTGGAATGTGAATTGGAACGAAATCGCCAATAGATAAGACCATTTTACAATTTGGGCCCAAGTTAGAAGCAGAGCTTAAGGTGTAAATTATTGATAGTCCATATCTCGGAAACTATAAGAGATAATGCAATATCGCAACCGGCAATGTAATTAGCATGCCGAATATTACTTGGAGTGTGAATTGGGACGAAATCGCCAATAGGTAATACCATTTTACAATTTGGGCCCAAGTTAGAAGCAGAGCCTAAGGTGTAAATTATCGATAGTCCATATCTCGGAAACTATAAGAGATAATGCAATTTGGCAACCGGCAATGTAATTAGCATGCCGAATATTACTTGGAATGTGAATTGGAACGAAATCGCCAATAGATAAGGCCATTTTACAATTTGGGCCCAAGTTAGAAGCAGAGCCTAAGGTGTAAATTATCGATAGTCCATATCTCGGAAACTATAAGAGATAATGCAATTTGGCAACCGGCAATGTAATTACCATGCCGAATATCACTTGGAATGTGAATTGGGACGAAATCGCCAATAGATAAGACCATTTTACAATTTGGGCCCAAGTTAGAAGCAGAGCCTAAGGTGTAAATTATCGATAGTCCATATCTCGGAAACTATAAGAGATAATGCAATTTGGCAACCTGCAATGTAATTAGCATGCCGAATATTACTTGGAATGTGAATTGGAACGAAATCGCCAATAGATAAGACCATTTAACAATTTGGGCCCAAGTTATAAGCAGAGCCTATGGTGTAAATTATCGATAGTCCATATCTCGGAAACTATAAGAGATAATGCAATTTGGCAACCGGCAATGTAATTAGCATGCCGAATATTACTTGGAATGTGAATTGGAACGAAATCGCCAATAGATAAGCCCATTTTACAATTTGGGCCCAAGTTAGAAGCAGAGCCTAAGGTGTAAATTATCGATAGTCCATATCTTGGAAACTATAAGAGATAATGCAATTTGGCAAACGGCAATGTAATTAGCATGCCGAATATTACTTGGAATGTGAATTGGAACGAAATCGCCAATAGATAAGACCATTTTACAATTTGGGCCCAAGTTAGAAGCAGAGCCTAAGGTGTAAATTATCGATAGTCCATATCTCGGAAACTATAAGAGATAATGCAATTTGGCAACCGGCAATGTAATTAGCATGCCGAATATTACTTGGAATGTGAATTGGAACGAAATCGCCAATAGATAAGACCATTTTACAATTTGGGCCCAAGTTAGAAGCAGAGCTTAAGGTGTAAATTATTGATAGTCCATATCTCGGAAACTATAAGAGATAATGCAATATCGCAACCGGCAATGTAATTAGCATGCCGAATATTACTTGGAGTGTGAATTGGGACGAAATCGCCAATAGGTAATACCATTTTACAATTTGGGCCCAAGTTAGAAGCAGAGCCTAAGGTGTAAATTATCGATAGTCCATATCTCGGAAACTATAAGAGATAATGCAATTTGGCAACCGGCAATGTAATTAGCATGCCGAATATTACTTGGAATGTGAATTGGAACGAAATCGCCAATAGATAAGGCCATTTTACAATTTGGGCCCAAGTTAGAAGCAGAGCCTAAGGTGTAAATTATCGATAGTCCATATCTCGGAAACTATAAGAGATAATGCAATTTGGCAACCGGCAATGTAATTAGCATGCCGAATGTTACTTGGAATGTGAATTGGAACGAAATCGCCAATAGATAAGACCATTTTACAATTTGGGCCCAAGTTAGAAGCAGAGCCTAAGGTGTAAATTATCGATAGTCCATATCTCGGAAACTATAAGAGATAATGCAATTTGGCAACCGGCAATGTAATTAGCATGCCGAATATTACTTGGAATGTGAATTGGAACGAAATCGCCAATAGATAAGACCATTTTACAATTTGGGCCCAAGTTAGAAGCAGAGCCTAAGGTGTAAATTATCGATAGTCCATATCTCGGAAACTATAAGAGATAATGCAATTTGGCAACCGGCAATGTAATTAGCATGCCGAATATTACTTGGAATGTGAATTGGAACGAAATCGCCAATAGATAAGACCATTTTACAATTTGGGCCCAAGTTAGAAGCAGAGCCTAAGGTGTAAATTATCGATAGTCCATATCTCGGAAACTATAAGAGATAATGCAATTTGGCAACCGGCAATGTAATTAGCATGCCGAATATTACTTTGAATGTGAATTGGAACGAAATCGCCAATAGATAAGACCATTTTACAATTTGGGCCCAAGGTAGAAGCAGAGCCTAAGGTGTAAATTATCGATAGTCCATATCTCGGAAACTATAAGAGATAATGCAATTTGGCAACCGGCAATGTAATTAGCATGCCGAATATTACTTGGAATGTGAATTGGAACGAAATCGCCAATAGATAAGACCATTTTACAATTTGGGCCCAAGTTAGAAGCAGAGCCTAAGGTGTAAATTATCGATAGTCCATATCTCGGAAACTATAAGAGATAATGCAATTTGGCAACCGGCAATGTAATTAGCATGCCGAATATTACTTGGAATGTGAATTGGAACGAAATCGCCAATAGATAAGACCATTTTACAATTTGGGCCCAAGTTAGAAGCAGAGCCTAAGGTGTAAATTATCGATAGTCCATATCTCGGAAACTATAAGAGATAATGCAATTTGGCAACCGGCAATGTAATTAGCATGCCGAATATTACTTGGAATGTGAATTGGAACGAAATCGCCAATAGATAAGACCATTTTACAATTTGGGCCCAAGTTAGAAGCAGAGCCTAAGGTGTAAATTATCGATAGTCCATATCTCGGAAACTATAAGAGATAATGCAATTTGGCAACCGGCAATGTAATTAGCATGCCGAATATTACTTGGAATGTGAATTGGAACGAAATCGCCAATAGATAAGACCATTTTACAATTTGGGCCCAAGTTAGAAGCAGAGCCTAAGGTGTAAATTATTGATAGTCCATATCTCGGAAACTATAAGAGATAATGCAATTTCGCAACCGGCAATGTAATTAGCATGCCGAATATTACTTGGAATGTGAATTGGGACGAAATCGCCAATAGATAAGACCATTTTACAATTTGGGCCCAAGTTAGAAGCAGAGCCTAAGGTGTAAATTATCGATAGTCCATATCTCGGAAACTATAAGAGATAATGCAATTTGGCAACCGGCAATGTAATTAGCATGCCGAATATTACTTGGAATGTGAATTGGAACGAAATCGCCAATAGATAAGACCATTTTACAATTTGGGCCCAAGTTAGAAGCAGAGCCTAAGGTGTAAATTATCGATAGTCCATATCTCGGAAACTATAAGAGATAATGCAATTTGGCAACCGGCAATGTAATTAGCATGCCGAATATTACTTGGAATGTGAATTGGAACGAAATCGCCAATAGATAAGACCATTTTACAATTTGGGTCCAAGTTAGAAGCAGAGCCTAAGGTGTAAATTATCGATAGTCCATATCTCGGAAACTATAAGAGATAATGCAATTTGGCAACCGGCAATGTAATTAGCATGCCGAATATTACTTGGAATGTGAATTGGAACGAAATCGCCAATAGATAAGACCATTTTACAATTTGGGCCCAAGTTAGAAGCAGAGCCTAAGGTGTAAATTATCGATAGTCCATATCTCGGAAACTATAAGAGATAATGCAATTTGGCAACCGGCAATGTAATTAGCATGCCGAATATTACTTGGAATGTGAATTGGAACGAAATCGCCAATAGATAAGACCATTTTACAATTTGGGCCCAAGTTAGAAGCAGAGCCTAAGGTGTAAATTATCGATAGTCCATATCTCGGAAACTATAAGAGATAATGCAATTTGGCAACCGGCAATGTAATTAGCATGCCGAATATTACTTGGAATGTGAATTGGAACGAAATCGCCAATAGATAAGACCATTTTACAATTTGGGCCCAAGTTAGAAGCAGAGCCTAAGGTGTAAATTATCGATAGTCCATATCTCTGAAACTATAAGAGATAATGCAATTTCGCAACCGGCAATGTAATTAGCATGCCGAATATTACTTGGAATGTGAATTGGGACGAAATCGCCAATAGATAAGGCCATTTTACAATTTGGGCCCAAGTTAGAAGCAGAGCCTAAGGTGTAAATTATCGATAGTCCATATCTCGGAAACTATAAGAGATAATGCAATTTGGCAACCGGCAATGTAATTAGCATGCCGAATATTACTTGGAATGTGAATTGGAACGAAATCGCCAATAGATAAGACCATTTTACAATTTGGGCCCAATTTAGAAGCAGAGCCTAAGGTGTAAATTATTGATAGTCCATATCTCGGAAACTATAAGAGATAATGCAATTTCGCAACCGGCAATGTAATTAGCATGCCGAATATTACTAGGAGTGTGAATTGGAACGTAATCGCCAATAGATAAGACCATTTTACAATTTGGGCCCAAGTTAGAAGCAGAGCCTAAGGTGTAAATTATCGATAGTCCATATCTCGGAAACTATAAGAGATAATGCAATTTGGCAACCGGCAATGTAATTAGCATGCCGAATATTACTTGGAATGTGAATTGGAACGAAATCGCCAATAGATAAGACCATTTGCAATTTGGGCCCAAGTTAGAAGCAGAGTCTAAGGTGTAAATTATCGATAGTCCATATCTCGGAAACTATAAGAGATAATGCAATTTGGCAACCGGCAATGTAATTAGCATGCCGAATATTACTTGGAATGTGAATTGGAACGAAATCGCCAATAGATAAGACCATTTTACAATTTGGGCCCAAGTTAGAAGCAGAGCCTAATGTGTAAATTATCGATAGTCCATATCTCGGAAACTATAAGAGATAATGCAATTTGGCAACCGGCAATGTAATTAGCATGCCGAATATTACTTGGAATGTGAATTGGAACGAAATCACCAATAGATAAGACCATTTTACAATTTGGGTACAAGTTAGAAGCATAGCCTAAGGTGTAAATTATTGATAGTCCATATCTCGGAAACTATAAGAGATAATGCAATTTCGCAACCGGCAATGTAATTAGCATGCCGAATATCACTTGGAATGTGAATTGGGACGAAATCGCCAATAGATAAGACCATTTTACAATTTGGGCCCAAGTTAGAAGCAGAGCCTAAGGTGTAAATTATCGATAGTCCACATCTCGGAAACTATAAGAGATAATGCAATTTGGCAACCGGCAATGTAATTAGCATGCCGAATATTACTTGGAATGTGAATTGGAACGAAATCGCCAATAGATAAGACCATTTTACAATTTGGGCCCAAGTTAGAAGCTGAGCCTAAGGTGTAAATTATTGATAGTCCATATCTCGGAAACTATAAGGGATAATGCAATTTCGCAACCGGCAATGTAATTAGCATGCCGAATATCACTTGGAATGTGAATTGGGACGAAATCGCCAATAGATAAGACCATTTTACAATTTGGGCCCAAGTTAGAAGCAGAGGTTAAGGTGTAAATTATCGATAGTCCATATATCGGAAACTATAAGAGATAATGCAATTTGGCAACCGGCAATGTAATTACCATGCCGAATATTACTTGGAATGTGAATTGGAACGAAATCGTCAATAGATAAGACCATTTTACAATTTGGGCCCAAGTTAGAAGCAGAGCCTAAGGTGTAAATTATCGATAGTCCATATCTCGGAAACTATAAGAGATAATGCAATTTGGCAACCGGCAATGTAATTAGCATGCCGAATATTACTTGGAATGTGAATTGGAACGAAATCGCCAATAGGTAAGACCATTTTACAATTTGGGTCCAAGTTAGAAGCAGAGCCTAAGGTGTAAATTATCGATAGTCCATATCTCGGAAACTATAAGAGATAATTCAATTTGGCAACCGGCAATGTAATTAGCATGCCGAATATTACTTCGAATGTGAATTGGAACGAAATCGCCAATAGATAAGACCATTTTACAATTTGGGCCCAAGTTAGAAGCAGAGCCTAGGGTGTAAATAATCGATAGTCCATATCTCGGAAACTATAAGAGATAATGCAATCTGGCAACCGGCAATGTAATTAGCATGCCGAATATTACTTGGAATGTGAATTGGAACGAAATCGCCAATAGATAAGGCCATTTTACAATTTGGGCCTAAGTTAGAAGCAGAGCCTTAGGTGTAAATTAACGATAGTTAATATCTCGGAAACTATAAGAGATAATGCAATTTGGCAACCGGCAATGTAATTAGCATGCCGAATATTACTTGGAATGTGAATTGGAACGAAATCGCCAATAGATAAGACCATTTTACAATTTGGGCCCAAGTTAGAAGCAGAGCCTAAGGTGTAAATTATCGATAGTCCATATCTCGGAAACTATAAGAGATAATGCAATTTGGCAACCGGCAATGTAATTAGCATGCCGAATATTACTTGGAATGTGAATTGGAACGAAATCGCCAATAGATAAGGCCATTTTACAATTTGGGCCCAAGTTAGAAGCAGAGCCTTAGGTGTAAATTAACGATAGTTAATATCTCGGAAACTATAAGAGATAATGCAATTTGGCAACCGGCAATGTAATTCGCATGCCGAATATTACTTGGAATGTGAATTGGAACGAAATCGCCAATAGATAAGACCATTTTACAATTTGGGCCCAAGTTAGAAGCAGAGCCTATGGTGTAAATTATCGATGGTCCATATCTCGGAAACTATAAGAGATAATGCAATTTGGCAACCGGCAATGTAATTAGCATGCCGAATATTACTTGGAATGTGAATTGGAACGAAATCGCCAATAGATAAGACCATTTTACAATTTGGGCCCAAGTTAGAAGCAGAGGCTAAGGTGTAAATTATCGATAGTCCATATCTCGGAAACTATAAGAGATAATGCAATTTGGCATCCGGCAATGTAATTAGCATGCCGAATATTACTTGGAATGTGAATTGGAACGAAATCGCCAATAGATAAGACCATTTTACAATTTGGGCCCCAGTTAGAAGCAGAGCCTAAGGTGTAAATTATCGATAGTCCAGATCTCGGAAACTATAAGAGATAATGCAATTTGGCAACCGGCAATGTAATTAGCATGCCGAATATTACTTGGAATGTGAATTGGAACGAAATCGCCAATAGATAAGACCATTTTACAATTTGGGCCCAAGTTAGAAGCAGAGCCTAAGGTGTAAATTATCGATAGTCCATATCTCGGAAACTATAAGAGATAATGCAATTTCGCAACCGGCAATGTAATTAGCATGCCGAATATTACTTGGAGTGTGAATTGGAACGAAATCGCCAATAGATAAGACCATTTTACAATTTGGGCCCAAGTTAGAAGCAGAGCCTAAGGTGTAAATTATCGATAGTCCATATCTCGGAAACTATAAGAGATAATGCAATTTGGCAACCGGCAATGTAATTAGCATGCCGAATATTACTTGGAATGTGAATTGGAACTAAATCGCCAATAGATAAGACCATTTTACAATTTGGGCCGAAGTTAGAAGCAGAGCCTAAGGTGTAAATTATCGATAGTCCATATCTCGGAAACTATAAGAGATAATGCAATTTGGCAACCGGCAATGTAATTAGCATGCCGAATATTACTTGGAATGTGAATTGGAACGAAATCGCCAATAGATAAGACCATTTTACAATTTGGGCCCAAGTTAGAAGCAGAGCCTAAGGTGTAAATTATTGATAGTCCATATCTCGGAAACTATAAGAGATAATGCAATTTCGCAACCGGCAATATAATTAGCATGCCGAATATCACTTGGAATGTGAATTGGGACGAAATCCCCAATAGATAAGACCATTTTACAATTTGGGCCCAAGTTAGAAGCAGAGCCTAAGGTGTAAATTATCGATAGTCCATATCACGGAAACTATAAGAGATAATGCAATTTGGCAACCGGCAATGTAATTAGCATGCCGAATATTACTTGGAGTGTGAATTGGAACGAAATCGCCAATAGATAAGACCATTTTACAATTTGGGCCCAAGTTAGAAGCAGAGCCTAAGGTGTAAATTATCGATAGTCCATATCTCGGAAACTATAAGAGATAATTCAATTTGGCAACCGGCAATGTAATTAGCATGCCGAATATTACTTGGAATGTGAATTGGAACGAAATCGCCAATAGATAAGACCATTTTACAATTTGGGCCCAAGTTAGAAGCAGAGCCTAAGGTGTAAATTATCGATAGTCCATATCTCGGAAACTATAAGAGATAATGCAATTTGGCAACCGGCAATGTAATTAGCATGCCGAATATTACTTGGAATGTGAATTGGAACGAAATCGCCAATAGATAAGACCATTTTACAATTTGGGCCCAAGTTAGAAGCAGAGCCTAAGGTGTAAATTATCGATAGTCCATAACTCGGAAACTATAAGAGATAATGCAATTTGGCAACCGGCAATGTAATTAGCATGCCGAATATTACTTGGAATGTGAATTGGAACGAAATCGCCAATAGATAAGGCCATTTTACAATTTGGGCCCAAGTTAGAAGCAGAGCCTATGGTGTAAATTATCGATAGTCCATATCTCGGAAACTATAAGAGATAATGCAATTTGGCAACCGGCAATGAAATTAGCATGCCGAATATTACTTGGAATGTGAATTGGAACGAAATCGCCAATAGATAAGACCATTTTACAATTTGGGCCCAAGTTAGAAGCAGAGCCTAAGGTGTAAATTATCGATAGTCCATATCTCGGAAACTATAAGAGTTAATGCAATTTGGCAACCGGCAATGTAATCAGCATGCCGAATATTACTTGGAATGTGAATTGGAACGAAATCGCCAATAGATAAGACCATTTTACAATTTGGGCCCAAGTTAGAAGCAGAGCCTAAGGTGTAAAGTATCGATAGTCCATATCTCGGAAACTATAAGAGATAATGCAATTTGGCAACCGGCAATGTAATTAGCATGCCGAATATTACTTGGAATGTGAATTGGAACGAAATTGCCAATAGATAAGACCATTTTACAATTTGGGCCCAAGTTAGAAGCAGAGCCTAAGGTGTAAATTATCGATAGTCCATATCTCTGAAACTATAAGAGATAATGCAATTTCGCAACCGGCAATGTAATTAGCATGCCGAATATTACTTGGAATGTGAATTGGGACGAAATCGCCAATAGATAAGGCCATTTTACAATTTGGGCCCAAGTTAGAAGCAGAGCCTAAGGTGTAAATTATCGATAGTCCATATCTCGGAAACTATAAGAGATAATGCAATTTGGCAACCGGCAATGTAATTAGCATGCCGAATATTACTTGGAATGTGAATTGGAACGAAATCGCCAATAGATAAGACCATTTTACAATTTGGGCCCAATTTAGAAGCAGAGCCTAAGGTGTAAATTATTGATAGTCCATATCTCGGAAACTATAAGAGATAATGCAATTTCGCAACCGGCAATGTAATTAGCATGCCGAATATTACTAGGAGTGTGAATTGGAACGAAATCGCCAATAGATAAGACCATTTTACAATTTGGGCCCAAGTTAGAAGCAGAGCCTAAGGTGTAAATTATCGATAGTCCATATCTCGGAAACTATAAGAGATAATGCAATTTGGCAACCGGCAATGTAATTAGCATGCCGAATATTACTTGGAATGTGAATTGGAACGAAATCGCCAATAGATAAGACCATTTTACAATTTGGGCCCAAGTTAGAAGCAGAGTCTAAGGTGTAAATTATCGATAGTCCATATCTCGGAAACTATAAGAGATAATGCAATTTGGCAACCGGCAATGTAATTAGCATGCCGAATATTACTTGGAATGTGAATTGGAACGAAATCGCCAATAGATAAGACCATTTTACAATTTGGGCCCAAGTTAGAAGCAGAGCCTAATGTGTAAATTATCGATAGTCCATATCTCGGAAACTATAAGAGATAATGCAATTTGGCAACCGGCAATGTAATTAGCATGCCGAATATTACTTGGAATGTGAATTGGAACGAAATCACCAATAGATAAGACCATTTTACAATTTGGGCCCAAGTTAGAAGCAGAGCCTAAGGTGTAAATTATTGATAGTCCATATCTCGGAAACTATAAGAGATAATGCAATTTCGCAACCGGCAATGTAATTAGCATGCCGAATATCACTTGGAATGTGAATTGGGACGAAGTCGCCAATAGATAAGACCATTTTACAATTTGGGCCCAAGTTAGAAGCAGAGCCTAAGGTGTAAATTATCGATAGTCCACATCTCGGAAACTATAAGAGATAATGCAATTTGGCAACCGGCAATGTAATTAGCATGCCGAATATTACTTGGAATGTGAATTGGAACGAAATCGCCAATAGATAAGACCATTTTACAATTTGGGCCCAAGTTAGAAGCAGAGCCTAAGGTGTAAATTATCGATAGTCCATATCCCGGAAACTATAAGAGATAATGCAATTTGGCAACCGGCAATGTAATTAGCATGCCGAATATTACTTGGAATGTGAATTGGAACGAAATCGCCAATAGGTAAGACCATTTTACAATTTGGGCCCAAGTTAGAAGCAGAGCCTAAGGTGTAAATTATCGATAGTCCATATCTCGGAAACTATAAGAGATAATTCAATTTGGCAACCGACAATGTAATTAGCATGCCGAATATTACTTGGAATGTGAATTGGAACGAAATCGCCAATAGATAAGACCATTTTACAATTTGGGCCCAAGTTAGAAGCAGATCCTAAGGTGTAAATTATCGATAGTCCATATCTCGGAAACTATAAGAGATAATGCAATTTGGCAACCGGCAATGTAATTAGCATGCCGAATATTACTTGGAATGTGAATTGGAACGAAATCGCCAATAGATAAGACCATTTTACAACTTGGGTCCAAGTTAGAAGCAGAGCCTAAGGTGTAAATTATCGATAGTCCATATCTTGGAAACTATAAGAGATAATGCAATTTGGCAACCGGCAATGTAATTAGCATGCCGAATATTACTTGGAATGTGAATTGGAACGAAATCGCCAATAGATAAGACCATTTTACAATTTGGGCCCAAGTTAGAAGCAGAGCCTAAGGTGTAAATTATCGATAGTCCATATCTCGGAAACTATAAGAGATAATGCAATTTGGCAACCGGCAATGTAATTAGCATGCCGAATATTAATTGGAATGTGAATTGGAACGAAATCGCCAATAGATAAGACCATTTTACAATTTGGGCCCAAGTTAGAAGCAGAGCCTAAGGTGTAAATTATCGATAGTCCATATCTCGGAAACTATAAGAGATAATGCAATTTGGCAACCGGCAATGTAAATAGCATGCCGAATATTACTTGGAATGTGAATTGGAACGAAATCGCCAATAGGTAAGACCATTTTACAATTTGGGCCCAAGTTAGAAGCAGAGCCTATGGTGTAAATTATCGATAGTCCATATCTCGGAAACTATAAGAGATAATGCAATTTGGCAACCGGCAATGTAATTAGCATGCCCAATATTACTTGGAATGTGAATTGGAACGAAATCGCCAATAGATAAGACCATTTTACAATTTGGGCCCAAGTTAGAAGCAGAGCCTAAGGTGTAAATTATCGATAGTCCATATCTCGGAAACTATAAGAGATAATTCAATTTGGCAACCGGCAATGTAATTAGGATGCCGAATATTACTTGGAATGTGAATTGGAACGAAATCGCCAATAGATAAGACCATTTTACAATTTGGGCCCAAGTTAGAAGCAGAGCCTAAGGTGTAAATTATCGATAGTCCATATCTCGGAAACTATAAGAGATAATGCAATTTGGCAACCGGCAATGTAATTAGCATGCCGAATATTACTTGGAATGTGAATTGGAACGAAATCGCCAATAGATAAGACCATTTTACAATTTGGGAGCAAGTTAGAAGCAGAGCCTAAGGTGCAAATTATCAATAGTCCATATCTCGGAAACTATAGGAGATAATGCAATTTCGCAACCGGCAATGTAATTAGCATGCCGAATATCACTTGGAATGTGAATTGGGACGAAATCGCCAATAGATAAGACCATTTTACAATTTGGGCCCAAGTTAGAAGCAGAGCCTAAGGTGTAAATTATCGATAGTCCATATCTCGGAAACTATAAGAGATAATGCAATTTGGCAACCGGCAATGTAATTAGCATGCCGAATATTACTTGGAATGTGAATTGGAACGAAATTGCCAATAGATAAGACCATTTTACAATTTGGGCCCAAGTTAGAAGCAGAGCCTAAGGTGTAAATTATCGATAGTCCATATCTCGGAAACTATAAGAGATAATGCAATTTGGCAACCTTCAATGTAATTAGCATGCCGAATATTACTTGGAATGTGAATTGGAAGGGAATCGCCAATAGGTAAGACCATTTTACAATTTGGGCCCAAGTTAGAAGCAGAGCCTAAGGTGTAAATTATCGATAGTCCATATCTCGGAAACTATAAGAGATAATGCAATTTGGCAACCGGCAATGTAATTAGCATGCCGAATATTACTTGGAATGTGAATTGGAACGAAATCGCCAATAGATAAGACCATTTTACAATTTGGGCCCAAGTTAGAAGCAGAGCCTAAGGTGTAAATTATCGATAGTCCATATCTCGGAAACTATAAGAGATAATGCAATTTCGCAATCGGCAATGTAATTAGCATGCCGAATATTACTTGGAGTGTGAATTGGAACGAAATCGCCAATAGATAAGACCATTTTACAATTTGGGCCCAAGTTAGAATCAGAGCCTAAGGTGTAAATTATCGATAGTCCATATCTCGGAAACTATAAGAGATAATGCAATTTGGCAACCATCAATGTAATTAGCATGCCGAATATTACTTGGAATGTGAATTGGAACGAAATCGCCAATAGATAAGACCATTTTACAATTTGGGCCCAAGTTAGAAGCAGAGACTAAGGTGTAAATTATCGATAGTCCATATCTCGGAAACTATAAGAGATAATGCAATTTGGCAACCGGCAATGTAATTAGCATGCCGAATATTACTTGGAATGTGAATTGGAACGAAATCGCCAATAGATAAGACCATTTTACAATTTGGGCCCAAGTTAGAAGCAGAGCCTAAGGTGTAAACTATCGATAGTCCATATCTCGGAAACTATAAGAGATAATGCAATTTGGCAACCGGCAATGTAATTAGCATGCCGAATATTACTTGGAATGTGAATTGGAACGAAATCGCCAATAGATAAGACCATTTTACAATTTGGGCCCAAGTTAGAAGCAGAGCCTAAGGTGTAAATTATTGATAGTCCATATCTCGGAAACTATAAGAGATAATGCAATTTCGCAACCGGCAATGTAATTAGCATGCCGAATATCACTTGGAATGTGAATTGGGACGAAATCGCCAGTAGATAAGACCATTTTACAATTTGGGCCCAAGTTAGAAGCAGAGCCTAAGGTGTAAATTATCGATAGTCCATATCTCGGAAACTATAAGAGATAATGCAATTTGGCAACCGGCAATGTAATTAGCATGCCGAATATTACTTGGAATGTGAATTGGAACGAAATCGCCAATAGATAAGACCATTTTACAATTTGGGCCCAAGTTAAAAGCAGAGCCTAAGGTGTAAATTATCGATAGTCCATATCTCGGAAACTATAAGAGATAATGCAATTTGGCAACCGGCAATGTAATTAGCATGCCGAATATTACTTGGAATGTGAATTGGAACGAAATCGCCAATAGATAAGACCATTTTACAATTTGGGCCCAAGTTAGAAGCAGAGCCTAAGGTGTAAATTATCGATAGTCCATATCTCGGAAACTATAAGAGATAATGCAATTTCGCAGCCGGCAATGTAATTAGCATGCCGAATATTACTTGGAGTGTGAATTGGAACGAAATCGCCAATAGATAAGACCATTTTACAATTTGGGCCCAAGTTAGAAGCAGAGCCTAAGGTGTAAATTATCGATAGTCCATATCTCGGAAACTATAAGAGATAATGCAATTTGGCAACCGGCAATGTAATTAGCATGCCGAATATTACTTGGAATGTGAATTGGAACGAAATAGCCAATAGATAAGACCATTTTACAATTTGGGCCCAAGTTAGAAGCAGAGCCTAAGGTGTAAATTATCGATAGTCCATATCTCGGAAACTATAAGAGATAATGCAATTTGGCAACCGGCAATGTAATTAGCATGCCGAATATTACTTGGAATGTGAATTGGAACGAAATCGCCAATAGATAAGACCATTTTACAATTTGGGCCCAAGTTAGAAGCAGAGCCTAAGGTGTAAATTATCGATAGTCCATATCTCGGAAACTATAAGAGATAATGCAATTTGACAACCGGCAATGTAATTAGCATGCCGAATATTACTTGGAATATGAATTGCAACTAAATCGCCAATAGATAAGACCATTTTACAATTTGGGCCCAAGTTAGAAGCAGAGCCTAAGGTGTAAATTATCGATAGTCCATATCTCGGAAACTATAAGAGATAATGCAATTTCGCAACCGGCAATGTAATTAGCATGCCGAATATTACTTGGAATGTGAATTGGGACGAAATCGCCAATAGATAAGGATATTTTACAATTTGGGCCCAAGTTAGAAGCAGAGCCTAAGGTGTAAATTATCGATAGTCCATATCTCGGAAACTATAAGAGATAATGCAATTTGGCAACCGGCAATGTAATTAGCATGCCGAATATTACTTGGAATGTGAATTGGAACGAAATCGCCAATAGATAAGACCATTTTACAATTTGGGCCCAAGTTAGAAGCAGAGCCTAAGGTGTAAATTATTGATAGTCCATATCTCGGAAACTATAAGAGATAATGCAATTTGGCAACCGGCAATGTAATTAGCATGCCGAATATTACTTGGAATGTGAATTGGAACGAAATCGCCAATAGATAAGACCATTTTACAATTTGGGCCCAAGTTAGAAGCAGAGCCTAAGGTGTAAATTATCGATAGCCCATATCTCGGAAACTATAAGAGATAATGCAATTTGGCAACCGGCAATGTAATTAGCATGCCGAATATTACTTGAAATGTGAACTGGAACGAAATCGCCAATAGATAAGACCATTTTACAATTTGGGCCCTAGTTAGAAGCAGAGCCTAAGGTGTAAATTATCGATAGTCCATATCTCGGAAACTATAAGAGATAATGCAATTTGGCAACCGGCAATGTAATTAGCATGCCGAATATTACTTGGAATGTGAATTGGAACGAAATCGCCAATAGATAAGACCATTTTACAATTTGGGCCCAAGTTAGAAGCAGAGCCTAAGGTGTAAATTATTGATAGTCCATATCTCGGAAACTATAAGAGATAATGCAATTTCGCAACCGGCAATGTAATTAGCATGCCGAATATCACTTGGAATGTGAATTGGGACGAAATCGCCAATAGATAAGACCATTTTACAATTTGGGCCCAAGTTAGAAGCAGAGCCTAAGGTGTAAATTATCGATAGTCCATATCTCGGAAACTATAAGAGATAATGCAATTTGGCAACCGGCAATGTAATTAGCATGCCGAATATTATTTGGAATGTGAATTGGAACGAAATCGCCAATAGATAAGACCATTTTACAATTTGGGCCCAAGTTAGAAGCAGAGCCTAAGGTGTAAATTATCGATAGTCTATATCTCGGAAACTATAAGAGATAATGCAATTTGGCAACCGGCAATGTAATTAGCATGAAGAATATTACTTGGAATGTGAATTGGAACGAAATCGCCAATAGATAAGACCATTTTACAATTTGGGCCCAAGTTAGAAGCAGAGCCTAAGGTGTAAATTATCGATAGTCCATATCTCGGAAACTATAAGAGATAATGCAATTTCGCAACCGGCAATGTAATTAGCATGCCGAATATTACTTTGAGTGTGAATTGGAACGAAATCGCCAATAGATAAGACCATTTTACAATTTGGGCCCAAGGTAGAAGCAGAGCCTAAGGTGTAAATTATCGATAGTCCATATCTCGGAAACTATAAGAGATAATGCAATTTGGCAACCGGCAATGTAATTAGCATGCCGAATATTACTTGGAATGTGAATTGGAACGAAATCGCCAATAGATAAGACCATTTTACAATTTGGGCCCAAGTTAGAAGCAGAGCCTAAGGTGTAAATTATCGATAGTCCATATCTCGGAAACTATAAGAGATAATGCAATTTGGCAACCGGCAATGTAATTAGCATGCCGAATATTACTTGGAATGTGAATTGGAACGAAATCGCCAATAGATAAGACCATTTTACAATTTGGGCCCAAGTTAGAAGCAGAGCCTAAGGTGTAAATTATCGATAGCCCATATCTCGGAAACTATAAGAGATAATGCAATTTGGCAACCGGCAATGTAATTAGCATGCCGAATATTACTTGGAATGTGAATTGGAACGAAATCGCCAATAGATAAGACCATTTTACAATTTGGGCCCAAGTTAGAAGCAGAGCCTAAGGTGTAAATTATCGATAGTCCATATCTCGGAAACTATAAGAGATAATGCAATTTGGCAACCGGCAATGTAATTAGCATGCCGAATATTACTTGGAATGTGAATTGGAACGAAATCGCCAATAGATAAGACCATTTTACAATTTGGGCCCAAGTTAGAAGCAGAGCCTAAGGTGTAAATTATTGATAGTCCATATCTCGGAAACTATAAGAGATAATGCAATTTCGCAACCGGCAATGTAATTAGCATGCCGAATATCACTTGGAATGTGAATTGGGACGAAATCGCCAATAGATAAGACCATTTTACAACATGGGCCCAAGTTAGAAGCAGAGCCTAAGGTGTAAATTATCGATAGTCCATATCTCGGAAACTATAAGAGATAATGCAATTTGGCAACCGGCAATGTAATTAGCATGCCGAATATTATTTGGAATGTGAATTGGAACGAAATCGCCAATAGATAAGACCATTTTACAATTTGGGCCCAAGTTAGAAGCAGAGCCTAAGGTGTAAATTATCGATAGTCTATATCTCGGAAGCTATAAGAGATAATGCAATTTGGCAACCGGCAATGTAATTAGCATGAAGAATATTACTTGGAATGTGAATTGGAACGAAATCGCCAATAGATAAGACCATTTTACAATTTGGGTCCAAGTTAGAAGCAGAGCCTAAGGTGTAAATTATCGATAGTCCATATCTCGGAAACTATAAGAGATAATGCAATTTCGCAACCGGCAATGTAATTAGCATGCCGAATATTACTTGGAGTGTGAATTGGAACGAAATCGCCAATAGATAAGACCATTTTACAATTTGGGCCCAAGTTAGAAGCAGAGCCTAAGGTGTAAATTATCGATAGTCCATATCTCGGAAACTATAAGAGATAATGCAATTTGGCAACCGGCAATGTAATTAGCATGCCGAATATTACTTGGAATGTGAATTGGAACGAAATCGCCAATAGATAAGACCATTTTACAATTTGGGCCCAAGTTAGAAGCAGAGCCTAAGGTGTAAATTATCGATAGTCCATATCTCGGAAACTATAAGAGATAATGCAATTTGGCAACCGGCAATGTAATTAGCATGCCAAATATTACTTGGAATGTGAATTGGAACGAAATCGCCAATAGATAAGACCATTTTACAATTTGGGCCCAAGTTAGAAGCAGAGCCTAAGGTGTAAATTATCGATAGTCCATATCTCGGAAACTATAAGAGATAATGCAATTTGGCAACCGGCAATGTAATTAGCATGCCGAATATTACTTGGAATGTGAATTGGAACGAAATCGCCAATAGATAAGACCATTTTACAATTTGGGCCCAAGTTAGAAGCAGAGCCTAAGGTGTAAATTATCGATAGTCCATATCTCGGAAACTATAAGAGATAATGCAATTTGGCAACCGGCAATGTAATTAGCATGCCGAATATTACTTGGAATGTGAATTGGAACGAAATCGCCAATAGATAAGACCATTTTACAATTTGGGCCCAAGTTAGAAGCAGAGCCTAAGGTGTAAATTATCGATAGTCCATATCTCGGAAACTATAAGAGATAATGCAATTTGGCAACCGGCAATGTAATTAGCATGCCGAATATTACTTGGAATGTGAATTGGAACGAAATCGCCAATAGATAAGACCATTTTACAATTTGGGCCCAAGTTAGAAGCAGAGCCTAAGGTGTAAATTATCGATAGCCCATATCTCGGAAACTATAAGAGATAATGCAATTTGGCAACCGGCAATGTAATTAGCATGCCGAATATTACTTGGAATGTGAATTGGAACGAAATCGCCAATAGATAAGACCATTTTACAATTTGGGCCCAAGTTAGAAGCAGAGCCTAAGGTGTAAATTATCGATAGTCCATATCTCGGAAACTATAAGAGATAATGCAATTTGGCAACCGGCAATGTAATTAGCATGCCGAATATTACTTGGAATGTGAATTGGAACGAAATCGCCAATAGATAAGACCATTTTACAATTTGGGCCCAAGTTAGAAGCAGAGCCTAAGGTGTAAATTATCGATAGTCCATATCTCGGAAACTATAAGAGATAATGCAATTTGGCAACCGGCAATGTAATTAGCATGCCGAATATTACTTGGAATGTGAATTGGGACGAAATCGCCAATAGATAAGACCATTTTACAATATGGGCCCAAGTTAGAAGCAGAGCCTAAGGTGTAAATTATCGATAGTCCATATCTCGGAAACTATAAGAGATAATGCAATTTGGCAACCGGCAATGTAATTAGCATGCCGAATATCACTTGGAATGTGAATTGGGACGAAATCGCCAATAGATAAGACCATTTTACAATATGGGCCCAAGTTAGAAGCAGAGCCTAAGGTGTAAATTATCGATAGTCCATATCTCGGAAACTATAAGAGATAATGCAATTTGGCAACCGGCAATGTAATTAGCATGCCGAATATCACTTGGAATGTGAATTGGGACGAAATCGCCAATAGATAAGACCATTTTACAATTTGGGCCCAAGTTAGAAGCAGAGCCTAAGGTGTAAATTATCGATAGTCCATATCTCGGAAACTATAAGAGATAATGCAATTTCGCAACCGGCAATGTAATTAGCATGCCGAATATCACTTGGAATGTGAATTGGGACGAAATCGCCAATAGATAAGACCATTTTACAATATGGGCCCAAGTTAGAAGCAGAGCCTAAGGTGTAAATTATCGATAGTCCATATCTCGGAAACTATAAGAGATAATGCAATTTGGCAACCGGCAATGTAATTAGCATGCCGAATATTATTTGGAATGTGAATTGGAACGAAATCGCCAATAGATAAGACCATTTTACAATTTGGGCCCAAGTTAGAAGCAGAGCCTAAGGTGTAAATTATCGATAGTCTATATCTCGGAAGCTATAAGAGATAATGCAATTTGGCAACCGGCAATGTAATTAGCATGAAGAATATTACTTGGAATGTGAATTGGAACGAAATCGCCAATAGATAAGACCATTTTACAATTTGGGTCCAAGTTAGAAGCAGAGCCTAAGGTGTAAATTATCGATAGTCCATATCTCGGAAACTATAAGAGATAATGCAATTTCGCAACCGGCAATGTAATTAGCATGCCGAATATTACTTGGAGTGTGAATTGGAACGAAATCGCCAATAGATAAGACCATTTTACAATTTGGGCCCAAGTTAGAAGCAGAGCCTAAGGTGTAAATTATCGATAGTCCATATCTCGGAAACTATAAGAGATAATGCAATTTGGCAACCGGCAATGTAATTAGCATGCCGAATATTACTTGGAATGTGAATTGGAACGAAATCGCCAATAGATAAGACCATTTTACAATTTGGGCCCAAGTTAGAAGCAGAGCCTAAGGTGTAAATTATCGATAGTCCATATCTCGGAAACTATAAGAGATAATGCAATTTGGCAACCGGCAATGTAATTAGCATGCCAAATATTACTTGGAATGTGAATTGGAACGAAATCGCCAATAGATAAGACCATTTTACAATTTGGGCCCAAGTTAGAAGCAGAGCCTAAGGTGTAAATTATCGATAGTCCATATCTCGGAAACTATAAGAGATAATGCAATTTGGCAACCGGCAATGTAATTAGCATGCCGAATATTACTTGGAATGTGAATTGCAACTAAACGCCAATAGATAAGACCATTTTACAATTTGGGCCCAAGTTAGAAGCAGAGCCTAAGGTGTAAATTATCGATAGTCCATATCTCGGAAACTATAAGAGATAATGCAATTTGGCAACCGGCAATGTAATTAGCATGCCGAATATTACTTGGAATGTGAATTGGAACGAAATCGCCAATAGATAAGACCATTTTACAATTTGGGCCCAAGTTAGAAGCAGAGCCTAAGGTGTAAATTATCGATAGTCCATATCTCGGAAACTATAAGAGATAATGCAATTTGGCAACCGGCAATGTAATTAGCATGCCGAATATTACTTGGAATGTGAATTGGAACGAAATCGACAATAGATAAGACCATTTTACAATTTGGGCCCAAGTTAGAAGCAGAGCCTAAGGTGTAAATTATCGATAGTCCATATCTCGGAAACTATAAGAGATAATGCAATTTGGCAACCGGCAATGTAATTAGCATGCCGAATATTACTTGGAATGTGAATTGGAACGAAATCGCCAATAGATAAGACCATTTTACTATTTGGGCCCAAGTTAGAAGCAGAGCCTAAGGTGTAAATTATCGATAGTCCATATCTCGGAAACTATAAGAGATAATGCAATTTGGCAACCGGCAATGTAATTAGCATGCCGAATATTACTTGGAATGTGAATTGGAACGAAATCGCCAATAGATAAGACCATTTTACAATTTGGGCCCAAGTTAGAAGCAGAGACTAAGGTGTAAATTATCGATAGTCCATATCTCGGAAACTATAAGAGATAATGCAATTTGGCAACCGGCAATGTAATTAGCATGCCGAATATTACTTGGAATGTGAATTGCAACTAATTCGCCAATAGATAAAACCATTTTACAATTTGGACCCAAGTTAGAAGCAGAGCCTAAGGTGTAAATTATCGATAGTCCATATCTCGGAAACTATAAGAGATAATGCAATTTGGCAACCGGCAATGTAATTAGCATGCCGAATATTACTTGGAATGTGAATTGGAACGAAATCGCCAATAGATAAGACCATTTTACCATTTGGGCCCAAGTTAGAAGCAGAGCCTAAGGTGTAAATTATCGATAGTCCATATCTCGGAAACTATAAGAAATAATGCAATTTGGCAACCGGCAATGTAATTAGCATGCCGAATATTACTTGGAATGTGAATTGGAACGAAATCGCCAATAGATAAGACCATTTTACAATTTGGGCCCAAGTTAGAAGCAGAGCCTAAGGTGTAAATTATCGATAGTCCATATCTCGGAAACTATAAGAGATAATGCAATTTGGCAACCGGCAATGTAATTAGCATGCCGAATATTACTTAGAATGTGAATTGGAACGAAATCGCCAATAGGTAAGACCATTTTACAATTTGGGCCCAAGTTAGAAGCAGAGCCTAAGGTGTAAATTATCGATAGTCCATATCTCGGAAACTATAAGAGATAATTCAATTTGGCAACCGGCAATGTAATTAGCATGCCGAATATTACTTGGAATGTGAATTGGAACGAAATCGCAAATAGATAAGACCATTTTACAATTTTGGCCCAAGTTAGAAGCAGAGCCTGAGGTGTAAATTATCGATAGTCCATATCTCGGAAACTATAAGAGATAATGCAATTTGGCAACCGGCAATGTAATTAGCATGCCGAATATTACTTGGAATGTGAATTGGAACGAAATCGCCAATAGATAAGACCATTTTACAATTTGGGGTCAAGTTAGAAGCAGAGCCTAAGGTGTAAATTATCGATAGTCCATATCTCGGAAACTATAAGAGATAATGCAATTTGGCAACCGGCAATGTAATTAGCATGCCGAATATTACTTGGAATGTGAATTGGAACGAAATCGCCAATAGATAAGACCATTTTACAATTTGGGCCCAAGTTAGAAGCAGAGCCTATGGTGTAAATTATTGATAGTCCATATGTCGGAAACTATAAGAGATAATGCAATTTGGCAACCGGCAATGTATTTAGCATGCCGAATATTACTTGGAATGTGAATTGGAACGAAATCGCCAATAGATAAGACCATTTTACAATTTGGGCCCAAGTTAGAAGCAGAGCCTAAGGTGTAAATTATCGATAGTCCATATCTCGGAAACTATAAGAGATAATACAATTTGGCAACCGGCAATGTAATTAGCATGCCGAATATTACTTGGAATGTGAATTGGAACGAAATTGCCAATAGATAAGACCATTTTACAATTTGGGCCCAAGTTAGAAGCAGAGCCTAAGGTGTAAATTATCGATAGTCCATATCTCGGAAACTATAAGAGATAATGCAATTTGGCAACCGGCAATGTAATTAGCATGCCGAATATTACTTGGAATGTGAATTGGAACGAAATCGCCAATAGATAAGACCATTTTACAATTTGGGCCCAAGTTAGAAGCAGAGCCTAAGGTGTAAATTATCGATAGTCCATATCTCGGAAACTATAAGAGATAATGCAATTTGGCAACCGGCAATGTAATTAGCATGCCGAATATTACTTGGAATGTGAATTGCAACTAAATCGCCAATAGATAAGACCATTTTACAATTTGGGCCCAAGTTAGAAGCAGAGCCTAAGGTGTAAATTATCGATAGTCCATATCTCGGAAACTATAAGAGATAATGCAATTTCGCAACCGGCAATGTAATTAGCATGCCGAATATTACTTGGAAGGTGAATTGGGACGAAATCGCCAATAGATAAGGCCATTTTACAATTTGGGCCCAAGTTAGAAGCAGAGCCTAAGGTGTAAATTATCGATAGTCCATATCTCGGAAACTATAAGAGATAATGCAATTTGGCAACCGGCAATATAATTAGCATGCCGAATATTACTTGGAATGTGAATTGGAACGAAATCGCCAAAAGATAAGACCATTTTACAATTTGGGCCCAAGTTAGAAGCAGAGCCTAAGATGTAAATTATCGATAGTCCATATCTCGGAAACTATAAGAGATAATGCAATTTGGCAACCGGCAATGTAATTAGCATGCCGAATATTACTTGGAATGTGAATTGGAACGAAATCGCCAATAGATAAGACCATTTTACAATTTGGGCCCAAGTTAGAAGCAGAGCCTAAGGTGTAAATTATCGATAGTCCATATCTCGGAAACTATAAGAGATAATGCAATTTCGCAACCGGCAATGTAATTAGCATGCCGAATATCACTTGGAATGTGAATTGGGACGAAATCGCCAATAGATAAGACCATTTTACAATTTGGGCCCAAGTTAGAAGTAGAGCCTAAGGTGTAAATTATCGATAGTCCATATCTCGGAAACTATAAGAGATAATGCAATTTGGCAACCGGCAATGTAATTAGCATGCCGAATATTACTTGGAATGTGAATTGGAACGAAATCGCCAATAGATAAGACCATTTTACCATTTGGGCCCAAGTTAGAAGCAGAGCCTAAGGTGTAAATTATCGATAGTCCATATCTCGGAAACTATAAGAGATAATGCAATTTGGCAACCGGCAATGTAATTAGCATGCCGAATATTACTTGGAATGTGAATTGGAACGAAATCGCCAATAGATAAGACCATTTTACAATTTGGGCCCAAGTTATAAGCAGAGCCTAAGGTGTAAATTATCGATAGTCCATATCTCGGAAACTATAAGAGATAATGCAATTTGGCAACCGGCAATGTAATTAGCATGCCGAATATTACTTGGAATGTGAATTGGAACGAAATCGCCAATAGATAAGACCATTTTACAATTTGGGCCCAAGTTAGAAGCAGAGCCTGAGGTGTAAATTATCGATAGTCCATATCTCGGAAACTATAAGAGATAATGCAATTTGGCAACCGGCAATGTAATTAGCATGCCGAATATTACTTGGAATGTGAATTGGAACGAAATCGCCAATAGATAAGACCATTTTACAATTTGGGGTCAAGTTAGAAGCAGAGCCTAAGGTGTAAATTATCGATAGTCCATATCTCGGAAACTATAAGAGATAATGCAATTTGGCAACCGGCAATGTAATTAGCATGCCGAATATTACTTGGAATGTGAATTGGAACGAAATCACCAATAGATAAGACCATTTTACAATTTGGGCCCAAGTTAGAAGCAGAGCCTATGGTGTAAATTATCGATAGTCCATATGTCGGAAACTATAAGAGATAATGCAATTTGGCAACCGGCAATGTATTTAACATGCCGAATATTACTTCGAATGTGAATTGGAACGAAATCGCCAATAGATAAGACCATTTTACAATTTGGGCCCAAGTTAGAAGCAGAGCCTAAGGTGTAAATTATCGATAGTCCATATCTCGGAAACTATAAGAGTTAATGCAATTTGGCAACCGGCAATGTAATTAGCATGCCGAATATTACTTGGAATGTGAATTGGAACGAAATCGCCAATAGATAAGACCATTTTACAATTTGGGCCCAAGTTAGAAGCAGAGCCTAAGGTGTAAATTATCGATAGTCCATATCTCGGAAACTATAAGAGATAATACAATTTGGCAACCGGCAATGTAATTAGCATGCCGAATATTACTTGGAATGTGAATTGGAACGAAATTGCCAATAGAAAAGACCATTTTACAATTTGGGCCCAAGTTAGAAGCAGAGCCTAAGGTGTAAATTATCGATAGTCCATATCTCGGAAACTATAAGAGATAATGCAATTTGGCAACCGGCAATGTAATTAGCATGCCGAATATTACTTGGAATGTGAATTGCAACTAAATCGCCAATAGATAAGACCATTTTACAATTTGGGCCCAAGTTAGAAGCAGAGCCTAAGGTGTAAATTATCGATAGTCCATATCTCGGAAACTATAAGAGATAATGCAATTTCGCAACCGGCATTGTAATTAGCATGCCGAATATTACTTGGAAGGTGAATTGGGACGAAATCGCCAATAGATAAGGCCATTTTACAATTTGGGCCCAAGTTAGAAGCAGAGCCTAAGGTGTAAATTATCGATAGTCCATATCTCGGAAACTATAAGAGATAATGCAATTTGGCAACCGGCAATATAATTAGCATGCCGAATATTACTTGGAATGTGAATTGGAACGAAATCGCCAAAAGATAAGACCATTTTACAATTTGGGCCCAAGTTAGAAGCAGAGACTAAGGTGTAAATTATTGATAGTCCATATCTCGGAAACTATAAGAGATAATGCAATTTGGCAACCGGCAATGTAATTAGCATGCCGAATATTACTTGGAATGTGAATTGGAACGAAATCGCCAATAGATAAGACCATTTTACAATTTGGGCCCAAGTTAGAAGCAGAGCCTAAGGTGTAAATTATCGATAGTCCATATCTCGGAAACTATAAGAGATAATGCAATTTGGCAACCGGCAATGTAATTAGCATGCCGAATATTACTTGGAATGTGAATTGGAACGAAATCGCCAATAGATAAGACCATTTTACAATTTGGGCCCAAGTTAGAAGCAGAGCCTAAGGTGTAAATTATCGATAGTCCATATCTCGGAAACTATAAGAGATAATGCAATTTCGCAACCGGCAATGTAATTAGCATGCCGAATATCACTTGGAATGTGAATTGGGACGAAATCGCCAATAGATAAGACCATTTTACAATTTGGGCCCAAGTTAGAAGCAGAGCCTATGGTGTAAATTATCGATAGTCCATATCTCGGAAACTATAAGAGATAATGCAATTTGGCAACCGGCAATGTAATTAGCATGCCGAATATTACTTGGAATGTGAATTGGAACGAAATCGCCAATAGATAAGACCATTTTACAATTTGGGCCCAAGTTAGAAGCAGAGCCTAAGGTGTAAATTATCGATAGTCCATATCTCTGAAACTATAAGAGATAATGCAATTTCGCAACCGGCAATGTAATTAGCATGCCGAATATTACTTGGAATGTGAATTGGGACGAAATCGCCAATAGATAAGGCCATTTTACAATTTGGGCCCAAGTTAGAAGCAGAGCCTAAGGTGTAAATTATCGATAGTCCATATCTCGGAAACTATAAGAGTTAATGCAATTTGGCAACCGGCAATGTAATTAGCATGCCGAATATTACTTGGAATGTGAATTGGAACGAAATCGCCAATAGATAAGACCACTTTACAATTTGGGCCCAAGTTAGAAGCAGAGCCTAAGGTGTAAATTATCGATAGTCCATATCTCGGAAACTATAAGAGATAATGCAATTTGGCAACCGGCAATGTAATTAGCATGCCGAATATTACTTGGAATGTGAATTGGAACGAAATTGCCAATAGATAAGACCATTTTACAATTTGGGCCCAAGTTAGAAGCAGAGCCTAAGGTGTAAATTATCGATAGTCCATATCTCTGAAACTATAAGAGATAATGCAATTTCGCAACCGGCAATGTAATTAGCATGCCGAATATTACTTGGAATGTGAATTGGGACGAAATCGCCAATAGATAAGGCCATTTTACAATTTGGGCCCAAGTTAGAAGCAGAGCCTAAGGTGTAAATTATCGATAGTCCATATCTCAGAAACTATAAGAGATAATGCAATTTGGCAACCGGCAATGTAATTAGCATGCCGAATATTACTTGGAATGTGAATTGGAACGAAATCGCCAATAGATAAGATCACTTTACAATTTGGGCCCAAGTTAGAAGCAGAGCCTAAGGTGTAAATTATCGATAGTCCATATCTCGGAAACTATAAGAGATAATGCAATTTGGCAACCGGCAATGTAATTAGCATGCCGAATATTACTTGGAATGTGAATTGGAACGAAATTGCCAATAGATAAGACCATTTTACAATTTGGGCCCAAGTTAGAAGCAGAGCCTAAGGTGTAAATTATCGATAGTCCATATCTCTGAAACTATAAGAGATAATGCAATTTCGCAACCGGCAATGTAATTAGCATGCCGAATATTACTTGGAATGTGAATTGGGACGAAATCGCCAATAGATAAGGCCATTTTACAATTTGGGCCCAAGTTAGAAGCAGAGCCTAAGGTGTAAATTATCGATAGTCCATATCTCAGAAACTATAAGAGATAATGCAATTTGGCAACCGGCAATGTAATTAGCATGCCGAATATTACTTGGAATGTGAATTGGAACGAAATCGCCAATAGATAAGACCATTTTACAATTTGGGCCCAAGTTAGAAGCAGAGCCTGAGGTGTAAATTATCGATAGTCCATATCTCGGAAACTATAAGAGATAATGCAATTTGGCAACCGGCAATGTAATTAGCATGCCGAATATTACTTGGAATGTGAATTGGAACGAAATCGCCAATAGATAAGACCATTTTACAATTTGGGGTCAAGTTAGAAGCAGAGCCTAAGGTGTAAATTATCGATAGTCCATATCTCGGAAACTATAAGAGATAATGCAATTTGGCAACCGGCAATGTAATTAGCATGCCGAATATTACTTGGAATGTGAATTGGAACGAAATCACCAATAGATAAGACCATTTTACAATTTGGGCCCAAGTTAGAAGCAGAGCCTATGGTGTAAATTATCGATAGTCCATATGTCGGAAACTATAAGAGATAATGCAATTTGGCAACCGGCAATGTATTTAACATGCCGAATATTACTTCGAATGTGAATTGGAACGAAATCGCCAATAGATAAGACCATTTTACAATTTGGGCCCAAGTTAGAAGCAGAGCCTAAGGTGTAAATTATCGATAGTCCATATCTCGGAAACTATAAGAGTTAATGCAATTTGGCAACCGGCAATGTAATTAGCATGCCGAATATTACTTGGAATGTGAATTGGAACGAAATCGCCAATAGATAAGACCATTTTACAATTTGGGCCCAAGTTAGAAGCAGAGCCTAAGGTGTAAATTATCGATAGTCCATATCTCGGAAACTATAAGAGATAATACAATTTGGCAACCGGCAATGTAATTAGCATGCCGAATATTACTTGGAATGTGAATTGGAACGAAATTGCCAATAGAAAAGACCATTTTACAATTTGGGCCCAAGTTAGAAGCAGAGCCTAAGGTGTAAATTATCGATAGTCCATATCTCGGAAACTATAAGAGATAATGCAATTTGGCAACCGGCAATGTAATTAGCATGCCGAATATTACTTGGAATGTGAATTGCAACTAAATCGCCAATAGATAAGACCATTTTACAATTTGGGCCCAAGTTAGAAGCAGAGCCTAAGGTGTAAATTATCGATAGTCCATATCTCGGAAACTATAAGAGATAATGCAATTTCGCAACCGGCATTGTAATTAGCATGCCGAATATTACTTGGAAGGTGAATTGGGACGAAATCGCCAATAGATAAGGCCATTTTACAATTTGGGCCCAAGTTAGAAGCAGAGCCTAAGGTGTAAATTATCGATAGTCCATATCTCGGAAACTATAAGAGATAATGCAATTTGGCAACCGGCAATATAATTAGCATGCCGAATATTACTTGGAATGTGAATTGGAACGAAATCGCCAAAAGATAAGACCATTTTACAATTTGGGCCCAAGTTAGAAGCAGAGACTAAGGTGTAAATTATTGATAGTCCATATCTCGGAAACTATAAGAGATAATGCAATTTGGCAACCGGCAATGTAATTAGCATGCCGAATATTACTTGGAATGTGAATTGGAACGAAATCGCCAATAGATAAGACCATTTTACAATATGGGCCCAAGTTAGAAGCAGAGCCTAAGGTGTAAATTATCGATAGTCCATATCTCGGAAACTATAAGAGATAATGCAATTTGGCAACCGGCAATGTAATTAGCATGCCGAATATTACTTGGAATGTGAATTGGAACGAAATCGCCAATAGATAAGACCATTTTACAATTTGGGCCCAAGTTAGAAGCAGAGCCTAAGGTGTAAATTATCGATAGTCCATATCTCGGAAACTATAAGAGATAATGCAATTTCGCAACCGGCAATGTAATTAGCATGCCGAATATCACTTGGAATGTGAATTGGGACGAAATCGCCAATAGATAAGACCATTTTACAATTTGGGCCCAAGTTAGAAGCAGAGCCTATGGTGTAAATTATCGATAGTCCATATCTCGGAAACTATAAGAGATAATGCAATTTGGCAACCGGCAATGTAATTAGCATGCCGAATATTACTTGGAATGTGAATTGGAACGAAATCGCCAATAGATAAGACCATTTTACAATTTGGGCCCAAGTTAGAAGCAGAGCCTAAGGTGTAAATTATCGATAGTCCATATCTCTGAAACTATAAGAGATAATGCAATTTCGCAACCGGCAATGTAATTAGCATGCCGAATATTACTTGGAATGTGAATTGGGACGAAATCGCCAATAGATAAGGCCATTTTACAATTTGGGCCCAAGTTAGAAGCAGAGCCTAAGGTGTAAATTATCGATAGTCCATATCTCGGAAACTATAAGAGTTAATGCAATTTGGCAACCGGCAATGTAATTAGCATGCCGAATATTACTTGGAATGTGAATTGGAACGAAATCGCCAATAGATAAGACCACTTTACAATTTGGGCCCAAGTTAGAAGCAGAGCCTAAGGTGTAAATTATCGATAGTCCATATCTCGGAAACTATAAGAGATAATGCAATTTGGCAACCGGCAATGTAATTAGCATGCCGAATATTACTTGGAATGTGAATTGGAACGAAATTGCCAATAGATAAGACCATTTTACAATTTGGGCCCAAGTTAGAAGCAGAGCCTAAGGTGTAAATTATCGATAGTCCATATCTCTGAAACTATAAGAGATAATGCAATTTCGCAACCGGCAATGTAATTAGCATGCCGAATATTACTTGGAATGTGAATTGGGACGAAATCGCCAATAGATAAGGCCATTTTACAATTTGGGCCCAAGTTAGAAGCAGAGCCTAAGGTGTAAATTATCGATAGTCCATATCTCAGAAACTATAAGAGATAATGCAATTTGGCAACCGGCAATGTAATTAGCATGCCGAATATTACTTGGAATGTGAATTGGAACGAAATCGCCAATAGATAAGACCACTTTACAATTTGGGCCCAAGTTAGAAGCAGAGCCTAAGGTGTAAATTATCGATAGTCCATATCTCGGAAACTATAAGAGATAATGCAATTTGGCAACCGGCAATGTAATTAGCATGCCGAATATTACTTGGAATGTGAATTGGAACGAAATTGCCAATAGATAAGACCATTTTACAATTTGGGCCCAAGTTAGAAGCAGAGCCTAAGGTGTAAATTATCGATAGTCCATATCTCTGAAACTATAAGAGATAATGCAATTTCGCAACCGGCAATGTAATTAGCATGCCGAATATTACTTGGAATGTGAATTGGGACGAAATCGCCAATAGATAAGGCCATTTTACAATTTGGGCCCAAGTTAGAAGCAGAGCCTAAGGTGTAAATTATCGATAGTCCATATCTCAGAAACTATAAGAGATAATGCAATTTGGCAACCGGCAATGTAATTAGCATGCCGAATATTACTTGGAATGTGAATTGGAACGAAATCGCCAATAGATAAGACCATTTTACAATTTGGGCCCAAGTTAGAAGCAGAGCCTAAGGTGTAAATTATCGATAGTCCATATCTCGGAAACTATAAGAGATAATGCAATTTGGCAACCGGCAATGTAATTAGCATGCCGAATATTACTTGGAATGTGAATTGGAACGAAATCGCCAATAGATAAGACCATTTTACAATTTGGGCCCAAGTTAGAAGCAGAGCCTAAGGTGTAAATTATCGATAGTCCATATCTCGGAAACTATAAGAGATAATGCAATTTGGCAACCGGCAATGTAATTAGCATGCCGAATATTACTTGGAATGCGAATTGGAACGAAATCGCCAATAGATAAGACCATTTTACAATTTGGGCCCAAGTTAGAAGCAGAGCCTAAGGTGTAAATTATCGATAGTCCATATCTCGGAAACGATAAGAGATAATGCAATTTGGCAACCGGCAATGTAATTAGCATGCCGAATATTACTTGGAATGTGAATTGCAACTAAATCGCCAATAGATAAGACCATTTTACAATTTGGGCCCAAGTTAGAAGCAGAGCCTAAGGTGTAAATTATCGATAGTCCATATCTCGGAAACTATAAGAGATAATGCAATTTGGCAACCGGCAATGTAATTAGCATGCCGAATATTACTTGGAATGTGAATTGGAACGAAATCGCCAATAGATAAGACCATTTTACAATTTGGGCCCAAGTTAGAAGCAGAGCCTAAGGTGTAAATTATCGATAGTCCATATCTCGGAAACTATAAGAGATAATGCAATTTCGCAACCGGCAATGTAATTAGCATGCCGAATATCACTTGGAATGTGAATTGGGACGAAATCGCCAATAGATAAGACCATTTTACAATTTGGGCCCAAGTTAGAAGCAGAGCCTAAGGTGTAAATTATCGATAGTCCATATCTCGGAAACTATAAGAGATAATGCAATTTGGCAACCGGCAATGTAATTAGCATGCCGAATATTACTTGGAATGTGAATTGGAACGAAATCGCCAATAGATAAGATCATTTTACAATTTGGGCCCAAGTTAGAAGCAGAGCCTAAGGTGTAAATTATCGATAGTCCATATCTCGGAAACTATAAGAGTTAATGCAATTTGGCAACCGGCAATGTAATTAGCATGCCGAATATTACTTGGAATGTGAATTGGAACGAAATCGCCAATAGATAAGACCATTTTACAATTTGGGCCCAAGTTAGAAGCAGAGCCTAAGGTGTAAATTATCGATAGTCCATATCTCGGAAACTATAAGAGATAATGCAATTTGGCAACCGGCAATGTAATTAGCATGCCGAATATTACTTGGAATGTGAATTGGAACGAAATTGCCAATAGATAAGACCATTTTACAATTTGGGCCCAAGTTAGAAGCAGAGCCTAAGGTGTAAATTATCGATAGTCCATATCTCTGAAACTATAAGAGATAATGCAATTTCGCAACCGGCAATGTAATTAGCATGCCGAATATTACTTGGTATGTGAATTGGGACGAAATCGCCAATAGATAAGGCCATTTTACAATTTGGGCCCAAGTTAGAAGCAGAGCCTAAGGTGTAAATTATCGATAGTCCATATCTCAGAAACTATAAGAGATAATGCAATTTGGCAACCGGCAATGTAATTAGCATGCCGAATATTACTTGGAATGTGAATTGGAACGAAATCGCCAATAGATAAGACCATTTTACAATTTGGGCCCAAGTTAGAAGCAGAGCCTAAGGTGTAAATTATCGATAGTCCATATCTCGGAAACTATAAGAGATAATGCAATTTGGCAACCGGCAATGTAATTAGCATGCCGAATATTACTTGGAATGTGAATTGGAACGAAATCGCCAATAGATAAGACCATTTTCCAATTTGGGCCCAAGTTAGAAGCAGAGCCTAAGGTGTAAATTATCGATAGTCCATATCTCGGAAACTATAAGAGATAATGCAATTTGGCAACCGGCAATGTAATTAGCATGCCGAATATTACTTGGAATGCGAATTGGAACGAAATCGCCAATAGATAAGACCATTTTACAATTTGGGCCCAAGTTAGAAGCAGAGCCTAAGGTGTAAATTATCGATAGTCCATATCTCGGAAACTATAAGAGATAATGCAATTTGGCAACCGGCAATGTAATTAGCATGCCGAATATTACTTGGAATGTGAATTGCAACTAAATCGCCAATAGATAAGACCATTTTACAATTTGGGCCCAAGTTAGAAGCAGAGCCTAAGGTGTAAATTATCGATAGTCCATATCTCGGAAACTATAAGAGATAATGCAATTTGGCAACCGGCAATGTAATTAGCATGCCGAATATTACTTGGAATGTGAATTGGAACGAAATCACCAATAGATAAGACCATTTTACAATTTGGGCCCAAGTTAGAAGCAGAGCCTAAGGTGTAAATTATCGATAGTCCATATCTCGGAAACTATAAGAGATAATGCAATTTCGCAACCGGCAATGTAATTAGCATGCCGAATATCACTTGGAATGTGAATTGGGACGAAATCGCCAATAGATAAGACCATTTTACAATTTGGGCCCAAGTTAGAAGCAGAGCCTAGGGTGTAAATTATCGATAGTCCATATCTCGGAAACTATAAGAGATAATGCAATTTGGCAACCGGCAATGTAATTAGCATGCCGAATATTACTTGGAATGTGAATTGGAACGAAATCGCCAATAGATAAGACCATTTTACAATTTGGGCCCAAGTTATAAGCAGAGCCTATGGTGTAAATTATCGATAGTCCATATCTCGGAAACTATAAGAGATAATGCAATTTGGCAACCGGCAATGTAATTAGCATGCCGAATATTACTTGGAATGTGAATTGGAACGAAATCGCCAATAGATAAGACCATTTTACAATTTGGGCCCAAGTTAGAAGCAGAGCCTAAGGTGTAAATTATCGATAGTCCATATCTCGGAAACTATAAGAGTTAATGCAATTTGGCAACCGGCAATGTAATTAGCATGCCGAATATTACTTGGAATGTGAATTGGAACGAAATCGCCAATAGATAAGACCATTTTACAATTTGGGCCCAAGTTAGAAGCAGAGCCTAAGGTGTAAATTATCGATAGTCCATATCTCGGAAACTATAAGAGATAATGCAATTTGGCAACCGGCAATGTAATTAGCATGCCGAATATTACTTGGAATGCGAATTGGAACGAAATCGCCAATAGATAAGACCATTTTACAATTTGGGCCCAAGTTAGAAGCAGAGCCTAAGGTGTAAATTATCGATAGTCCATATCTCGGAAACTATAAGAGATAATGCAATTTGGCAACCGGCAATGTAATTAGCATGCCGAATATTACTTGGAATGTGAATTGCAACTAAATCGCCAATAGATAAGACCATTTTACAATTTGGGCCCAAGTTAGAAGCAGAGCCTAAGGTGTAAATTATCGATAGTCCATATCTCGGAAACTATAAGAGATAATGCAATTTGGCAACCGGCAATGTAATTAGCATGCCGAATATTACTTGGAATGTGAATTGGAACGAAATCGCCAATAGATAAGACCATTTTACAATTTGGGCCCAAGTTAGAAGCAGAGCCTAAGGTGTAAATTATCGATAGTCCATATCTCGGAAACTATAAGAGATAATGCAATTTCGCAACCGGCAATGTAATTAGCATGCCGAATATCATTTGGAATGTGAATTGGGACGAAATCGCCAATAGATAAGACCATTTTACAATTTGGGCCCAAGGTAGAAGCAGAGCCTGAGGTGTAAATTATCGATAGTCCATATCTCGGAAACTATAAGAGATAATGCAATTTGGCAACCGGCAATGTAATTAGCATGCCGAATATTACTTGGAATGTGAATTGGAACGAAATCGCCAATAGATAAGAACATTTTACAATTTGGGCCCAAGTTAGAAGCAGAGCCTAAGGTGTAAATTATCGATAGTCCATATCTCGGAAACTATAAGAGATAATGCAATTTGGCAACCGGCAATGTAATTAGCATGCCGAATATTACTTGGAATATGAATTGGAACGAAATCGCCAATAGGTAAGACCATTTTACAATTTGGGCCCAAGTTAGAAGCAGAGCCTAAGGTGTAAATTATCGATAGTCCATATCTCGGAAACTATAAGAGATAATTCAATTTGGCAACCGGCAATGTAATTAGCATGCCGAATATTACTTGAAATGTGAATTGGAACGAAATCGCCAATAGATAAGACCATTTTACAATTTGGGCCCAAGTTAGAAGCAGAGCCTAAGTTGTAAATTATCGATAGTCCATATCTCGGAAACTATAAGAGATAATGCAATTTGGCAACCGGCAATGTAATTAGCATGCCGAATATTACTTGGAATGTGAATTGGAACGAAATCGCCAATAGATAAGACCATTTTACAATTTGGGCCCAAGTTATAAGCAGAGCCTATGGTGTAAATTATCGATAGTCCATATCTCGGAAACTATAAGAGATAATGCAATTTGGCAACCGGCAATGTAATTAGCATGCCGAATATTACTTGGAATGTGAATTGGAACGAAATCGCCAATAGATAAGACCATTTTACAATTTGGGCCCAAGTTAGAAGCAGAGCCTAAGGTGTAAATTATCGATAGTCCATATCTCGGAAACTATAAGAGTTAATGCAATTTGGCAACCGGCAATGTAATTAGCATGCCGAATATTACTTGGAATGTGAATTGGAACGAAATCGCCAATAGATAAGACCATTTTACAATTTGGGCCCAAGTTAGAAGCAGAGCCTAAGGTGTAAATTATCGATAGTCCATATCTCGGAAACTATAAGAGATAATGCAATTTGGCAACCGGCAATGTAATTAGCATGCCGAATATTACTTGGAATGTGAATTGGAACGAAATTGCCAATAGATAAGACCATTTTACAATTTGGGCCCAAGTTAGAAGCAGAGCCTAAGGTGTAAATTATCGATAGTCCATATCTCTGAAACTATAAGAGATAATGCAATTTCGCAACCGGCAATGTAATTAGCATGCCGAATATTACTTGGAATGTGAATTGGAACGAAATCGCCAATAGATAAGACCATTTTACAATTTGGGCCCAAGTTAGAAGCAGAGCCTAAGGTGTAAATTATCGATAGTCCATATCTCGGAAACTATAAGAGATAATGCAATTTCGCAACCGGCAATGTAATTAGCATGCCGAATATCACTTGGAATGTGAATTGGGACGAAATCGCCAATAGATAAGACCATTTTACAATTTGGGCCCAAGTTAGAAGCAGAGCCTAAGGTGTAAATTATCGATAGTCCATATCTCGGAAACTATAAGAGATAATGCAATTTGGCAACCGGCAATGTAATTAGCATGCCGAATATTACTTGGAATGTGAATTGGAACGAAATCGCCAATAGATAAGATCATTTTACAATTTGGGCCCAAGTTAGAAGCAGAGCCTAAGGTGTAAATTATCGATAGTCCATATCTCGGAAACTATAAGAGTTAATGCAATTTGGTAACCGGCAATGTAATTAGCATGCCGAATATTACTTGGAATGTGAATTGGAACGAAATCGCCAATAGATAAGACCATTTTACAATTTGGGCCCAAGTTAGAAGCAGAGCCTAAGGTGTAAATTATCGATAGTCCATATCTCGGAAACTATAAGAGATAATGCAATTTGGCAACCGGCAATGTAATTAGCATGCCGAATATTACTTGGACTGTGAATTGGAACGAAATTGCCAATAGATAAGACCATTTTACAATTTGGGCCCAAGTTAGAAGCAGAGCCTAAGGTGTAAATTATCGATAGTCCATATCTCTGAA
The DNA here is from genome assembly GCF_030347505.1 of Rhynchophorus ferrugineus. Classification (NCBI taxonomy): domain Eukaryota; kingdom Metazoa; phylum Arthropoda; class Insecta; order Coleoptera; family Curculionidae; genus Rhynchophorus; species Rhynchophorus ferrugineus. The sequence goes on along the minus strand of NW_027472737.1, from coordinate 149,301 downwards.
ACTATAAGAGATAATGCAATTTCGCAACCGGCAATGTAATTAGCATGCCGAATATTACTTGGAATGTGAATTGGGACGAAATCGCCAATAGATAAGGCCATTTTACAATTTGGGCCCAAGTTAGAAGCAGAGCCTAAGGTGTAAATTATCGATAGTCCATATCTCAGAAACTATAAGAGATAATGCAATTTGGCAACCGGCAATGTAATTAGCATGCCGAATATTACTTGGAATGTGAATTGGAACGAAATCGCCAATAGATAAGACCATTTTACAATTTGGGCCCAAGTTAGAAGCAGAGCCTAAGGTGTAAATTATCGATAGTCCATATCTCGGAAACTATAAGAGATAATGCAATTTGGCAACCGGCAATGTAATTAGCATGCCGAATATTACTTGGAATGTGAATTGGAACGAAATCGCCAATAGATAAGACCATTTTCCAATTTGGGCCCAAGTTAGAAGCAGAGCCTAAGGTGTAAATTATCGATAGTCCATATCTCGGAAACTATAAGAGATAATGCAATTTGGCAACCGGCAATGTAATTAGCATGCCGAATATTACTTGGAATGCGAATTGGAACGAAATCGCCAATAGATAATACCATTTTACAATTTGGGCCCAAGTTAGAAGCAGAGCCTAAGGTGTAAATTATCGATAGTCCATATCTCGGAAACTATAAGAGATAATGCAATTTGGCAACCGGCAATGTAATTAGCATGCCGAATATTACTTGGAATGTGAATTGCAACTAAATCGCCAATAGATAAGACCATTTTACAATTTGGGCCCAAGTTAGAAGCAGAGCCTAAGGTGTAAATTATCGATAGTCCATATCTCTGAAACTATAAGAGATAATGCAATTTCGCAACCGGCAATGTAATTAGCATGCCGAATATTACTTGGAATGTGAATTGGAACGAAATCGCCAATAGATAAGACCATTTTACAATTTGGGCCCAAGTTAGAAGCAGAGCCTAAGGTGTAAATTATCGATAGTCCATATCTCGGAAACTATAAGAGATAATGCAATTTCGCAACCGGCAATGTAATTAGCATGCCGAATATCACTTGGAATGTGAATTGGGACGAAATCGCCAATAGATAAGACCATTTTACAATTTGGGCCCAAGTTAGAAGCAGAGCCTAAGGTGTAAATTATCGATAGTCCATATCTCGGAAACTATAAGAGATAATGCAATTTGGCAACCGGCAATGTAATTAGCATGCCGAATATTACTTGGAATGTGAATTGGAACGAAATCGCCAATAGATAAGATCATTTTACAATTTGGGCCCAAGTTAGAAGCAGAGCCTAAGGTGTAAATTATCGATAGTCCATATCTCGGAAACTATAAGAGTTAATGCAATTTGGTAACCGGCAATGTAATTAGCATGCCGAATATTACTTGGAATGTGAATTGGAACGAAATCGCCAATAGATAAGACCATTTTACAATTTGGGCCCAAGTTAGAAGCAGAGCCTAAGGTGTAAATTATCGATAGTCCATATCTCGGAAACTATAAGAGATAATGCAATTTGGCAACCGGCAATGTAATTAGCATGCCGAATATTACTTGGAATGTGAATTGGAACGAAATTGCCAATAGATAAGACCATTTTACAATTTGGGCCCAAGTTAGAAGCAGAGCCTAAGGTGTAAATTATCGATAGTCCATATCTCTGAAACTATAAGAGATAATGCAATTTCGCAACCGGCAATGTAATTAGCATGCCGAATATTACTTGGAATGTGAATTGGGACGAAATCGCCAATAGATAAGGCCATTTTACAATTTGGGCCCAAGTTAGAAGCAGAGCCTAAGGTGTAAATTATCGATAGTCCATATCTCAGAAACTATAAGAGATAATGCAATTTGGCAACCGGCAATGTAATTAGCATGCCGAATATTACTTGGAATGTGAATTGGAACGAAATCGCCAATAGATAAGACCATTTTACAATTTGGGCCCAAGTTAGAAGCAGAGCCTAAGGTGTAAATTATCGATAGTCCATATCTCGGAAACTATAAGAGATAATGCAATTTGGCAACCGGCAATGTAATTAGCATGCCGAATATTACTTGGAATGTGAATTGGAACGAAATCGCCAATAGATAAGACCATTTTCCAATTTGGGCCCAAGTTAGAAGCAGAGCCTAAGGTGTAAATTATCGATAGTCCATATCTCGGAAACTATAAGAGATAATGCAATTTGGCAACCGGCAATGTAATTAGCATGCCGAATATTACTTGGAATGCGAATTGGAACGAAATCGCCAATAGATAAGACCATTTTACAATTTGGGCCCAAGTTAGAAGCAGAGCCTAAGGTGTAAATTATCGATAGTCCATATCTCGGAAACTATAAGAGAAAATGCAATTTGGCAACCGGCAATGTAATTAGCATGCCGAATATTACTTGGAATGTGAATTGCAACTAAATCGCCAATAGATAAGACCATTTTACAATTTGGGCCCAAGTTAGAAGCAGAGCCTAAGGTGTAAATTATCGATAGTCCATATCTCGGAAACTATAAGAGATAATGCAATTTGGCAACCGGCAATGTAATTAGCATGCCGAATATTACTTGGAATGTGAATTGGAACGAAATCACCAATAGATAAGACCATTTTACAATTTGGGCCCAAGTTAGAAGCAGAGCCTAAGGTGTAAATTATCGATAGTCCATATCTCGGAAACTATAAGAGATAATGCAATTTCGCAACCGGCAATGTAATTAGCATGCCGAATATCACTTGGAATGTGAATTGGGACGAAATCGCCAATAGATAAGACCATTTTACAATTTGGGCCCAAGTTAGAAGCAGAGCTTAAGGTGTAAATTATCGATAGTCCATATCTCGGAAACTATAAGAGTTAATGCAATTTGGCAACCGGCAATGTAATTAGCATGCCGAATATTACTTGGAATGTGAATTGGAACGAAATCGCCAATAGATAAGACCATTTTACAATTTGGGCCCAAGTTAGAAGCAGAGCCTAAGGTGTAAATTATCGATAGTCCATATCTCGGAAACTATAAGAGATAATGCAATTTGGCAACCGGCAATGTAATTAGCATGCCGAATATTACTTGGAATGTGAATTGGAACGAAATCGCCAATAGATAAGACCATTTTACAATTTGGGCCCAAGTTAGAAGCAGAGCCTAAGGTGTAAATTATCGATAGTCCATATCTCGGAAACTATAAGAGTTAATGCAATTTGGCAACCGGCAATGTAATTAGCATGCCGAATATTACTTGGAATGTGAATTGGAACGAAATCGCCAATAGATAAGACCATTTTACAATTTGGGCCCAAGTTAGAAGCAGAGCCTAAGGTGTAAATTATCGATAGTCCATATCTCGGAAACTATAAGAGATAATGCAATTTGGCAACCGGCAATGTAATTAGCATGCCGAATATTACTTGGAATGCGAATTGGAACGAAATCGCCAATAGATAAGACCATTTTACAATTTGGGCCCAAGTTAGAAGCAGAGCCTAAGGTGTAAATTATCGATAGTCCATATCTCGGAAACTATAAGAGATAATGCAATTTGGCAACCGGCAATGTAATTAGCATGCCGAATATTACTTGGAATGTGAATTGCAACTAAATCGCCAATAGATAAGACCATTTTACAATTTGGGCCCAGGTTAGAAGCAGAGCCTAAGGTGTAAATTATCGATAGTCCATATCTCGGAAACTATAAGAGATAATGCAATTTGGCAACCGGCAATGTAATTAGCATGCCGAATATTACTTGGAATGTGAATTGGAACGAAATCGCCAATAGATAAGACCATTTTACAATTTGGGCCCAAGTTAGAAGCAGAGCCTAAGGTGTAAATAATCGATAGTCCATATCTCGGAAACTATAAGAGATAATGCAATTTCGCAACCGGCAATGTAATTAGCATGCCGAATATCACTTGGAATGTGAATTGGGACGAAATCGCCAATAGATAAGACCATTTTACAATTTGGGCCCAAGTTAGAAGCAGAGCCTGAGGTGTAAATTATCGATAGTCCATATCTCGGAAACTATAAGAGATAATGCAATTTGGCAACCGGCAATGTAATTAGCATGCCGAATATTACTTGGAATGTGAATTGGAACGAAATCGCCAATAGATAAGAACATTTTACAATTTGGGCCCAAGTTAGAAGCAGAGCCTAAGGTGTAAATTATCGATAGTCCATATCTCGGAAACTATAAGAGATAATGCAATTTGGCAACCGGCAATGTAATTAGCATGCCGAATATTACTTGGAATATGAATTGGAACGAAATCGCCAATAGGTAAGACCATTTTACAATTTGGGCCCAAGTTAGAAGCAGAGCCTAAGGTGTAAATTATCGATAGTCCATATCTCGGAAACTATAAGAGATAATTCAATTTGGCAACCGGCAATGTAATTAGCATGCCGAATATTACTTGAAATGTGAATTGGAACGAAATCGCCAATAGATAAGACCATTTTACAATTTGGGCCCAAGTTAGAAGCAGAGCCTAAGTTGTAAATTATCGATAGTCCATATCTCGGAAACTATAAGAGATAATGCAATTTGGCAACCGGCAATGTAATTAGCATGCCGAATATTACTTGGAATGTGAATTGGAACGAAATCGCCAATAGATAAGACCATTTTACAATTTGGGCCCAAGTTAGAAGCAGAGCCTAAGGTGTAAATTATCGATAGTCCATATCTCGGAAACTATAAGAGATAATGCAATTTGGCAACCGGCAATGTAATTAGCATGCCGAATATTACTTGGAATGTGAATTGGAACGAAATCACCAATAGATAAGACCATTTTACAATTTGGGCCCAAGTTAGAAGCAGAGCCTAAGGTGTAAATTATCGATAGTCCATATCTCGGAAACTATAAGAGATAATGCAATTTCGCAACCGGCAATGTAATTAGCATGCCGAATATCACTTGGAATGTGAATTGGGACGAAATCGCCAATAGATAAGACCATTTTACAATTTGGGCCCAAGTTAGAAGCAGAGCTTAAGGTGTAAATTATCGATAGTCCATATCTCGGAAACTATAAGAGTTAATGCAATTTGGCAACCGGCAATGTAATTAGCATGCCGAATATTACTTGGAATGTGAATTGGAACGAAATCGCCAATAGATAAGACCATTTTACAATTTGGGCCCAAGTTAGAAGCAGAGCCTAAGGTGTAAATTATCGATAGTCCATATCTCGGAAACTATAAGAGATAATGCAATTTGGCAACCGGCAATGTAATTAGCATGCCGAATATTACTTGGAATGTGAATTGGAACGAAATCGCCAATAGATAAGACCATTTTACAATTTGGGCCCAAGTTAGAAGCAGAGCCTAAGGTGTAAATTATCGATAGTCCATATCTCGGAAACTATAAGAGTTAATGCAATTTGGCAACCGGCAATGTAATTAGCATGCCGAATATTACTTGGAATGTGAATTGGAACGAAATCGCCAATAGATAAGACCATTTTACAATTTGGGCCCAAGTTAGAAGCAGAGCCTAAGGTGTAAATTATCGATAGTCCATATCTCGGAAACTATAAGAGATAATGCAATTTGGCAACCGGCAATGTAATTAGCATGCCGAATATTACTTGGAATGCGAATTGGAACGAAATCGCCAATAGATAAGACCATTTTACAATTTGGGCCCAAGTTAGAAGCAGAGCCTAAGGTGTAAATTATCGATAGTCCATATCTCGGAAACTATAAGAGATAATGCAATTTGGCAACCGGCAATGTAATTAGCATGCCGAATATTACTTGGAATGTGAATTGCAACTAAATCGCCAATAGATAAGACCATTTTACAATTTGGGCCCAGGTTAGAAGCAGAGCCTAAGGTGTAAATTATCGATAGTCCATATCTCGGAAACTATAAGAGATAATGCAATTTGGCAACCGGCAATGTAATTAGCATGCCGAATATTACTTGGAATGTGAATTGGAACGAAATCGCCAATAGATAAGACCATTTTACAATTTGGGCCCAAGTTAGAAGCAGAGCCTAAGGTGTAAATAATCGATAGTCCATATCTCGGAAACTATAAGAGATAATGCAATTTCGCAACCGGCAATGTAATTAGCATGCCGAATATCACTTGGAATGTGAATTGGGACGAAATCGCCAATAGATAAGACCATTTTACAATTTGGGCCCAAGTTAGAAGCAGAGCCTGAGGTGTAAATTATCGATAGTCCATATCTCGGAAACTATAAGAGATAATGCAATTTGGCAACCGGCAATGTAATTAGCATGCCGAATATTACTTGGAATGTGAATTGGAACGAAATCGCCAATAGATAAGAACATTTTACAATTTGGGCCCAAGTTAGAAGCAGAGCCTAAGGTGTAAATTATCGATAGTCCATATCTCGGAAACTATAAGAGATAATGCAATTTGGCAACCGGCAATGTAATTAGCATGCCGAATATTACTTGGAATATGAATTGGAACGAAATCGCCAATAGGTAAGACCATTTTACAATTTGGGCCCAAGTTAGAAGCAGAGCCTAAGGTGTAAATTATCGATAGTCCATATCTCGGAAACTATAAGAGATAATTCAATTTGGCAACCGGCAATGTAATTAGCATGCCGAATATTACTTGAAATGTGAATTGGAACGAAATCGCCAATAGATAAGACCATTTTACAATTTGGGCCCAAGTTAGAAGCAGAGCCTAAGTTGTAAATTATCGATAGTCCATATCTCGGAAACTATAAGAGATAATGCAATTTGGCAACCGGCAATGTAATTAGCATGCCGAATATTACTTGGAATGTGAATTGGAACGAAATCGCCAATAGATAAGACCATTTTACAATTTGGGCCCAAGTTATAAGCAGAGCCTATGGTGTAAATTATCGATAGTCCATATCTCGGAAACTATAAGAGATAATGCAATTTGGCAACCGGCAATGTAATTAGCATGCCGAATATTACTTGGAATGTGAATTGGAACGAAATCGCCAATAGATAAGACCATTTTACAATTTGGGCCCAAGTTAGAAGCAGAGCCTAAGGTGTAAATTATCGATAGTCCATATCTCGGAAACTATAAGAGTTAATGCAATTTGGCAACCGGCAATGTAATTAGCATGCCGAATATTACTTGGAATGTGAATTGGAACGAAATCGCCAATAGATAAGACCATTTTACAATTTGGGCCCAAGTTAGAAGCAGAGCCTAAGGTGTAAATTATCGATAGTCCATATCTCGGAAACTATAAGAGATAATGCAATTTGGCAACCGGCAATGTAATTAGCATGCCGAATATTACTTGGAATGTGAATTGGAACGAAATTGCCAATAGATAAGACCATTTTACAATTTGGGCCCAAGTTAGAAGCAGAGCCTAAGGTGTAAATTATCGATAGTCCATATCTCTGAAACTATAAGAGATAATGCAATTTCGCAACCGGCAATGTAATTAGCATGCCGAATATTACTTGGAATGTGAATTGGGACGAAATCGCCAATAGATAAGGCCATTTTACAATTTGGGCCCAAGTTAGAAGCAGAGCCTAAGGTGTAAATTATCGATAGTCCATATCTCAGAAACTATAAGAGATAATGCAATTTGGCAACCGGCAATGTAATTAGCATGCCGAATATTACTTGGAATGTGAATTGGAACGAAATCGCCAATAGATAAGACCATTTTACAATATGGGCCCAAGTTAGAAGCAGAGCCTAAGGTGTAAATTATTGATAGTCCATATCTCGGAAACTATAAGAGATAATGCAATTTCGCAACCGGCAATGTAATTAGCATGCCGAATATTACTTGGAGTGTGAATTGGAACGAAATCGCCAATAGATAAGACCATTTTACAATTTGGGCCCAAGTTAGAAGCAGAGCCTAAGGTGTAAATTATCGATAGTCCATATCTCGGAAACTATAAGAGATAATGCAATTTGGCAAAAGGCAATGTAATTAGCATGCCGAATATTACTTGGAATGTGAATTGGAACGAAATCGTCAATAGATAAGACCATTTTACAATTTGGGCCCAAGTTAGAAGCAGAGCCTAAGGTGTAAATTATCGATAGTCCATATCTCGGAAACTATAAGAGATAATGCAATTTGGCAACCGGCAATGTAATTAGCATGCCGAATATTACTTGGAATGTGAATTGGAACGAAATCGCCAATAGATAAAACCATTTTACAATTTGGGCCCAAGTTAGAAGCAGAGCCTAAAGTGTAAATTATCGATAGTCCATATCTCGGAAACTATAAGAGATAATGCAATTTGGCAACCGGCAATGTAATTAGCACGCCGAATATTACTTGGAATGTGAATTGGAACGATATCGCCAATAGATAAGACCATTTTACAATTTGGGCCCAAGTTAGAAGCAGAGCCTAAGGTGTAAATTATCGATAATCCATATCTCGGAAACTATAAGAGATAATGCAATTTCGCAACCGGCAATGTAATTAGCATGCCGAATATCACTTGGAATGTGAATTGGGACGAAATCGCCAATAGATAAGACCATTTTACAATTTGGGCCCAAGTTAGAAGCAGAGCCTAAGGTGTAAATTATCGATAGTCCATATCTCGGAAACTATAAGAGATAATGCAATTTGGCAACCGGCAATGTAATTAGCATGCCGAATATTACTTGGAATGTGAATTGGAACGAAATCGCCAATAGATAAGACCATTTTACAATTTGGGCCCAAGTTAGAAGCAGAGCCTAAGGTGTAAATTATCGATAGTCCATATCTCGGAAACTATAAGAGATAATGCAATTTGGCAACCGGCAATGTAATTAGCATGCCGAATATTACTTGGAATGTGAATTGGAACGAAATCGCCAATAGGTAAGACCATTTTACAATTTGGGCCCAAGTTAGAAGCAGAGCCTAAGGTGTAAATTATCGATAGTCCATATCTCGGAAACTATAAGAGATAATTCAATTTGGCAACCGGCAATGTAATTAGCATGCCGAATATTACTTGGAATGTGAATTGGAACGAAATCGCCAATAGATAAGACCATTTTACAATTTGGGCTCAAGTTAGAAGCAGAGCCTAAGGTGTAAATTATCGATAGTCCATATCTCGGAAACTATAAGAGATAATGCAATTTGGCAACCGGCAATGTAATTAGCATGCCGAATATTACTTGGAATGTGAATTGGAACGAAATCGCCAATAGATAAGACCATTTTACAATTTGGGCTCAAGTTAGAAGCAGAGCCTAAGGTGTAAATTATCGATAGTCCCTATCTCGGAAACTATAAGAGATAATGCAATTTGGCAACCGGCAATGTAATTAGCATGCCGAATATTACTTGGAATGTGAATTGGAACGAAATCGCCAATAGGTAAGACCATTTTACAATTTGGGCCCAAGTTAGAAGCAGAGCCTAAGGTGTAAATTATCGATAGTCCATATCTCGGAAACTATAAGAGATAATTCAATTTGGCAACCGGCAATGTAATTAGCATGCCGAATATTACTTGGAATGTGAACTGGAACGAAATCGCCAATAGATAAGACCATTTTACAATTTGGGCCCAAGTTAGAAGCAGAGCCTAAGGTGTAAATTATCGATAGTCCATATCTCGGAAACTATAAGAGATAATGCAATTTGGCAACCGGCAATGTAATTAGCATGCCGAATATTACTTGGAATGTGAATTGGAACGAAATCGCCAATAGATAAGATCATTTTACAATTTGGGCCCAAGTTAGAAGCAGAGCTTAAGGTGTAAATTATCGATAGTCCATATCTCGGAAACTATAAGAGATAATGCAATTTGGCAACCGGCAATGTAATTAGCATGCCGAATATTACTTGGAATGTGAATTGGAACGAAATCGCCAATAGATAAGGCCATTTTACAATTTGGGCCCAAGTTAGAAGCAGAGCCTTAGGTGTAAATTAACGATAGTTAATATCTCGGAAACTATAAGAGATAATGCAATTTGGCAACCGGCAATGTAATTAGCATGCCGAATATTACTTGGAATGTGAATTGGAACGAAATCGCCAATAGATAAGACCATTTTACAATTTGGGCCCAAGTTAGAAGCAGAGCCTAAGGTGTAAATTATCGATAGTCCATATCTCGGAAACTATAAGAAATAATGCAATTTGGCAACCGGCAATGTAATTAGCATGCCGAATATTACTTGGAATGTGAATTGGAACGAAATCGCCAATAGATAAGACCATTTTACAATTTGGGCCCAAGTTAGAAGCAGAGCCTATGGTGTAAATTATCGATAGTCCATATCTCGGAAACTATAAGAGATAATTCAATTTGGCAACCGGCAATGTAATTAGCATGCCGAATATTACATGGTATGTGAATTGGAACGAAATCGCCAATAGATAAGACCATTTTACAATTTGGGAGCAAGTTAGAAGCAGAGCCTAAGGTGTAAATAATCGATAGTCCATATCTCGGAAACTATAAGAGATAATGCAATTTGGCAACCGGCAATGTAATTAGCATGCCAAATATTACTTGGAATGTGAATTGGAACGAAATCGCCAATAGATAAGACCATTTTACAATTTGGGCCCAAGTTAGAAGCAGAGCCTATGGTGTAAATTATCGATGGTCCATATCTCGGAAACTATAAGAGATAATGCAATTTGGCAACCGGCAATGTAATTAGCATGCCGAATATTACTTGGAATGTGAATTGGAACGAAATCGCCAATATATAAGACCATTTTACAATTTGGGCCCAAGATAGAAGCAGAGCCTAAGGTGTAAATTATCGATAGTCCATATCTCGGAAACTATAAGAGATAATGCAATTTGGCATCCGGCAATGTAATTAGCATGCCGAATATTACTTGGAATGTGAATTGGAACGAAATCGCCAATAGATAAGACCATTTTACAATTTGGGCCCAAGTTAGAAGCAGAGCCTAAGGTGTAAATTATCGATAGTCCATATCTCGGAAACTATAAGAGATAATGCAATTTGGCAACCGGCAATGTAATTAGCATGCCGAATATTACTTGGATTGTGAATTGGAACGAAATTGCCAATAGATAAGACCATTTTACAATTTGGGCCCAAGTTAGAAGCAGAGCCTAAGGTGTAAATTATCGATAGTCCATATCTCGGAAACTATAAGAGATAATGCAATTTCGCAACCGGCAATATAATTAGCATGCCGAATATTACTTGGAGTGTGAATTGGAACGAAATCGCCAATAGATAAGACCATTTTACAATTTGGGCCCAAGTTTGAAGCAGAGCCTAAGGTGTAAATTATCGATAGTCCATATCTCGGAAACTATAAGAGATAATGCAATTTGGCAACCGGCAATGTAATTAGCATGCCGAATATTACTTGGAATGTGAATTGGAACGAAATCGCCAATAGATAAGACCATTTTACAATTTGGGCCCAAGTTAGAAGCAGAGCCTAAGGTGTAAATTATCGATAGTCCATATCTCGGAAACTATAAGAGATAATGCAATTTGGCAACCGGCAATGTAATTAGCATGCCGAATATTACTTGGAATGTGAATTGGAACGAAATCGCCAATAGATAAGACCATTTTACAATTTGGGCCCAAGTTAGAAGCAGAGCCTAAGGTGTAAATTATTGATAGTCCATATCTCGGAAACTATAAGAGATAATGCAATTTCGCAACCGGCAATGTAATTAGCATGCCGAATATCACTTGGAATGTGAATTGGGACGAAATCGCCAATAGATAAGACCATTTTACAATTTGGGTCCAAGTTAGAAGCAGAGCCTAAGGTGTAAATTATCGATAGTCCATATCTCGGAAACTATAAGAGATAATGCAATTTGGCAACCGGCAATGTAATTAGCATGCCGAATATTACTTGGAATGTGAATTGGAACGAAATCGCCAATAGATAAGACCATTTTACAATTTGGGCCCAAGTTAGAAGCAGAGCCTAAGGTGTAAATTATCGATAGTCCATATCTCGGAAACTATAAGAGATAATGCAATTTGGCAACCGGCAATGTAATTAGCATGCCGAATATTACTTGGAATGTGAATTGGAACGAATTCGCCAATAGGTAAGACCATTTTACAATTTGGGCCCAAGTTAGAAGCAGAGCCTAAGGTGTAAATTATCGATAGTCCCTATCTCGGAAACTATAAGAGATAATGCAATTTGGCAACCGGCAATGTAATTAGCATGCCGAATATTACTTGGAATGTGAATTGGAACGAAATCGCCAATAGGTAAGACCATTTTACAATTTGGGCCCAAGTTAGAAGCAGAGCCTAAGGTGTAAATTATCGATAGTCCATATCTCGGAAACTATAAGAGATAATTCAATTTGGCAACCGGCAATGTAATTAGCATGCCGAATATTACTTGGAATGTGAACTGGAACGAAATCGCCAATAGATAAGACCATTTTACAATTTGGGCCCAAGTTAGAAGCAGAGCCTAAGGTGTAAATTATCGATAGTCCATATCTCGGAAACTATAAGAGATAATGCAATTTGGCAACCGGCAATGTAATTAGCATGCCGAATGTTACTTGGAATGTGAATTGGAACGAAATCGCCAATAGATAAGATCATTTTACAATTTGGGCCCAAGTTAGAAGCAGAGCTTAAGGTGTAAATTATCGATAGTCCATATCTCGGAAACTATAAGAGATAATGCAATTTGGCAACCGGCAATGTAATTAGCATGCCGAATATTACTTGGAATGTGAATTGGAACGAAATCGCCAATAGATAAGGCCATTTTACAATTTGGGCCCAAGTTAGAAGCAGAGCCTTAGGTGTAAATTAACGATAGTTAATATCTCGGAAACTATAAGAGATAATGCAATTTGGCAACCGGCAATGTAATTAGCATGCCGAATATTACTTGGAATGTGAATTGGAACGAAATCGCCAATAGATAAGACCATTTTACAATTTGGGCCCAAGTTAGAAGCAGAGCCTAAGGTGTAAATTATCGATAGTCCATATCTCGGAAACTATAAGAAATAATGCAATTTGGCAACCGGCAATGTAATTAGCATGCCGAATATTACTTGGAATGTGAATTGGAACGAAATCGCCAATAGATAAGACCATTTTACAATTTGGGCCCAAGTTAGAAGCAGAGCCTATGGTGTAAATTATCGATAGTCCATATCTCGGAAACTATAAGAGATAATTCAATTTGGCAACCGGCAATGTAATTAGCATGCCGAATATTACTTGGTATGTGAATTGGAACGAAATCGCCAATAGATAAGACCATTTTACAATTTGGGAGCAAGTTAGAAGCAGAGCCTAAGGTGTAAATAATCGATAGTCCATATCTCGGAAACTATAAGAGATAATGCAATTTGGCAACCGGCAATGTAATTAGCATGCCAAATATTACTTGGAATGTGAATTGGAACGAAATCGCCAATAGATAAGACCATTTTACAATTTGGGCCCAAGTTAGAAGCAGAGCCTATGGTGTAAATTATCGATGGTCCATATCTCGGAAACTATAAGAGATAATGCAATTTGGCAACCGGCAATGTAATTAGCATGCCGAATATTACTTGGAATGTGAATTGGAACGAAATCGCCAATATATAAGACCATTTTACAATTTGGGCCCAAGATAGAAGCAGAGCCTAAGGTGTAAATTATCGATAGTCCATATCTCGGAAACTATAAGAGATAATGCAATTTGGCATCCGGCAATGTAATTAGCATGCCGAATATTACTTGGAATGTGAATTGGAACGAAATCGCCAATAGATAAGACCATTTTACAATTTGGGCCCAAGTTAGAAGCAGAGCCTAAGGTGTAAATTATCGATAGTCCATATCTCGGAAACTATAAGAGATAATGCAATTTGGCAACCGGCAATGTAATTAGCATGCCGAATATTACTTGGAATGTGAATTGGAACGAAATTGCCAATAGATAAGACCATTTTACAATTTGGGCCCAAGTTAGAAGCAGAGCCTAAGGTGTAAATTATCGATAGTCCATATCTCGGAAACTATAAGAGATAATGCAATTTCGCAACCGGCAATATAATTAGCATGCCGAATATTACTTGGAGTGTGAATTGGAACGAAATCGCCAATAGATAAGACCATTTTACAATTTGGGCCCAAGTTTGAAGCAGAGCCTAAGGTGTAAATTATCGATAGTCCATATCTCGGAAACTATAAGAGATAATGCAATTTGGCAACCGGCAATGTAATTAGCATGCCGAATATTACTTGGAATGTGAATTGGAACGAAATCGCCAATAGATAAGACCATTTTACAATTTGGGCCCAAGTTAGAAGCAGAGCCTAAGGTGTAAATTATCGATAGTCCATATCTCGGAAACTATAAGAGATAATGCAATTTGGCAACCGGCAATGTAATTAGCATGCCGAATATTACTTGGAATGTGAATTGGAACGAAATCGCCAATAGATAAGACCATTTTACAATTTGGGCCCAAGTTAGAAGCAGAGCCTAAGGTGTAAATTATTGATAGTCCATATCTCGGAAACTATAAGAGATAATGCAATTTCGCAACCGGCAATGTAATTAGCATGCCGAATATCACTTGGAATGTGAATTGGGACGAAATCGCCAATAGATAAGACCATTTTACAATTTGGGTCCAAGTTAGAAGCAGAGCCTAAGGTGTAAATTATCGATAGTCCATATCTCGGAAACTATAAGAGATAATGCAATTTGGCAACCGGCAATGTAATTAGCATGCCGAATATTACTTGGAATGTGAATTGGAACGAAATCGCCAATAGATAAGACCATTTTACAATTTGGGCCCAAGTTAGAAGCAGAGCCTAAGGTGTAAATTATCGATAGTCCATATCTCGGAAACTATAAGAGATAATGCAATTTGGCAACCGGCAATGTAATTAGCATGCCGAATATTACTTGGAATGTGAATTGGAACGAATTCGCCAATAGGTAAGACCATTTTACAATTTGGGCCCAAGTTAGAAGCAGAGCCTAAGGTGTAAATTATCGATAGTCCATATCTCGGAAACTATAAGAGATAATTCAATTTGGCAACCGGCAATGTAATTAGCATGCCGAATATTACTTGGAATGTGAATTGGAACGAAATCGCCAATAGATAAGACCATTTTACAATTTGGGCCCAAGTTAGAAGCAGAGCCTAAGGTGTAAATTATCGATAGTCCATATCTCGGAAACTATAAGAGATAATGCAATTTGGCAACCGGCAATGTAATTAGCATGCCGAATATTACTTGGAATGTGAATTGGAACGAAATCGCCAATAGATAAGACCATTTTACAATTTGGGCCCAAGTTAGAAGCAGAGCCTAAGGTGTAAATTATCGATAGTCCATAACTCGGAAACTATAAGAGATAATGCAATTTGGCAACCGGCAATGTAATTAGCATGCCGAATATTACTTGGAATGTGAATTGGAACGAAATCGCCAATAGATAAGGCCATTTTACAATTTGGGCCCAAGTTAGAAGCAGAGCCTATGGTGTAAATTATCGATAGTCCATATCTCGGAAACTATAAGAGATAATGCAATTTGGCAACCGGCAATGAAATTAGCATGCCGAATATTACTTGGAATGTGAATTGGAACGAAATCGCCAATAGATAAGACCATTTTACAATTTGGGCCCAAGTTAGAAGCAGAGCCTAAGGTGTAAATTATCGATAGCCCATATCTCGGAAACTATAAGAGTTAATGCAATTTGGCAACCGGCAATGTAATCAGCATGCCGAATATTACTTGGAATGTGAATTGGAACGAAATCGCCAATAGATAAGACCATTTTACAATTTGGGCCCAAGTTAGAAGCAGAGCCTAAGGTGTAAAGTATCGATAGTCCATATCTCGGAAACTATAAGAGATAATGCAATTTGGCAACCGGCAATGTAATTAGCATGAGGAATATTACTTGGAATGTGAATTGGAACGAAATGGCCAATAGATAAGACCATTTTACAATTTGGGCCCAAGTTAGAAGCAGAGCCTAAGGTGTAAATTATCGATAGTCCATATCTCTGAAACTATAAGAGATAATGCAATTTCGCAACCGGCAATGTAATTAGCATGCCGAATATTACTTGGAATGTGAATTGGGACGAAATCGCCAATAGATAAGGCCATTTTACAATTTGGGCCCAAGTTAGAAGCAGAGCCTAAGGTGTAAATTATCGATAGTCCATATCTCGGAAACTATAAGAGATAATGCAATTTGGCAACCGGCAATGTAATTAGCATGCCGAATATTACTTGGAATGTGAATTGGAACGAAATCGCCAATAGATAAGACCATTTTACAATTTGGGCCCAATTTAGAAGCAGAGCCTAAGGTGTAAATTATTGATGGTCCATATCTCGGAAACTATAAGAGATAATGCAATTTCGCAACCGGCAATGTAATTAGCATGCCGAATATTACTAGGAGTGTGAATTGGAACGAAATCGCCAATAGATAAGACCATTTTACAATTTGGGCCCAAGTTAGAAGCAGAGCCTAAGGTGTAAATTATCGATAGTCCATATCTCGGAAACTATAAGAGATAATGCAATTTGGCAACCGGCAATGTAATTAGCATGCCGAATATTACTTGGAATGTGAATTGGAACGAAATCGCCAATAGATAAGACCATTTTACAATTTGGGCCCAAGTTAGAAGCAGAGCCTAAGGTGTAAATTATCGATAGTCCATATCTCGGAAACTATAAGAGATAATGCAATTTGGCAACCGGCAATGTAATTAGCATGCCGAATATTACTTGGAATGTGAATTGGAACGAAATCGCCAATAGATAAGACCATTTTACAATTTGGGCCCAAGTTAGAAGCAGAGCCTAATGTGTAAATTATCGATAGTCCATATCTCGGAAACTATAAGAGATAATGCAATTTGGCAACCGGCAATGTAATTAGCATGCCGAATATTACTTGGAATGTGAATTGGAACGAAATCGCCAATAGATAAGACCATTTTACAATTTGGGCCCAAGTTAGAAGCAGAGCCTAAGGTGTAAATTATCGATAGTCCATATCTCGGAAACTATAAGAGATAATGCAATTTGGCAACCGGCAATGTAATTAGCATGCCGAATATTACTTGGAATGTGAATTGGAACGAAATCGCCAATAGATAAGACCATTTTACAATTTGGGCCCAAGTTAGAAGCAGAGCCTAAGGTGTAAATTATTGATAGTCCATATCTCGGAAACTATAAGAGATAATGCAATTTCGCAATCGGCAATGTAATTAGCATGCCGAATATCACTTGGAATGTGAATTGGAACGAAATCGCCAATAGATAAGACCATTTTACAATTTGGGCCCAAGTTAGAAGCAGAGCCTAAGGTGTAAATTATCGATAGTCCATATCTCGGAAACTATAAGAGATAATGCAATTTGGCAACCGGCAATGTAATTAGCATGCCGAATATTACTTGGAATGTGAATTGGAACGAAATCGCCAATAGATAAGACCATTTTACAATTTGGGCCCAAGTTAGAAGCAGAGCCTAAGGTGTAAATTATCGAGAGTCCATATCTCGGAAACTATAAGAGATAATGCAATTTGGCAACCGGCAATGTAATTAGCATGCCGAATATTACTTGGAGTGTGAATTGGAACGAAATCGCCAATAGATAAGACCATTTTACAATTTGGGCCCAAGTTAGAAGCAGAGCCTAAGGTGTAAATTATCGATAGTCCATATCTCGGAAACTATAAGAGATAATGCAATTTGGCAACCGGCAATGTAATTAGCATGCCGAATATTACTTGGAATGTGAATTGCAACTAAATCGCCAATAGGTAAGACCATTTTACAATTTGGGCCCAAGTTAGAAGCAGAGCCTAAGGTGTAAATTATCGATAGTCCATATCTCGGAAACTATAAGAGATAATTCAATTGGGCAACCGGCAATGTAATTAGCATGCCGAATATTACTTGAAATGTGAATTGGAACGAAATCGCCAATAGATAAGGCCATTTTACAATTTGGGCCCAAGTTAGAAGCAGAGCCTAAGGTGTAAATTATCGATAGTCCATATTTCGGAAACTATAAGAGATAATGCAATTTGGCAACCGGCAATGTAATTAGCATGCCGAATATTACTTGGAATGTGAATTGGAACGAAATCGCCAATAGATAAGACCATTTTACAATTTGGGCCCAAGTTATAAGCAGAGCCTATGGTGTAAATTATCGATAGTCCATATCTCGGAAACTATAAGAGATAATGCAATTTGGCAACCGGCAATGTAATTAGCATGCCGAATATTACTTGGAATGTGAATTGGAACGAAATCGCCAATAGATAAGACCATTTTACAATTTGGGCCCAAGTTAGAAGCAGAGCCTAAGGTGTAAATTATCGATAGTCCATATCTCGGAAACTATAAGAGTTAATGCAATTTGGCAACCGGCAATGTAATTAGCATGCCGAATATTACTTGGAATGTGAATTGGAACGAAATCGCCAATAGATAAGACCATTTTACAATTTGGGCCCAAGTTAGAAGCAGAGCCTAAGGTGTAAATTATCGATAGTCCATATCTCGGAAACTATAAGAGATAATGCAATTTGGCAACCGGCAATGTAATTAGCATGCCGAATATTACTTGGAATGTGAATTGGAACGAAATTGCCAATAGATAAGACCATTTTACAATTTGGGCCCAAGTTAGAAGCAGAGCCTAAGGTGTAAATTATCGATAGTCCATATCTCTGAAACTATAAGAGATAATGCAATTTCGCAACCGGCAATGTAATTAGCATGCCGAATATTACTTGGAATGTGAATTGGGACGAAATCGCCAATAGATAAGGCCATTTTACAATTTGGGCCCAAGTTAAAAGCAGAGCCTAAGGTGTAAATTATCGATAGTCCATATCTCAGAAACTATAAGAGATAATGCAATTTGGCAACCGGCAATGTAATTAGCATGCCGAATATTACTTGGAATGTGAATTGGAACGAAATCGCCAATAGATAAGACCATTTTACAATATGGGCCCAAGTTAGAAGCAGAGCCTAAGGTGTAAATTATTGATAGTCCATATCTCGGAAACTATAAGAGATAATGCAATTTCGCAACCGGCAATGTAATTAGCATGCCGAATATTACTTGGAGTGTGAATTGGAACGAAATCGCCAATAGATAAGACCATTTTACAATTTGGGCCCAAGTAAGAAGCAGAGCCTAAGGTGTAAATTATCGATAGTCCATATCTCGGAAACTATAAGAGATAATGCAATTTGGCAACCGGCAATGTAATTAGCATGCCGAATATTACTTGGACTGTGAATTGGAACGAAATCGCCAATAGATAAGACCATTTTACAATTTGGGCCCAAGTTAGAAGCAGAGCCTAAGGTGTAAATTATCGATAGTCCATATCCCGGAAACTATAAGAGATAATGCAATTTGGCAACAGGCAATGTAATTAGCATGCCGAATATTACTTGGAATGTGAATTGGAACGAAATCGCCAATAGATAAAACCATTTTACAATTTGGGCCCAAGTTAGAAGCAGAGCCTAAGGTGTAAATTATCGATAGTCCATATCTCGGAAACTATAAGAGATAATGCAATTTGGCAACCGGCAATGTAATTAGCATGCCGAATATTACTTGGAATGTGAATTGGAACGAAATCGCCAATAGATAAGACCATTTTACAATTTGGGCCCAAGTTAGAAGCAGAGCCTAAGGTGTAAATTATCGATAGTCCATATCTCGGAAACTATAAGAGATAATGCAATTTCGCAACCGGCAATGTAATTAGCATGCCGAATATCACTTGGAATGTGAATTGGGACGAAATCGCCAATAGATAAGACCATTTTACAATTTGGGCCCAAGTTAGAAGCAGAGCCTAAGGTGTAAATTATCGATAGTCCATATCTCGGAAACTATAAGAGATAATGCAATTTGGCAACCGGCAATGTAATTAGCATGCCGAATATTACTTGGAATGTGAATTGGAACGAAATCGCCAATAGATAAGACCATTTTACAATTTGGGCCCAAGTTAGAAGCAGAGCCTAAGGTGTAAATTATCGATAGTCCATATCTCGGAAAGTATAAGAGATAATGCAATTTGGCAACCGGCAATGTAATTAGCATGCCGAATATTACTTGGAATGTGAATTGGAACGAAATCGCCAATATTTAAGACCATTTTACAATTTGGGCCCAAGTTAGAAGCAGAGCCTAAGGTGTAAATTATCGATAGTCCATATCTCGGAAACTATAAGAGATAATGCAATTTCGCAACCGGCAATGTAATTAGCATGCCGAATATTACTTGGAGTGTGAATTGGAACGAAATCGCCAATAGATAAGACCATTTTACAATTTGGGCCCAAGTTAGAAGCAGAGCCTAAGGTGTAAATTATCGATAGTCCATATCTCGGAAACTATAAGAGATAATGCAATTTCGCAACCGGCAATGTAATTAGCATGCCGAATATCACTTGGAATGTGAATTGGGACGAAATCGCCAATAGATAAGACCATTTTACAATTTGGGCCCAAGTTAGAAGCAGAGCCTAAGGTGTAAATTATCGATAGTCCATATCTCGGAAACTATAAGAGATAATGCAATTTGGCAACCGGCAATGTAATTAGCATGCCGAATATTACTTGGAATGTGAATTGGAACGAAATCGCCAATAGATAAGACCATTTTACAATTTGGGCCCAAGTTAGAAGCAGAGCCTAAGGTGTAAATTATCGATAGTCCATATCTCGGAAACTATAAGAGATAATGCAATTTGGCAACCGGCAATGTAATTAGCATGCCGCATATTACTTGGAATGTGAATTGGAACGAAATCGCCAATAGATAAGACCATTTTACAATTTGGGCCCAAGTTAGAAGCAGAGCCTAAGGTGTAAATTATCGATAGTCCATATCTCGGAAAGTATAAGAGATAATGCAATTTGGCAACCGGCAATGTAATTAGCATGCCGAATATTACTTGGAATGTGAATTGGAACGAAATCGCCAATAGGTAAGACCATTTTACAATTTGGGCCCAAGTTAGAAGCAGAGCCTAAGGTGTAAATTATCGATAGTCCATATCTCGGAAACTATAAGAGATAATGCAATTTGGCATCCGGCAATGTAATTAGCATGCCGAATATTACTTGGAATGTGAATTGGAACGAAATCGCCAATAGATAAGACCATTTTACAATTTGGGCCCAAGTTAGAAGCAGAGCCTAAGGTGTAAATTATCGATAGTCCATATCTCGGAAACTATAAGAGATAATGCAATTTGGCAACCGGCAATGTAATTAGCATGCCGAATATTACTTGGAATGTGAATTGGAACGAAATCGCCAATAGATAAGACCATTTTACAATTTGGGCCCAAGTTAGAAGCAGAGCCTAAGGTGTAAATTATCGATAGTCCATATCTCGGAAACTATAAGAGATAATGCAATTTCGCAACCGGCAATGTAATTAGCATGCCGAATATTACTTGGAGTGTGAATTGGAACGAAATCGCCAATAGATAAGACCATTTTACAATTTGGGCCCAAGTTTGAAGCAGAGCCTAAGGTGTAAATTATCGATAGTCCATATCTCGGAAACTATAAGAGATAATGCAATTTGGCAACCGGCAATGTAATTAGCATGCCGAATATTACTTGGAATGTGAATTGGAACGAAATCGCCAATAGATAAGACCATTTTACAATTTGGGCCCAAGTTAGAAGCAGAGCCTAAGGTGTAAATTATCGATAGTCCATATCTCGGAAACTATAAGAGATAATGCAATTTGGCAACCGGCAATGTAATTAGCATGCCGAATATTACTTGGAATGTGAATTGGAACGAAATCGCCAATAGATAAGACCATTTTACAATTTGGGCCCAAGTTAGAAGCAGAGCCTAAGGTGTAAATTATCGATAGTCCATATCTCGGAAACTATAAGAGATAATGCAATTTCGCAACCGGCAATGAAATTAGCATGCCGAATATCACTTGGAATGTGAATTGGGACGAAATCGCCAATAGATAAGACCATTTTACAATTTGGGCCCAAGTTAGAAGCAGAGCCTAAGGTGTAAATTATCGATAGTCCATATCTCGGAAACTATAAGAGATAATGCAATTTGGCAACCGGAAATGTAATTAGCATGCCGAATATTACTTGGAATGTGAATTGGAACGAAATCGCCAATAGATAAGACCATTTTACAATTTGGGCCCAAGTTAGAAGCAGAGCCTAAGGTGTAAATTATCGATAGTCCATATCTCGGAAACTATAAGAGATAATGCAATTTGGCAACCGGCAATGTAATTAGCATGCCAAATATTACTTGGAATGTGAATTGGAACGAATTCGCCAATAGGTAAGACCATTTTACAATTTGGGCCCAAGTTAGAAGCAGAGCCTAAGGTGTAAATTATCGATAGTCCATATCTCGGAAACTATAAGAGATAATGCAATTTGGCAACCGGCAATGTAATTAGCATGCCGAATATTACATGGAATGTGAATTGGAACGAATTCGCCAATAGGTAAGGCCATTTCACAATTTGGGCCCAAGTTAGAAGCAGAGCCTAAGGTGTAAATTATCGATAGTCCATATCTCGGAAACTATAAGAGATAATTCAATTTGGCAACCGGCAATGTTATTAGCATGCCGAATATTACTTGGAATGTGAATTGGAACGAAATCGCCAATAGATAAGACCATTTTACAATTTGGGCCCAAGTTAGAAGCAGAGCCTAAGGTGTAAATTATCGATAGTCCATAACTCGGAAACTATAAGAGATAATGCAATTTGGCAACCGGCAATGTAATTAGCATGCCGAATATTACTTGGAATGTGAATTGGAACGAAATCGCCAATAGATAAGGCCATTTTACAATTTGGGCCCAAGTTAGAAGCAGAGCCTATGGTGTAAATTATCGATAGTCCATATCTCGGAAACTATAAGAGATAATGCAATTTGGCAACCGGCAATGTAATTAGCATGCCGAATATTACTTGGAATGTGAATTGGAACGAATTCGCCAATAGGTAAGACCATTTTACAATTTGGGCCCAAGTTAGAAGCAGAGCCTAAGGTGTAAATTATCGATAGTCCATATCTCGGAAACTATAAGAGATAATGCAATTTGGCAACCGGCAATGTAATTAGCATGCCGAATATTACTTGGAATGTGAATTGGAACGAAATCGCCAATAGATAAGGCCATTTTACAATTTGGGCCCAAGTTAGAAGCAGAGCCTATGGTGTAAATTATCGATAGTCCATATCTCGGAAACTATAAGAGATAATGCAATTTGGCAACCGGCAATGAAATTAGCATGCCGAATATTACTTGGAATGTGAATTGGAACGAAATCGCCAATAGATAAGACCATTTTACAATTTGGGCCCAAGTTAGAAGCAGAGCCTAAGGTGTAAATTATCGATAGCCCATATCTCGGAAACTATAAGAGTTAATGCAATTTGGCAACCGGCAATGTAATCAGCATGCCGAATATTACTTGGAATGTGAATTGGAACGAAATCGCCAATAGATAAGACCATTTTACAATTTGGGCCCAAGTTAGAAGCAGAGCCTAAGGTGTAAAGTATCGATAGTCCATATCTCGGAAACTATAAGAGATAATGCAATTTGGCAACCGGCAATGTAATTAGCATGCCGAATATTACTTGGAATGTGAATTGGAACGAAATGGCCAATAGATAAGACCATTTTACAATTTGGGCCCAAGTTAGAAGCAGAGCCTAAGGTGTAAATTATCGATAGTCCATATCTCTGAAACTATAAGAGATAATGCAATTTCGCAACCGGCAATGTAATTAGCATGCCGAATATTACTTGGAATGTGAATTGGAACGAAATCGCCAATAGATAAGACCATTTTACAATTTGGGCCCAAGTTAGAAGCAGAGCCTAAGGTGTAAATTATTGATAGTCCATATCTCGGAAACTATAAGAGATAATGCAATTTCGCAATCGGCAATGTAATTAGCATGCCGAATATCACTTGGAATGTGAATTGGGACGAAATCGCCAATAGATAAGACCATTTTACAATTTGGGCCCAAGTTAGAAGCAGAGCCTAAGGTGTAAATTATCGATAGTCCATATCTCGGAAACTATAAGAGATAATGCAATTTGGCAACCGGCAATGTAATTAGCATGCCGAATATTACTTGGAATGTGAATTGGAACGAAATCGCCAATAGATAAGACCATTTTACAATTTGGGCCCAAGTTAGAAGCAGAGCCTAAGGTGTAAATTATCGATAGTCCATATCTCGGAAACTATAAGAGATAATGCAATTTGGCAACCGGCAATGTAATTAGCATGCCGAATATTACTTGGAATGTGAATTGGAACGAAATCGCCAATAGATAAGGCCATTTTACAATTTGGGCCCAAGTTAGAAGCAGAGCCTTAGGTGTAAATTAACGATAGTTAATATCTCGGAAACTATAAGAGATAATGCAATTTGGCAACCGGCAATGTAATTAGCATGCCGAATATTACTTGGAATGTGAATTGGAACGAAATCGCCAATAGATAAGACCATTTTACAATTTGGGCCCAAGTTAGAAGCACAGCCTATGGTGTAAATTATCGATGGTCCATATCTCGGAAACTATAAGAGATAATGCAATTTGGCAACCGGCAATGTAATTAGCATGCCGAATATTACTTGGAATGTGAATTGGAACGAAATCGCCAATAGATAAGACCATTTTACAATTTGGGCCCAAGTTAGAAGCAGAGCCTAAGGTGTAAATTATCGATAGTCCATATCTCGGAAACTATAAGAGATAATGCAATTTGGCATCCGGCAATGTAATTAGTATGCCGAATATTACTTGGAATGTGAATTGGAACGAAATCGCCAATAGATAAGACCATTTTACAATTTGGGCCCCAGTTAGAAGCAGAGCCTAAGGTGTAAATTATCGATAGTCCATATCTCGGAAACTATAAGAGATAATGCAATTTGGCAACCGGCAATGTAATTAGCATGCAGAATATTACTTGGAATGTGAATTGGAACGAAATCGCCAATAGATAAGACCATTTTACAATTTGGGCCCAAGTTAGAAGCAGAGCCTAAGGTGTAAATTATCGATAGTCCATATCTCGGAAACTATAAGAGATAATGCAATTTCGCAACCGGCAATGTAATTAGCATGCCGAATATTACTTGGAGTGTGAATTGGAACGAAATCGCCAATAGATAAGACCATTTTACAATTTGGGCCCAAGTTAGAAGCAGAGCCTAAGGTGTAAATTATCGATAGTCCATATCTCGGAAACTATAAGAGATAATGCAATTTGGCAACCGGCAATGTAATTAGCATGCCGAATATTACTTGGAATGTGAATTGGAACGAAATCGCCAATAGATAAGACCATTTTACAATTTGGGCCGAAGTTAGAAGCAGAGCCTAAGGTGTAAATTATCGATAGTCCATATCTCGGAAACTATAAGAGATAATGCAATTTGGCAACCGGCAATGTAATTAGCATGCCGAATATTACTTGGAATGTGAATTGGAACGAAATCGCCAATAGATAAGACCATTTTACAATTTGGGCCCAAGTTAGAAGCAGAGCCTAAGGTGTAAATTATTGATAGTCCATATCTCGGAAACTATAAGAGATAATGCAATTTCGCAACCGGCAATATAATTAGCATGCCGAATATCACTTGGAATGTGAATTGGGACGAAATCCCCAATAGATAAGACCATTTTACAATTTGGGCCCAAGTTAGAAGCAGAGCCTAAGGTGTAAATTATCGATAGTCCATATCTCGGAAACTATAAGAGATAATGCAATTTGGCAACCGGCAATGTAATTAGCATGCCGAATATTACTTGGAATGTGAATTGGAACGAAATCGCCAATAGATAAGACCATTTTACAATTTGGGCCCAAGTTAGAAGCAGAGCCTAAGGTGTAAATTATCGATAGTCCATATCTCGGAAACTATAAGAGATAATGCAATTTGGCAACCGGCAATGTAATTAGCATGCCGAATATTACTTGGAATGTGAATTGGAACGAAATCGCCAATAGGTAAGACCATTTTACAATTTGGGCCCAAGTTAGAAGCAGAGCCTAAGGTGTAAATTATCGATAGTCCATATCTCGGAAACTATAAGAGATAATGCAATTTGGCAACCGGCAATATAATTAGCATGCCGAATATTACTTGGAATGTGAATTGGAACGAAATCGCCAATAGATAAGAGCATTTTACAATTTGGGCCCAAGTTAGAAGCAGAGCTTAAGGTGTAAATTATCGATAGTCCATATCTCGGAAACTATAAGAGATAATGCAATTTGGCAACCGGCAATGTAATTAGCATGCCGAATATTACTTGGAATGTGAATTGGAACGAAATCGTCAATAGATAAGACCATTTTACAATTTGGGCCCAAGTTAGAAGCAGAGCCTAAGGTGTAAATTATCGATAGCCCATATCTCGGAAACTATAAGAGTTAATGCAATTTGGCAACCGGCAATGTAATCAGCATGCCGAATATTACTTGGAATGTGAATTGGAACGAAATCGCCAATAGATAAGACCATTTTACAATTTGGGCCCAAGTTAGAAGCAGAGCCTAAGGTGTAAAGTATCGATAGTCCATATCTCGGAAACTATAAGAGATAATGCAATTTGGCAACCGGCAATGTAATTAGCATGCCGAATATTACTTGGAATGTGAATTGGAACGAAATGGCCAATAGATAAGACCATTTTACAATTTGGGCCCAAGTTAGAAGCAGAGCCTAAGGTGTAAATTATCGATAGTCCATATCTCTGAAACTATAAGAGATAATGCAATTTCGCAACCGGCAATGTAATTAGCATGCCGAATATTACTTGGAATGTGAATTGGGACGAAATCGCCAATAGATAAGGCCATTTTACAATTTGGGCCCAAGTTAGAAGCAGAGCCTAAGGTGTAAATTATCGATAGTCCATATCTCGGAAACTATAAGATATAATGCAATTTGGCAACCGGCAATGTAATTAGCATGCCGAATATTACTTGGAATGTGAATTGGAACGAAATCGCCAATAGATAAGACCATTTTACAATTTGGGCCCAATTTAGAAGCAGAGCCTAAGGTGTAAATTATTGATAGTCCATATCTCGGAAACTATAAGAGATAATGCAATTTCGCAACCGGCAATGTAATTAGCATGCCGAATATTACTAGGAGTGTGAATTGGAACGAAATCGCCAATAGATAAGACCATTTTACAATTTGGGCCCAAGTTAGAAGCAGAGCCTAAGGTGTAAATTATCGATAGTCCATATCTCGGAAACTATAAGAGATAATGCAATTTGGCAACCGGCAATGTAATTAGCATGCCGAATATTACTTGGAATGTGAATTGGAACGAAATCGCCAATAGATAAGACCATTTTACAATTTGGGCCCAAGTTAGAAGCAGAGCCTAAGGTGTAAATTATCGATAGTCCATATCTCGGAAACTATAAGAGATAATGCAATTTGGCAACCGGCAATGTAATTAGCATGCCGAATATTACTTGGAATGTGAATTGGAACGAAATCGCCAATAGATAAGACCATTTTACAATTTGGGCCCAAGTTAGAAGCAGAGCCTAAGGTGTAAATTATCGATAGTCCATATCTCGGAAACTATAAGAGATAATGCAATTTGGCAACCGGCAATGTAATTAGCATGCCGAATATTACTTGGAATGTGAATTGGAACGAAATCGCCAATAGATAAGACCATTTTACAATTTGGGCCCAAGTTAGAAGCAGAGCCTAAGGTGTAAATTATTGATAGTCCATATCTCGGAAACTATAAGAGATAATGCAATTTCGCAATCGGCAATGTAATTAGCATGCCGAATATCACTTGGAATGTGAATTGGGACGAAATCGCCAATAGATAAGACCATTTTACAATTTGGGCCCAAGTTAGAAGCAGAGCCTAAGGTGTAAATTATCGATAGTCCATATCTCGGAAACTATAAGAGATAATGCAATTTGGCAACCGGCAATGTAATTAGCATGCCGAATATTACTTGGAATGTGAATTGGAACGAAATCGCCAATAGATAAGACCATTTTACAATTTGGGCCCAAGTTAGAAGCAGAGCCTAAGGTGTAAATTATCGATAGTCCATATCTCGGAAACTATAAGAGATAATGCAATTTGGCAACCGGCAATGTAATTAGCATGCCGAATATTACTTGGAATGTGAATTGGAACGAAATCGCCAATAGATAAGGCCATTTTACAATTTGGGCCCAAGTTAGAAGCAGAGCCTTAGGTGTAAATTAACGATAGTTAATATCTCGGAAACTATAAGAGATAATGCAATTTGGCAACCGGCAATGTAATTAGCATGCCGAATATTACTTGGAATGTAGGTTGGAACGAAATCGCCAATAGATAAGACCATTTTACAATTTGGGCCCAAGTTAGAAGCAGAGCCTATGGTGTAAATTATCGATGGTCCATATCTCGGAAACTATAAGAGATAATGCAATTTGGCAACCGGCAATGTAATTAGCATGCCGAATATTACTTGGAATGTGAATTGGAACGAAATCGCCAATAGATAAGACCATTTTACAATTTGGGCCCAAGTTAGAAGCAGAGCCTAAGGTGTAAATTATCGATAGTCCATATCTCGGAAACTATAAGAGATAATGCAATTTGGCATCCGGCAATGTAATTAGCATGCCGAATATTACTTGGAATGTGAATTGGAACGAAATCGCCAATAGATAAGACCATTTTACAATTTGGGCCCCAGTTAGAAGCAGAGCCTAAGGTGTAAATTATCGATAGTCCATATCTCGGAAACTATAAGAGATAATGCAATTTGGCAACCGGCAATGTAATTAGCATGCCGAATATTACTTGGAATGTGAATTGGAACGAAATCGCCAATAGATAAGACCATTTTACAATTTGGGCCCAAGTTAGAAGCAGAGCCTAAGGTGTAAATTATCGATAGTCCATATCTCGGAAACTATAAGAGATAATGCAATTTCGCAACCGGCAATGTAATTAGCATGCCGAATATTACTTGGAGTGTGAATTGGAACGAAATCGCCAATAGATAAGACCATTTTACAATTTGGGCCCAAGTTAGAAGCAGAGCCTAAGGTGTAAATTATCGATAGTCCATATCTCGGAAACTATAAGAGATAATGCAATTTGGCAACCGGCAATGTAATTAGCATGCCGAATATTACTTGGAATGTGAATTGGAACGAAATCGCCAATAGATAAGACCATTTTACAATTTGGGCCCAAGTTAGAAGCAGAGCCTAAGGTGTAAATTATCGATAGTCCATATCTCGGAAACTATAAGAGATAATGCAATTTGGCAACCGGCAATGTAATTAGCATGCCGAATATTACTTGGAATGTGAATTGGAACGAAATCGCCAATAGATAAGACCATTTTACAATTTGGGCCCAAGTTAGAAGCAGAGCCTAAGGTGTAAATTATTGATAGTCCATATCTCGGAAACTATAAGAGATAATGCAATTTCGCAATCGGCAATGTAATTAGCATGCCGAATATCACTTGGAATGTGAATTGGGACGAAATCGCCAATAGATAAGACCATTTTACAATTTGGGCCCAAGTTAGAAGCAGAGCCTAAGGTGTAAATTATCGATAGTCCATATCTCGGAAACTATAAGAGATAATGCAATTTGGCAACCGGCAATGTAATTAGCATGCCGAATATTACTTGGAATGTGAATTGGAACGAAATCGCCAATAGATAAGACCATTTTACAATTTGGGCCCAAGTTAGAAGCAGAGCCTAAGGTGTAAATTATCGATAGTCCATATCTCGGAAACTATAAGAGATAATGCAATTTGGCAACCGGCAATGTAATTAGCATGCCGAATATTACTTGGAATGTGAATTGGAACGAAATCGCCAATAGATAAGGCCATTTTACAATTTGGGCCCAAGTTAGAAGCAGAGCCTTAGGTGTAAATTAACGATAGTTAATATCTCGGAAACTATAAGAGATAATGCAATTTGGCAACCGGCAATGTAATTAGCATGCCGAATATTACTTGGAATGTGAATTGGAACGAAATCGCCAATAGATAAGACCATTTTACAATTTGGGCCCAAGTTAGAAGCAGAGCCTATGGTGTAAATTATCGATGGTCCATATCTCGGAAACTATAAGAGATAATGCAATTTGGCAACCGGCAATGTAATTAGCATGCCGAATATTACTTGGAATGTGAATTGGAACGAAATCGCCAATAGATAAGACCATTTTACAATTTGGGCCCAAGTTAGAAGCAGAGCCTAAGGTGTAAATTATCGATAGTCCATATCTCGGAAACTATAAGAGATAATGCAATTTGGCATCCGGCAATGTAATTAGCATGCCGAATATTACTTGGAATGTGAATTGGAACGAAATCGCCAATAGATAAGACCATTTTACAATTTGGGCCCCAGTTAGAAGCAGAGCCTAAGGTGTAAATTATCGATAGTCCATATCTCGGAAACTATAAGAGATAATGCAATTTGGCAACCGGCAATGTAATTAGCATGCCGAATATTACTTGGAATGTGAATTGGAACGAAATCGCCAATAGATAAGACCATTTTACAATTTGGGCCCAAGTTAGAAGCAGAGCCTAAGGTGTAAATTATCGATAGTCCATATCTCGGAAACTATAAGAGATAATGCAATTTCGCAACCGGCAATGTAACTAGCATGCCGAATATTACTTGGAGTGTGAATTGGAACGAAATCGCCAATAGATAAGACCATTTTACAATTTGGGCCCAAGTTAGAAGCAGAGCCTAAGGTGTAAATTATCGATAGTCCATATCTCGGAAACTATAAGAGATAATGCAATTTGGCAACCGGCAATGTAATTAGCATGCCGAATATTACTTGGAATGTGAATTGGAACGAAATCGCCAATAGATAAGACCATTTTACAATTTTGGCCGAAGTTAGAAGCAGAGCCTAAGGTGTAAATTATCGATAGTCCATATCTCGGAAACTATAAGAGATAATGCAATTTGGCAACCGGCAATGTAATTAGCATGCCGAATATTACTTGGAATGTGAATTGGAACGAAATCGCCAATAGATAAGACCATTTTACAATTTGGGCCCAAGTTAGAAGCAGAGCCTAAGGTGTAAATTATTGATAGTCCATATCTCGGAAACTATAAGAGATAATGCAATTTCGCAACCGGCAATATAATTAGCATGCCGAATATCACTTGGAATGTGAATTGGGACGAAATCCCCAATAGATAAGACCATTTTACAATTTGGGCCCAAGTTAGAAGCAGAGCCTAAGGTGTAAATTATCGATAGTCCATATCTCGGAAACTATAAGAGATAATGCAATTTGGCAACCGGCAATGTAATTAGCATGCCGAATATTACTTGGAATGTGAATTGGAACGAAATCGCCAATAGATAAGACCATTTTACAATTTGGGCCCAAGTTAGAAGCAGAGCCTAAGGTGTAAATTATCGATAGTCCATATCTCGGAAACTATAAGAGATAATGCAATTTGGCAACCGGCAATGTAATTAGCATGCCGAATATTACTTGGAATGTGAATTGGAACGAAATCGCCAATAGGTAAGACCATTTTACAATTTGGGCCCAAGTTAGAAGCAGAGCCTAAGGTGTAAATTATCGATAGTCCATATCTCGGAAACTATAAGAGATAATGCAATTTGGCAACCGGCAATATAATTAGCATGCCGAATATTACTTGGAATGTGAATTGGAACGAAATCGCCAATAGATAAGACCATTTTACAATTTGGGCCCAAGTTAGAAGCAGAGCTTAAGGTGTAAATTATCGATAGTCCATATCTCGGAAACTATAAGAGATAATGCAATTTGGCAACCGGCAATGTAATTAGCATGCCGAATATTACTTGGAATGTGAATTGGAACGAAATCGCCAATAGATAAGACCATTTTACAATTTGGGCCCAAGTTAGAAGCTGAGCCTAAGGTGTAAATTATTGATAGTCCATATCTCGGAAACTATAAGAGATAATGCAATTTCGCAACCGGCAATGTAATTAGCATGCCGAATATCACTTGGAATGTGAATTGGGACGAAATCGCCAATAGATAAGACCATTTTACAATTTGGGCCCAAGTTAGAAGCAGAGGTTAAGGTGTAAATTATCGATAGTCCATATATCGGAAACTATAAGAGATAATGCAATTTGGCAACCGGCAATGTAATTAGCATGCCGAATATTACTTGGAATGTGAATTGGAACGAAATCGTCAATAGATAAGACCATTTTACAATTTGGGCCCAAGTTAGAAGCAGAGCCTAAGGTGTAAATTATCGATAGTCCATATCTCGGAAACTATAAGAGATAATGCAATTTGGCAACCGGCAATGTAATTAGCATGCCGAATATTACTTGGAATGTGAATTG
The DNA here is from genome assembly GCF_030347505.1 of Rhynchophorus ferrugineus. NCBI lineage: Eukaryota > Metazoa > Arthropoda > Insecta > Coleoptera > Curculionidae > Rhynchophorus > Rhynchophorus ferrugineus. The sequence goes on along the minus strand of NW_027472737.1, from coordinate 116,780 downwards.
GAACGAAATCGCCAATAGGTAAGACCATTTTACAATTTGGGTCCAAGTTAGAAGCAGAGCCTAAGGTGTAAATTATCGATAGTCCATATCTCGGAAACTATAAGAGATAATTCAATTTGGCAACCGGCAATGTAATTAGCATGCCGAATATTACTTCGAATGTGAATTGGAACGAAATCGCAAATAGATAAGACCATTTTACAATTTGGGCCCAAGTTAGAAGCAGAGCCTAAGGTGTAAATTATCGATAGTCCATATCTCGGAAACTATAAGAGATAATGCAATTTGGCAACCGGCAATGTAATTAGCATGCCGAATATTACTTGGAATGTGAATTGGAACGAAATCGCCAATAGATAAGGCCATTTTACAATTTGGGCCCAAGTTAGAAGCAGAGCCTTAGGTGTAAATTAACGATAGTTAATATCTCGGAAACTATAAGAGATAATGCAATTTGGCAACCGGCAATGTAATTAGCATGCCGAATATTACTTGGAATGTGAATTGGAACGAAATCGCCAATAGATAAGACCATTTTACAATTTGGGCCCAAGTTAGAAGCAGAGCCTAAGGTGTAAATTATCGATAGTCCATATCTCGGAAACTATAAGAGATAATGCAATTTGGCAACCGGCAATGTAATTAGCATGCCGAATATTACTTGGAATGTGAATTGGAACGAAATCGCCAATAGATAAGACCATTTTACAATTTGGGCCGAAGTTAGAAGCAGAGCCTAAGGTGTAAATTATCGATAGTCCATATCTCGGAAACTATAAGAGATAATGCAATTTGGCAACCGGCAATGTAATTAGCATGCCGAATATTACTTGGAATGTGAATTGGAACGAAATCGCCAATAGATAAGACCATTTTACAATTTGGGCCCAAGTTAGAAGCAGAGCCTAAGGTGTAAATTATCGATAGTCCATATCTCGGAAACTATAAGAGATAATGCAATTTGGCAACCGGCAATGTAATTAGCATGCCGATTATTACTTGGAATGTGAATTGGAACGAAATCGCCAATAGGTAAGACCATTTTACAATTTGGGCCCAAGTTAGAAGCAGAGCCTAAGGTGTAAATTATCGATAGTCCATATCTCGGAAACTATAAGAGATAATGCAATTTGGCAACCGGCAATATAATTAGCATGCCGAATATTACTTGGAATGTGAATTGGAACGAAATCGCCAATAGATAAGACCATTTTACAATTTGGGCCCAAGTTAGAAGCAGAGCTTAAGGTGTAAATTATCGATAGTCCATATCTCGGAAACTATAAGAGATAATGCAATTTGGCAACCGGCAATGTAATTAGCATGCCGAATATTACTTGGAATGTGAATTGGAACGAAATCGCCAATAGATAAGACCATTTTACAATTTGGGCCCAAGTTAGAAGCTGAGCCTAAGGTGTAAATTATTGATAGTCCATATCTCGGAAACTATAAGAGATAATGCAATTTCGCAACCGGCAATGTAATTAGCATGCCGAATATCACTTGGAATGTGAATTGGGACGAAATCGCCAATAGATAAGACCATTTTACAATTTGGGCCCAAGTTAGAAGCAGAGGTTAAGGTGTAAATTATCGATAGTCCATATATCGGAAACTATAAGAGATAATGCAATTTGGCAACCGGCAATGTAATTAGCATGCCGAATATTACTTGGAATGTGAATTGGAACGAAATCGTCAATAGATAAGACCATTTTACAATTTGGGCCCAAGTTAGAAGCAGAGCCTAAGGTGTAAATTATCGATAGTCCATATCTCGGAAACTATAAGAGATAATGCAATTTGGCAACCGGCAATGTAATTAGCATGCCGAATATTACTTGGAATGTGAATTGGAACGAAATCGCCAATAGGTAAGACCATTTTACAATTTGGGTCCAAGTTAGAAGCAGAGCCTAAGATGTAAATTATCGATAGTCCATATCTCGGAAACTATAAGAGATAATTCAATTTGGCAACCGGCAATGTAATTAGCATGCCGAATATTACTTCGAATGTGAATTGGAACGAAATCGCCAATAGATAAGACCATTTTACAATTTGGGCCCAAGTTAGAAGCAGAGCCTAAGGTGTAAATTATCGATAGTCCATATCTCGGAAACTATAAGAGATAATGCAATTTGGCAACCGGCAATGTAATTAGCATGCCGAATATTACTTGGAATGTGAATTGGAACGAAATCGCCAATAGATAAGGCCATTTTACAATTTGGGCCCAAGTTAGAAGCAGAGCCTTAGGTGTAAATTAACGATAGTTAATATCTCGGAAACTATAAGAGATAATGCAATTTGGCAACCGGCAATGTAATTAGCATGCCGAATATTACTTGGAATGTGAATTGGAACGAAATCGCCAATAGATAAGACCATTTTACAATTTGGGCCCAAGTTAGAAGCAGAGCCTAAGGTGTAAATTATCGATGGTTGTAATTAGCATGCCGAATATTACTTGGAATGTGAATTGGAACGAAATCGCCAATAGATAAGACCATTTTACAATTTGGGCCCAAGTTAGAAGCAGAGCATAAGGTGTAAATTATCGATAGTCCATATCTCGGAAACTATAAGAGATAATGCAATTTGGCATCCGGCAATGTAATTAGCATGCCGAATATTACTTGGAACGAAATCGCCAATAGATAAGACCATTTTACAATTTGGGCCCCAGTTAGAAGCAGAGCCTAAGGTGTAAATTATCGATAGTCCATATCTCGGAAACTATAAGAGATAATGCAATTTGGCAACCGGCAATGTAATTAGCATGCCGAATATTACTTGGAATGTGAATTGGAACGAAATCGCCAATAGATAAGACCATTTTACAATTTGGGCCCAAGTTAGAAGCAGAGCCTAAGGTGTAAATTATCGATAGTCCATATCTCGGAAACTATAAGAGATAATGCAATTTCGCAACCGGCAATGTAATTAGCATGCCGAATATTACTTGGAGTGTGAATTGGAACGAAATCGCCAATAGATAAGACCATTTTACAATTTGGGCCCAAGTTAGAAGCAGAGCCTAAGGTGTAAATTATCGATAGTCCATATCTCGGAAACTATAAGAGATAATGCAATTTGGCAACCGGCAATGTAATTAGCATGCCGAATATTACTTGGAATGTGAATTGGAACGAAATCGCCAATAGATAAGACCATTTTACAATTTGGGCCGAAGTTAGAAGCAGAGCCTAAGGTGTAAATTATCGATAGTCCATATCTCGGAAACTATAAGAGATAATGCAATTTGGCAACCGGCAATGTAATTAGCATGCCGAATATTACTTGGAATGTGAATTGGAACGAAATCGCCAATAGATAAGACCATTTTACAATTTGGGCCCAAGTTAGAAGCAGAGCCTAAGGTGTAAATTATTGATAGGCCATATCTCGGAAACTATAAGAGATAATGCAATTTCGCAACCGGCAATATAATTAGCATGCCGAATATCACTTGGAATGTGAATTGGGACGAAATCCCCAATAGATAAGACCATTTTACAATTTGGGCCCAAGTTAGAAGCAGAGCCTAAGGTGTAAATGATCGATAGTCCATATCTCGGAAACTATAAGAGATAATGCAATTTGGCAACCGGCAATGTAATTAGCATGCCGAATATTACTTGGAATGTGAATTGGAACGAAATCGCCAATAGATAAGACCATTTTACAATTTGGGCCCAAGTTAGAAGCAGAGCCTAAGGTGTAAATTATTGATAGTCCATATCTCGGAAACTATAAGAGATAATGCAATTTCGCAACCGGCAATATAAGTAGCATGCCGAATATCACTTGGAATGTGAATTGGGACGAAATCCCCAATAGATAAGACCATTTTACAATTTGGGCCCAAGTTAGAAGCAGAGCCTAAGGTGTAAATTATCGATAGTCCATATCTCGGAAACTATAAGAGATAATGCAATTTGGCAACCGGCAATGTAATTAGCATGCCGAATATTACTTGGAATGTGAATTGGAACGAAATCGCCAATAGATAAGACCATTTTACAATTTGGGCCCAAGTTAGAAGCAGAGCCTAAGGTGTAAATTATCGATAGTCCATATCTCGGAAACTATAAGAGATAATGCAATTTGGCAACCGGCAATGTAATTAGCATGCCGAATATTACTTGGAATGTGAATTGGAACGAAATCGCCAATAGGTAAGACCATTTTACAATTTGGGCCCAAGTTAGAAGCAGAGCCTAAGGTGTAAATTATCGATAGTCCATAACTCGGAAACTATAAGAGATAATGCAATTTGGCAACCGGCAATGTAATTAGCATGCCGAATATTACTTGGAATGTGAATTGGAACGAAATCGCCAATAGATAAGACCATTTTACAATTTGGGCCCAAGTTAGAAGCAGAGCCTAAGGTGTAAATTATCGATAGTCCATATCTCGGAAACTATAAGAGATAATGCAATTTGGCAACCGGCAATGTAATTAGCATGCCGAATATTACTTGGAATGTGAATTGGAACGAAATCGCCAATAGATAAGACCATTTTACAATTTGGGCCCAAGTTAGAAGCAGAGCCTAAGGTGTAAATTATCGATAGTCCATAACTCGGAAACTATAAGAGATAATGCAATTTGGCAACCGGCAATGTAATTAGCATGCCGAATATTACTTGGAATGTGAATTGGAACGAAATCGCCAATAGATAAGGCCATTTTACAATTTGGGCCCAAGTTAGAAGCAGAGCCTATGGTGTAAATTATCGATAGTCCATATCTCGGAAACTATAAGAGTTAATGCAATTTGGCAACCGGCAATGAAATTAGCATGCCGAATATTACTTGGAATGTGAATTGGAACGAAATCGCCAATAGATAAGACCATTTTACAATTTGGGCCCAAGTTAGAAGCAGAGCCTAAGGTGTAAATTATCGATAGTCCATATCTCGGAAACTATAAGAGTTAATGCAATTTGGCAACCGGCAATGTAATCAGCATGCCGAATATTACTTGGAATGTGAATTGGAACGAAATCGCCAATAGATAAGACCATTTTACAATTTGGGCCCAAGTTAGAAGCAGAGCCTAAGGTGTAAAGTATCGATAGTTCATATCTCGGAAACTATAAGAGATAATGCAATTTGGCAACCGGCAATGTAATTAGCATGCCGAATATTACTTGGAATGTGAATTGGAACGAAATTGCCAATAGATAAGACCATTTTACAATTTGGGCCCAAGTTAGAAGCAGAGCCTAAGGTGTAAATTATCGATAGTCCATATCTCTGAAACTATAAGAGATAATGCAATTTCGCAACCGGCAATGCAATTAGCATGCCGAATATTACTTGGAATGTGAATTGGGACGAAATCGCCAATAGATAAGGCCATTTTACAATTTGGGCCCAAGTTAGAAGCAGAGCCTAAGGTGTAAATTATCGATAGTCCATATCTCGGAAACTATAAGAGATAATGCAATTTGGCAACCGGCAATGTAATTAGCATGCCGAATATTACTTGGAATGTGAATTGGAACGAAATCGCCAATAGATAAGACCATTTTACAATTTGGGCCCAATTTAGAAGCAGAGCCTAAGGTGTAAATTATTGATAGTCCATATCTCGGAAACTATAAGAGATAATGCAATTTCGCAACCGGCAATGTAATTAGCATGCCGAATATTACTAGGAGTGTGAATTGGAACGAAATCGCCAATAGATAAGACCATTTTACAATTTGGGCCCAAGTTAGAAGCAGAGCCTAAGGTGTAAATTATCGATAGTCCATATCTCGGAAACTATAAGAGATAATGCAATTTGGCAACCGGCAATGTAATTAGCATGCCGAATATTACTTGGAATGTGAATTGGAACGAAATCGCCAATAGATAAGACCATTTTACAATTTGGGCCCAAGTTAGAAGCAGAGTCTAAGGTGTAAATTATCGATAGTCCATATCTCGGAAACTATAAGAGATAATGCAATTTGGCAACCGGCAATGTAATTAGCATGCCGAATATTACTTGGAATGTGAATTGGAACGAAATCGCCAATAGATAAGACCATTTTACAATTTGGGCCCAAGTTAGAAGCAGAGCCTAATGTGTAAATTATCGATAGTCCATATCTCGGAAACTATAAGAGATAATGCAATTTGGCAACCGGCAATGTAATTAGCATGCCGAATATTACTTGGAATGTGAATTGGAACGAAATCGCCAATAGATAAGACCATTTTACAATTTGGGCCCAAGTTAGAAGCAGAGCCTAAGGTGTAAATTATCGATAGTCCATATCCCGGAAACTATAAGAGATAATGCAATTTGGCAACCGGCAATGTAATTAGCATGCCGAATATTACTTGGAATGTGAATTGGAACGAAATCGCCAATAGGTAAGACCATTTTACAATTTGGGCCCAAGTTAGAAGCAGAGCCTAAGGTGTAAATTATCGATAGTCCATATCTCGGAAACTATAAGAGATAATTCAATTTGGCAACCGACAATGTAATTAGCATGCCGAATATTACTTGGAATGTGAATTGGAACGAAATCGCCAATAGATAAGACCATTTTACAATTTGGGCCCAAGTTAGAAGCAGAGCCTAAGGTGTAAATTATCGATAGTCCATATCTCGGAAACTATAAGAGATAATGCAATTTGGCAACCGGCAATGTAATTAGCATGCCGAATATTACTTGGAATGTGAATTGGAACGAAATCGCCAATAGATAAGACCATTTTACAACTTGGGTCCAAGTTAGAAGCAGAGCCTAAGGTGTAAATTATCGATAGTCCATATCTTGGAAACTATAAGAGATAATGCAATTTGGCAACCGGCAATGTAATTAGCATGCCGAATATTACTTGGAATGTGAATTGGAACGAAATCGCCAATAGATAAGACCATTTTACAATTTGGGCCCAAGTTAGAAGCAGAGCCTAAGGTGTAAATTATCGATAGTCCATATCTCGGAAACTATAAGAGATAATGCAATTTGGCAACCGGCAATGTAATTAGCATGCCGAATATTAATTGGAATGTGAATTGGAACGAAATCGCCAATAGATAAGACCATTTTACAATTTGGGCCCAAGTTAGAAGCAGAGCCTAAGGTGTAAATTATCGATAGTCCATATCTCGGAAACTATAAGAGATAATGCAATTTGGCAACCGGCAATGTAAATAGCATGCCGAATATTACTTGGAATGTGAATTGGAACGAAATCGCCAATAGGTAAGACCATTTTACAATTTGGGCCCAAGTTAGAAGCAGAGCCTATGGTGTAAATTATCGATAGTCCATATCTCGGAAACTATAAGAGATAATGCAATTTGGCAACCGGCAATGTAATTAGCATGCCGAATATTACTTGGAATGTGAATTGGGACGAAATCCCCAATAGATAAGACCATTTTACAATTTGGGCCCAAGTTAGAAGCAGAGCCTAAGGTGTAAATTATCGATAGTCCATATCTCGGAAACTATAAGAGATAATGCAATTTGGCAACCGGCAATGTAATTAGCATGCCGAATATTACTTGGAACGTGAATTGGAACGAAATCGCCAATAGATAAGACCATTTTACAATTTGGGCCCAAGTTAGAAGCAGAGCCTAAGGTGTAAATTATTGATAGGCCATATCTCGGAAACTATAAGCGATAATGCAATTTCGCAACCGGCAATATAATTAGCATGCCGAATATCACTTGGAATGTGAATTGGGACGAAATCCCCAATAGATAAGACCATTTTACAATTTGGGCCCAAGTTAGAAGCAGAGCCTAAGGTGTAAATTATCGATAGTCCATATCTCGGAAACTATAAGAGATAATGCAATTTGGCAACCGGCAATGTAATTAGCATGCCGAATATTACTTGGAATGTGAATTGGAACGAAATCGCCAATAGATAAGACCATTTTACAATTTGGGCCCAAGTTAGAAGCAGAGCCTAAGGTGTAAATTATTGATAGTCCATATCTCGGAAACTATAAGAGATAATGCAATTTCGCAACCGGCAATATAATTAGCATGCCGAATATCACTTGGAATGTGAATTGGGACGAAATCCCCAATAGATAAGACCATTTTACAATTTGGGCCCAAGTTAGAAGCAGAGCCTAAGGTGTAAATTATCGATAGTCCATATCTCGGAAACTATAAGAGATAATGCAATTTGGCAACCGGCAATGTAATTAGCATGCCGAATATTACTTGGAATGTGAATTGGAACGAAATCGCCAATAGATAAGACCATTTTACAATTTGGGCCCAAGTTAGAAGCAGAGCCTAAGGTGTAAATTATCGATAGTCCATATCTCGGAAACTATAAGAGATAATGCAATTTGGCAACCGGCAATGTAATTAGCATGCCGAATATTACTTGGAATGTGAATTGGAACGAAATCGCCAATAGATAAGGCCATTTTACAATTTGGGCCCAAGTTAGAAGCAGAGCCTATGGTGTAAATTATCGATAGTCCATATCTCGGAAACTATAAGAGTTAATGCAATTTGGCAACCGGCAATGAAATTAGCATGCCGAATATTACTTGGAATGTGAATTGGAACGAAATCGCCAATAGATAAGACCATTTTACAATTTGGGCCCAAGTTAGAAGCAGAGCCTAAGGTGTAAATTATCGATAGTCCATATCTCGGAAACTATAAGAGTTAATGCAATTTGGCAACCGGCAATGTAATCAGCATGCCGAATATTACTTGGAATGTGAATTGGAACGAAATCGCCAATAGATAAGACCATTTTACAATTTGGGCCCAAGTTAGAAGCAGAGCCTAAGGTGTAAAGTATCGATAGTCCATATCTCGGAAACTATAAGAGATAATGCAATTTGGCAACCGGCAATGTAATTAGCATGCCGAATATTACTTGGAATGTGAATTGGAACGAAATTGCCAATAGATAAGACCATTTTACAATTTGGGCCCAAGTTAGAAGCAGAGCCTAAGGTGTAAATTATCGATAGTCCATATCTCTGAAACTATAAGAGATAATGCAATTTCGCAACCGGCAATGTAATTAGCATGCCGAATATTACTTGGAATGTGAATTGGGACGAAATCGCCAATAGATAAGGCCATTTTACAATTTGGGCCCAAGTTAGAAGCAGAGCCTAAGGTGTAAATTATCGATAGTCCATATCTCGGAAACTATAAGAGATAATGCAATTTGGCAACCAGCAATGTAATTAGCATGCCGAATATTACTTGGAATGTGAATTGGAACGAAATCGCCAATAGATAAGACCATTTTACAATTTGGGCCCAATTTAGAAGCAGAGCCTAAGGTGTAAATTATTGATAGTCCATATCTCGGAAACTATAAGAGATAATGCAATTTCGCAACCGGCAATGTAATTAGCATGCCGAATATTACTAGGAGTGTGAATTGGAACGAAATCGCCAATAGATAAGACCATTTTACAATTTGGGCCCAAGTTAGAAGCAGAGCCTAAGGTGTAAATTATCGATAGTCCATATCTCGGAAACTATAAGAGATAATGCAATTTGGCAACCGGCAATGTAATTAGCATGCCGAATATTACTTGGAATGTGAATTGGAACGAAATCGCCAATAGATAAGACCATTTTACAATTTGGGCCCAAGTTAGAAGCAGAGTCTAAGGTGTAAATTATCGATAGTCCATATCTCGGAAACTATAAGAGATAATGCAATTTGGCAACCGGCAATGTAATTAGCATGCCGAATATTACTTGGAATGTGAATTGGAACGAAATCGCCAATAGATAAGACCATTTTACAATTTGGGCCCAAGTTAGAAGCAGAGCCTAATGTGTAAATTATCGATAGTCCATATCTCGGAAACTATAAGAGATAATGCAATTTGGCAACCGGCAATGTAATTAGCATGCCGAATATTACTTGGAATGTGAATTGGAACGAAATCGCCAATAGATAAGACCATTTTACAATTTGGGCCCAAGTTAGAAGCAGAGCTTAAGGTGTAAATTATCGATAGTCCATATCCCGGAAACTATAAGAGATAATGCAATTTGGCAACCGGCAATGTAATTAGCATGCCGAATATTACTTGGAATGTGAATTGGAACGAAATCGCCAATAGGTAAGACCATTTTACAATTTGGGCCCAAGTTAGAAGCAGAGCCTAAGGTGTAAATTATCGATAGTCCATATCTCGGAAACTATAAGAGATAATTCAATTTGGCAACCGACAATGTAATTAGCATGCCGAATATTACTTGGAATGTGAATTGGAACGAAATCGCCAATAGATAAGACCATTTTACAATTTGGGCCCAAGTTAGAAGCAGAGCCTAAGGTGTAAATTATCGATAGTCCATATCTCGGAAACTATAAGAGATAATGCAATTTGGCAACCGGCAATGTAATTAGCATGCCGAATATTACTTGGAATGTGAATTGGAACGAAATCGCCAATAGATAAGACCATTTTACAACTTGGGTCCAAGTTAGAAGCAGAGCCTAAGGTGTAAATTATCGATAGTCCATATCTTGGAAACTATAAGAGATAATGCAATTTGGCAACCGGCAATGTAATTAGCATGCCGAATATTACTTGGAATGTGAATTGGAACGAAATCGCCAATAGATAAGACCATTTTACAATTTGGGCCCAAGTTAGAAGCAGAGCCTAAGGTGTAAATTATCGATAGTCCATATCTCGGAAACTATAAGAGATAATGCAATTTGGCAACCGGCAATGTAAATAGCATGCCGAATATTACTTGGAATGTGAATTGGAACGAAATCGCCAATAGGTAAGACCATTTTACAATTTGGGCCCAAGTTAGAAGCAGAGCCTATGGTGTAAATTATCGATAGTCCATATCTCGGAAACTATAAGAGATAATGCAATTTGGCAACCGGCAATGTAATTAGCATGCCCAATATTACTTGGAATGTGAATTGGAACGAAATCGCCAATAGATAAGACCATTTTACAATTTGGGCCCAAGTTAGAAGCAGAGCCTAAGGTGTAAATTATCGATAGTCCATATCTCGGAAACTATAAGAGATAATTCAATTTGGCAACCGGCAATGTAATTAGCATGCCCAATATTACTTGGAATGTGAATTGGAACGAAATCGCCAATAGATAAGACCATTTTACAATTTGGGCCCAAGTTAGAAGCAGAGCCTAAGGTGTAAATTATCGATAGTCCATATCTCGGAAACTATAAGAGATAATTCAATTTGGCAACCGGCAATGTAATTAGCATGCCGAATATTACTTGGAATGTGAATTGGAACGAAATCGCCAATAGATAAGACCATTTTACAATTTGGGCCCAAGTTAGAAGCAGAGCCTAAGGTGTAAATTATCGATAGTCCATATCTCGGAAACTATAAGAGATAATTCAATTTGGCAACCGGCAATGTAATTAGCATGCCGAATATTACTTGGAATGTGAATTGGAACGAAATCGCCAATAGATAAGACCATTTTACAATTTGGGAGCAAGTTAGAAGCAGAGCCTAAGGTGCAAATTATCGATAGTCCATATCTCGGAAACTATAGGAGATAATGCAATTTCGCAACCGGCAATGTAATTAGCATGCCGAATATCACTTGGAATGTGAATTGGGACGAAATCGCCAATAGATAAGACCATTTTACAATTTGGGCCCAAGTTAGAAGCAGAGCCTAAGGTGTAAATTATCGATAGTCCATATCTCGGAAACTATAAGAGATAATGCAATTTGGCAACCGGCAATGTAATTAGCATGCCGAATATTACTTGGAATGTGAATTGGAACGAAATCGCCAATAGATAAGACCATTTTACAATTTGGGCCCAAGTTAGAAGCAGAGCCTAAGGTGTAAATTATCGATAGTCCATATCTCGGAAACTATAAGAGATAATGCAATTTGGCAACCGGCAATGTAATTAGCATGCCGAATATTACTTGGAATGTGAATTGGAACGGAATCGCCAATAGGTAAGACCATTTTACAATTTGGGCCCAAGTTAGAAGCAGAGCCTAAGGTGTAAATTATCGATAGTCCATATCTCGGAAACTATAAGAGATAATGCAATTTGGCAACCGGCAATGTAATTAGCATGCCGAATATTACTTGGAATGTGAATTGGAACGAAATCGCCAATAGATAAGACCATTTTACAATTTGGGCCCAAGTTAGAAGCAGAGCCTAAGGTGTAAATTATCGATAGTCCATATCTCGGAAACTATAAGAGATAATGCAATTTCGCAATCGGCAATGTAATTAGCATGCCGAATATTACTTGGAGTGTGAATTGGAACGAAATCGCCAATAGATAAGACCATTTTACAATTTGGGCCCAAGTTAGAATCAGAGCCTAAGGTGTAAATTATCGATAGTCCATATCTCGGAAACTATAAGAGATAATGCAATTTCGCAACCATCAATGTAATTAGCATGCCGAATATTACTTGGAATGTGAATTGGAACGAAATCGCCAATAGATAAGACCATTTTACAATTTGGGCCCAAGTTAGAAGCAGAGACTAAGGTGTAAATTATCGATAGTCCATATCTCGGAAAATATAAGAGATAATGCAATTTGGCAACCGGCAATGTAATTAGCATGCCGAATATTACTTGGAATGTGAATTGGAACGAAATCGCCAATAGATAAGACCATTTTACAATTTGGGCCCAAGTTAGAAGCAGAGCCTAAGGTGTAAATTATTGATAGTCCATATCTCGGAAACTATAAGAGATAATGCAATTTCGCAACCGGCAATGTAATTAGCATGCCGAATATCACTTGGAATGTGAATTGGGACGAAATCGCCAGTAGATAAGACCATTTTACAATTTGGGCCCAAGTTAGAAGCAGAGCCTAAGGTGTAAATTATCGATAGTCCATATCTCGGAAACTATAAGAGATAATGCAATTTGGCAACCGGCAATGTAATTAGCATGCCGAATATTACTTGGAATGTGAATTGGAACGAAATCGCCAATAGATAAGACCATTTTACAATTTGGGCCCAAGTTAGAAGCAGAGCCTAAGGTGTAAATTATCGATAGTCCATATCTCGGAAACTATAAGAGATAATGCAATTTCGCAGCCGGCAATGTAATTAGCATGCCGAATATTACTTGGAGTGTGAATTGGAACGAAATCGCCAATAGATAAGACCATTTTACAATTTGGGCCCAAGTTAGAAGCAGAGCCTAAGGTGTAAATTATCGATAGTCCATATCTCGGAAACTATAAGAGATAATGCAATTTGGCAACCGGCAATGTAATTAGCATGCCGAATATTACTTGGAATGTGAATTGGAACGAAATAGCCAATAGATAAGACCATTTTACAATTTGGGCCCAAGTTAGAAGCAGAGCCTAAGGTGTAAATTATCGATAGTCCATATCTCGGAAACTATAAGAGATAATGCAATTTGGCAACCGGCAATGTAATTAGCATGCCGAATATTACTTGGAATGTGAATTGGAACGAAATCGCCAATAGATAAGACCATTTTACAATTTGGGCCCAAGTTAGAAGCAGAGCCTAAGGTGTAAATTATCGATAGTCCATATCTCGGAAACTATAAGAGATAATGCAATTTGACAACCGGCAATGTAATTAGCATGCCGAATATTACTTGGAATATGAATTGCAACTAAATCGCCAATAGATAAGACCATTTTACAATTTGGGTCCAAGTTAGAAGCAGAGCCTAAGGTGTAAATTATCGATAGTCCATATCTCGGAAACTATAAGAGATAATGCAATTTCGCAACCGGCAATGTAATTAGCATGCCGAATATTACTTGGAATGTGAATTGGGACGAAATTGCCAATAGATAAGGATATTTTACAATTTGGGCCCAAGTTAGAAGCAGAGCCTAAGGTGTAAATTATCGATAGTCCATATCTCGGAAACTATAAGAGATAATGCAATTTGGCAACCGGCAATGTAATTAGCATGCCGAATATTACTTGGAATGTGAATTGGAACGAAATCGCCAATAGATAAGACCATTTTACAATTTGGGCCCAAGTTAGAAGCAGAGCCTAAGGTGTAAATTATTGATAGTCCATATCTCGGAAACTATAAGAGATAATGCAATTTGGCAACCGGCAATGTAATTAGCATGCCGAATATTACTTGGAATGTGAATTGGAACGAAATCGCCAATAGATAAGACCATTTTACAATTTGGGCCCAAGTTAGAAGCAGAGCCTAAGGTGTAAATTATCGATAGCCCATATCTCGGAAACTATAAGAGATAATGCAATTTGGCAACCGGCAATGTAATTAGCATGCCGAATATTACTTGGAATGTGAATTGGAACGAAATCGCCAATAGATAAGACCATTTTACAATTTGGGCCCAAGTTAGAAGCAGAGCCTAAGGTGTAAATTATCGATAGTCCATATCTCGGAAACTATAAGAGATAATGCAATTTGGCAACCGGCAATGTAATTAGCATGCCGAATATTACTTGGAATGTGAATTGGAACGAAATCGCCAATAGATAAGACCATTTTACAATTTGGGCCCAAGTTAGAAGCAGAGCCTAAGGTGTAAATTATTGATAGTCCATATCTCGGAAACTATAAGGGATAATGCAATTTCGCAACCGGCAATGTAATTAGCATGCCGAATATCACTTGGAATGTGAATTGGGACGAAATCGCCAATAGATAAGACCATTTTACAATTTGGGCCCAAGTTAGAAGCAGAGCCTAAGGTGTAAATTATTGATAGTCCATATCTCGGAAACTATAAGAGATAATGCAATTTGGCAGCCGGCAATGTAATTAGCATGCCGAATATTATTTGGAATGTGAATTGGAACGAAATCGCCAATAGATAAGACCATTTTACAATTTGGGCCCAAGTTAGAAGCAGAGCCTAAGGTGTAAATTATCGATAGTCTATATCTCGGAAACTATAAGAGATAATGCAATTTGGCAACCGGCAATGTAATTAGCATGAAGAATATTACTTGGAATGTGAATTGGAACGGAATCGCCAATAGATAAGACCATTTTACAATTTGGGCCCAAGTTAGAAGCAGAGCCTAAGGTGTAAATTATCGATAGTCCATATCTCGGAAACTATAAGAGATAATGCAATTTCGCAACCGGCAATGTAATTAGCATGCCGAATATTACTTGGAGTGTGAATTGGAACGAAATCGCCAATAGATAAGACCATTTTACAATTTGGGCCCAAGTTAGAAGCAGAGCCTAAGGTGTAAATTATTGATAGTCCATATCTCGGAAACTATAAGAGATAATGCAATTTGGCAACCGGCAATGTAATTAGCATGCCGAATATTACTTGGAATGTGAATTGGAACGAAATCGCCAATAGATAAGACCATTTTACAATTTGGGCCCAAGTTAGAAGCAGAGCCTAAGGTGTAAATTATCGATAGCCCATATCTCGGAAACTATAAGAGATAATGCAATTTGGCAACCGGCAATGTAATTAGCATGCCGAATATTACTTGGAATGTGAATTGGAACGAAATCGCCAATAGATAAGACCATTTTACAATTTGGGCCCAAGTTAGAAGCAGAGCCTAAGGTGTAAACTATCGATAGTCCATATCTCGGAAATTATAAGAGATAATGCAATTTGGCAACCGGCAATGTAATTAGCATGCCGAATATTACTTGGAATGTGAATTGGAACGAAATCGCCAATAGATAAGACCATTTTACAATTTGGGCCCAAGTTAGAAGCAGAGCCTAAGGTGTAAATTATTGATAGTCCATATCTCGGAAACTATAAGAGATAATGCAATTTCGCAACCGGCAATGTAATTAGCATGCCGAATATCACTTGGAATGTGAATTGGGACGAAATCGCCAGTAGATAAGACCATTTTACAATTTGGGCCCAAGTTAGAAGCAGAGCCTAAGGTGTAAATTATCGATAGTCCATATTTCGGAAACTATAAGAGATAATGCAATTTGGCAACCGGCAATGTAATTAGCATGCCGAATATTACTTGGAATGTGAATTGGAACGAAATCGCCAATAGATAAGACCATTTTACAATTTGGGCCCAAGTTAAAAGCAGAGCCTAAGGTGTAAATTATCGATAGTCCATATCTCGGAAACTATAAGAGATAATGCAATTTGGCAACCGGCAATGTAATTAGCATGCCGAATATTACTTGGAATGTGAATTGGAACGAAATCGCCAATAGATAAGACCATTTTACAATTTGGGCCCAAGTTAGAAGCAGAGCCTAAGGTGTAAATTATCGATAGTCCATATCTCGGAAACTATAAGAGATAATGCAATTTGGCAACCGGCAATGTAATTAGCATGCCGAATATTACTTGGAATGTGAATTGGAACGAAATCGCCAATAGATAAGACCATTTTACAATTTGGGCCCAAGTTAGAAGCAGAGCCTAAGGTGTAAATTATCGATAGTCCATATCTCGGAAACTATAAGAGATAATGCAATTTGACAACCGGCAATGTAATTAGCATGCCGAATATTACTTGGAATATGAATTGCAACTAAATCGCCAATAGATAAGACCATTTTACAATTTGGGCCCAAGTTAGAAGCAGAGCCTAAGGTGTAAATTATCGATAGTCCATATCTCGGAAACTATAAGAGATAATGTAATTTCGCAACCGGCAATGTAATTAGCATGCCGAATATTACTTGGAATGTGAATTGGGACGAAATCGCCAATAGATAAGGATATTTTACAATTTGGGCCCAAGTTAGAAGCAGAGCCTAAGGTGTAAATTATCGATAGTCCATATCTCGGAAACTATAAGAGATAATGCAATTTGGCAACCGGCAATGTAATTAGCATGCCGAATATTACTTGGAATGTGAATTGGAACGAAATCGCCAATAGATAAGACCATTTTACAATTTGGGCCCAAGTTAGAAGCAGAGCCTAAGGTGTAAATTATCGATAGCCCATATCTCGGAAACTATAAGAGATAATGCAATTTGGCAACCGGCAATGTAATTAGCATGCCGAATATTACTTGGAATGTGAATTGGAACGAAATCGCCAATAGATAAGACCATTTTACAATTTGGGCCCAAGTTAGAAGCAGAGCCTAAGGTGTAAATTATCGATAGCCCATATCTCGGAAACTATAAGAGATAATGCAATTTGGCAACCGGCAATGTAATTAGCATGCCGAATATTACTTGGAATGTGAATTGGAACGAAATCGCCAATAGATAAGACCATTTTACAATTTGGGCCCAAGTTAGAAGCAGAGCCTAAGGTGTAAATTATCGATAGTCCATATCTCGGAAACTATAAGAGATAATGCAATTTGGCAACCGGCAATGTAATTAGCATGCCGAATATTACTTGGAATGTGAATTGGAACGAAATCGCCAATAGATAAGACCATTTTACAATTTGGGCCCAAGTTAGAAGCAGAGCCTAAGGTGTAAATTATTGATAGTCCATATCTCGGAAACTATAAGAGATAATGCAATTTCGCAACCGGCAATGTAATTAGCATGCCGAATATCACTTGGAATGTGAATTGGGACGAAATCGCCAATAGATAAGACCATTTTACAATTTGGGCCCAAGTTAGAAGCAGAGCCTAAGGTGTAAATTATCGATAGTCCATATCTCGGAAACTATAAGAGATAATGCAATTTGGCAACCGGCAATGTAATTAGCATGCCGAATATTATTTGGAATGTGAATTGGAACGAAATCGCCAATAGATAAGACCATTTTACAATTTGGGCCCAAGTTAGAAGCAGAGCCTAAGGTGTAAATTATCGATAGTCTATATCTCGGAAACTATAAGAGATAATGCAATTTGGCAACCGGCAATGTAATTAGCATGAAGAATATTACTTGGAATGTGAATTGGAACGAAATCGCCAATAGATAAGACCATTTTACAATTTGGGCCCAAGTTAGAAG
Source organism: Rhynchophorus ferrugineus (assembly GCF_030347505.1). Taxonomy (NCBI): domain Eukaryota; kingdom Metazoa; phylum Arthropoda; class Insecta; order Coleoptera; family Curculionidae; genus Rhynchophorus; species Rhynchophorus ferrugineus. The sequence continues at coordinate 98,871 of NW_027472737.1, read as the reverse complement.
CAGAGCCTAAGGTGTAAATTATCGATAGTCCATATCTCGGAAACTATAAGAGATAATGCAATTTCGCAACCGGCAATGTAATTAGCATGCCGAATATTACTTGGAGTGTGAATTGGAACGAAATCGCCAATAGATAAGACCATTTTACAATTTGGGCCCAAGTTAGAAGCAGAGCCTAAGGTGTAAATTATCGATAGTCCATATCTCGGAAACTATAAGAGATAATGCAATTTGGCAACCGGCAATGTAATTAGCATGCCGAATATTACTTGGAATGTGAATTGGAACGAAATCGCCAATAGATAAGACCATTTTACAATTTGGGCCCAAGTTAGAAGCAGAGCCTAAGGTGTAAATTATCGATAGTCCATATCTCGGAAACTATAAGAGATAATGCAATTTGGCAACCGGCAATGTAATTAGCATGCCAAATATTACTTGGAATGTGAATTGGAACGAAATCGCCAATAGATAAGACCATTTTACAATTTGGGCCCAAGTTAGAAGCAGAGCCTAAGGTGTAAATTATCGATAGTCCATATCTCGGAAACTATAAGAGATAATGCAATTTGGCAACCGGCAATGCAATTAGCATGCCGAATATTACTTGGAATGTGAATTGCAACTAAACGCCAATAGATAAGACCATTTTACAATTTGGGCCCAAGTTAGAAGCAGAGCCTAAGGTGTAAATTATCGATAGTCCATATCTCGGAAACTATAAGAGATAATGCAATTTGGCAACCGGCAATGTAATTAGCATGCCGAATATTACTTGGAATGTGAATTGGAACGAAATCGCCAATAGATAAGACCATTTTACAATTTGGGCCCAAGTTAGAAGCAGAGCCTAAGGTGTAAATTATCGATAGTCCATATCTCGGAAACTATAAGAGATAATGCAATTTGGCAACCGGCAATGTAATTAGCATGCCGAATATTACTTGGAATGTGAATTGGAACGAAATCGACAATAGATAAGACCATTTTACAATTTGGGCCCAAGTTAGAAGCAGAGCCTAAGGTGTAAATTATCGATAGTCCATATCTCGGAAACTATAAGAGATAATGCAATTTGGCAACCGGCAATGTAATTAGCATGCCGAATATTACTTGGAATGTGAATTGGAACGAAATCGACAATAGATAAGACCATTTTACAATTTGGGCCCAAGTTAGAAGCAGAGCCTAAGGTGTAAATTATCGATAGTCCATATCTCGGAAACTATAAGAGATAATGCAATTTGGCAACCGGCAATGTAATTAGCATGCCGAATATTACTTGGAATGTGAATTGGAACGAAATCGCCAATAGATAAGACCATTTTACAATTTGGGCCCAAGTTAGAAGCAGAGCCTAAGGTGTAAATTATCGATAGTCCATATCTCGGAAACTATAAGAGATAATGCAATTTGGCAACCGGCAATGTAATTAGCATGCCGAATATTACTTGGAATGTGAATTGGAACGAAATCGCCAATAGATAAGACCATTTTACAATTTGGGCCCAAGTTAGAAGCAGAGCCTAAGGTGTAAATTATCGATAGTCCATATCTCGGAAACTATAAGAGATAATGCAATTTGGCAACCGGCAATGTAATTAGCATGCCGAATATTACTTGGAATGTGAATTGGAACGAAATCGCCAATAGATAAGACCATTTTACAATTTGGGCCCAAGTTAGAAGCAGAGCCTAAGGTGTAAATTATTGATAGTCCATATCTCGGAAACTATAAGAGATAATGCAATTTCGCAATCGGCAATGTAATTAGCATGCCGAATATCACTTGGAATGTGAATTGGGACGAAATCGCCAATAGATAAGACCATTTTACAATTTGGGCCCAAGTTAGAAGCAGAGATTAAGTTGTAAGTTATAGATAGTCCATATCTCGGAAACTATAAGAGATAATGCAATTTGGCAACCGGCAATGTAATTAGCATGCCGAATATTACTTGGAATGTGAATTGGAACGAAATCGCCAATAGATAAGACCATTTTACAATTTGGGCCCAAGTTAGAAGCAGAGCCTAAGGTGTAAATTATTGATAGTCCATATCTCGGAAACTATAAGAGATAATGCAATTTCGCAACCGGCAATGTAATTAGCATGCCGAATATTACTTGGAGTGTGAATTGGAACGAAATCGCCAATAGATAAGACCATTTTACAATTTGGGCCCAAGTTAGAAGCAGAGCCTAAGGTGTAAATTATCGATAGTCCATATCTCGGAAACTATAAGAGATAATGCAATTTGGCAACCGGCAATGTAATTAGCATGCCGAATATTACTTGGAATGTGAATTGGAACGAAATCGCCAATAGATAAGACCATTTTACAATTTGGGCCCAAGTTAGAAGCAGAGCCTAAGGTGTAAATTATCGATAGTCCATATCTCGGAAACTATAAGAGATAATGCAATTTGGCAACCGGCAATGTAATTAGCATGCCAAATATTACTTGGAATGTGAATTGGAACGAAATCGCCAATAGATAAGACCATTTTACAATTTGGCCCAAGTTAGAAGCAGAGCCTAAGGTGTAAATTATCGATAGTCCATATCTCGGAAACTATAAGAGATAATGCAATTTGGCAACCGGCAATGTAATTAGCATGCCGAATATTACTTGGAATGTGAATTGCAACTAAATCGCCAATAGATAAGACCATTTTACAATTTGGGCCCAAGTTAGAAGTAGAGCCTAAGGTGTAAATTATCGATAGTCCATATCTCGGAAACTATAAGAGATAATGCAATTTGGCAACCGGCAATGTAATTAGCATGCCGAATATTACTTGGAATGTGAATTGCAACTAAATCGCCAATAGATAAGACCATTTTACAATTTGGGCCCAAGTTAGAAGCAGAGCCTAAGGTGTAAATTATCGATAGTCCATATCTCGGAAACTATAAGAGATAATGCAATTTGGCAACCGGCAATGTAATTAGCATGCCGAATATTACTTGGAATGTGAATTGGAACGAAATCGCCAATAGATAAGACCATTTTACAATTTGGGCCCAAGTTAGAAGCAGAGCCTAAGGTGTAAATTATCGATAGTCCATATCTCGGAAACTATAAGAGATAATGCAATTTGGCAACCGGCAATGTAATTAGCATGCCAAATATTACTTGGAATGTGAATTGGAACGAAATCGCCAATAGATAAGACCATTTTACAATTTGGCCCAAGTTAGAAGCAGAGCCTAAGGTGTAAATTATCGATAGTCCATATCTCGGAAACTATAAGAGATAATGCAATTTGGCAACCGGCAATGTAATTAGCATGCCGAATATTACTTGGAATGTGAATTGCAACTAAATCGCCAATAGATAAGACCATTTTACAATTTGGGCCCAAGTTAGAAGTAGAGCCTAAGGTGTAAATTATCGATAGTCCATATCTCGGAAACTATAAGAGATAATGCAATTTGGCAACCGGCAATGTAATTAGCATGCCGAATATTACTTGGAATGTGAATTGCAACTAAATCGCCAATAGATAAGACCATTTTACAATTTGGGCCCAAGTTAGAAGCAGAGCCTAAGGTGTAAATTATCGATAGTCCATATCTCGGAAACTATAAGAGATAATGCAATTTCGCAACCGGCAATGTAATTAGCATGCCGAATATTACTTGGAAGGTGAATTGGGACGAAATCGCCAATAGATAAGGCCATTTTACAATTTGGGCCCAAGTTAGAAGCAGAGCCTAAGGTGTAAATTATCGATAGTCCATATCTCGGAAACTATAAGAGATAATGCAATTTGGCAACCGGCAATATAATTAGCATGCCGAATATTACTTGGAATGTGAATTGGAACGAAATCGCCAAAAGATAAGACCATTTTACAATTTGGGATCAAGTTAGAAGCAGAGACTAAGGTGTAAATTATTGATAGTCCATATCTCGGAAACTATAAGAGATAATGCAATTTGACAACCGGCAATGTAATTAGCATGCCGAATATTACTTGGAATGTGAATTGGAACGAAATCGCCAATAGATAAGACCATTTTACAATTTGGGCCCAAGTTAGAAGCAGAGCCTAAGGTGTAAATTATCGATAGTCCATATCTCGGAAACTATAAGAGATAATGCAATTTGGCAACCGGCAATGTAATTAGCATGCCGAATATTACTTGGAATGTGAATTGGAACGAAATCGCCAATAGATAAGACCATTTTACAATTTGGGCCCAAGTTAGAAGCAGAGCCTAAGGTGTAAATTATCGATAGTCCATATCTCGGAAACTATAAGAGATAATGCAATTTCGCAACCGGCAATGTAATTAGCATGCCGAATATCACTTGGAATGTGAATTGGGACGAAATCGCCAATAGATAAGACCATTTTACAATTTGGGCCCAAGTTAGAAGTAGAGCCTAAGGTGTAAATTATCGATAGTCCATATCTCGGAAACTATAAGAGATAATGCAATTTGGCAACCGGCAATGTAATTATCATGCCGAATATTACTTGGAATGTGAATTGGAACGAAATCGCCAATAGATAAGACCATTTTACCATTTGGGCCCAAGTTAGAAGCAGAGCCTAAGGTGTAAATTATCGATAGTCCATATCTCGGAAACTATAAGAGATAATGCAATTTGGCAACCGGCAATGTAATTAGCATGCCGAATATTACTTGGAATGTGAATTGGAACGAAATCGCCAATAGATAAGACCATTTTACAATTTGGGCCCAAGTTAGAAGCAGAGCCTAAGGTGTAAATTATCGATAGTCCATATCTCGGAAACTATAAGAGATAATACAATTTGGCAACCGGCAATGTAATTAGCATGCCGAATATTACTTGGAATGTGAATTGGAACGAAATTGCCAATAGATAAGACCATTTTACAATTTGGGCCCAAGTTAGAAGCAGAGCCTAAGGTGTAAATTATCGATAGTCTATATCTCGGAAACTATAAGAGATAATGCAATTTGGCAACCGGCAATGTAATTAGCATGCCGAATATTACTTGGAATGTGAATTGGAACGAAATCGCCAATAGATAAGACCATTTTACAATTTGGGCCCAAGTTAGAAGCAGAGCCTAAGGTGTAAATTATCGATAGTCCATATCTCGGAAACTATAAGAGATAATGCAATTTGGCAACCGGCAATGTAATTAGCATGCCGAATATTACTTGGAATGTGAATTGCAACTAAATCGCCAATAGATAAGACCATTTTACAATTTGGGCCCAAGTTAGAAGCAGAGCCTAAGGTGTAAATTATCGATAGTCCATATCTCGGAAACTATAAGAGATAATGCAATTTCGCAACCGGCAATGTAATTAGCATGCCGAATATTACTTGGAAGGTGAATTGGGACGAAATCGCCAATAGATAAGGCCATTTTACAATTTGGGCCCAAGTTAGAAGCAGAGCCTAAGGTGTAAATTATCGATAGTCCATATCTCGGAAACTATAAGAGATAATGCAATTTGGCAACCGGCAATATAATTAGCATGCCGAATATTACTTGGAATGTGAATTGGAACGAAATCGCCAAAAGATAAGACCATTTTACAATTTGGGCCCAAGTTAGAAGCAGAGACTAAGGTGTAAATTATTGATAGTCCATATCTCGGAAACTATAAGAGATAATGCAATTTGGCAACCGGCAATGTAATTAGCATGCCGAATATTACTTGGAATGTGAATTGGAACGAAATCGCCAATAGATAAGACCATTTTACAATTTGGGCCCAAGTTAGAAGCAGAGCCTAAGGTGTAAATTATCGATAGTCCATATCTCGGAAACTATAAGAGATAATGCAATTTGGCAACCGGCAATGTAATTAGCATGCCGAATATTACTTGGAATGTGAATTGCAACTAAATCGCCAATAGATAAGACAATTTTACAATTTGGGCCCAAGTTAGAAGCAGAGCCTAAGGTGTAAATTATCGATAGTCCATATCTCGGAAACTATAAGAGATAATGCAATTTCGCAACCGGCAATGTAATTAGCATGCCGAATATTACTTGGAAGGTGAATTGGGACGAAATCGCCAATAGATTAGGCCATTTTACAATTTGGGCCCAAGTTAGAAGCAGAGCCTAAGGTGTAAATTATCGATAGTCCATATCTCGGAAACTATAAGAGATAATGCAATTTGGCAACCGGCAATATAATTAGCATGCCGAATATTACTTGGAATGTGAATTGGAACGAAATCGCCAAAAGATAAGACCATTTTACAATTTGGGCCCAAGTTAGAAGCAGAGACTAAGGTGTAAATTATTGATAGTCCATATCTCGGAAACTATAAGAGATAATGCAATTTGGCAACCGGCAATGTAATTAGCATGCCGAATATTACTTGGAATGTGAATTGGAACGAAATCGCCAATAGATAAGACCATTTTACAATTTGGGCCCAAGTTAGAAGCAGAGCCTAAGGTGTAAATTATCGATAGTCCATATCTCGGAAACTATAAGAGATAATGCAATTTGGCAACCGGCAATGTAATTAGCATGCCGAATATTACTTGGAATGTGAATTGGAACGAAATCGCCAATAGATAAGACCATTTTACAATTTGGGCCCAAGTTAGAAGCAGAGCCTAAGGTGTAAATTATCGATAGTCCATATCTCGGAAACTATAAGAGATAATGCAATTTCGCAACCGGCAATGTAATTAGCATGCCGAATATCACTTGGAATGTGAATTGGGACGAAATCGCCAATAGATAAGACCATTTTACAATTTGGGCCCAAGTTAGAAGTAGAGCCTAAGGTGTAAATTATCGATAGTCCATATCTCGGAAACTATAAGAGATAATGCAATTTGGCAACCGGCAGTGTAATTAGCATGCCGAATATTACTTGGAATGTGAATTGGAACGAAATCGCCAATAGATAAGACCATTTTACAATTTGGGCCCAAGTTAGAAGCAGAGCCTAAGGTGTAAATTATCGATAGTCCATATCTCGCAAACTATAAGAGATAATGCAATTTGGCAACCCGCAATGTAATTAGCATGCCGAATATTACTTGGAATGTGAATTGGAACGAAATCGCCAATAGATAAGACCATTTTACAATTTGGGCCCAAGTTAGAAGCAGAGCCTAAGGTGTAAATTATCGATAGTCCATATCTCGGAAACTATAAGAGATAATGCAATTTGGCAACCGGCAATGTAATGAGCATGCCGAATATTACTTGGAATGTGAATTGGAACGAAATCGCCAATAGATAAGACCATTTTACAATTTAGGCCCAAGTTAGAAGCAGAGCCTAAGGTGTAAATTATTGATAGTCCATATCTCGGAAACTATAAGAGATAATGCAATTTCGCAATCGGCAATGTAATTAGCATGCCGAATATCACTTGGAATGTGAATTGGGACGAAATCGCCAATAGATAAGACCATTTTACAATTTGGGCCCAAGTTAGAAGCAGAGATTAAGTTGTAAGTTATAGATAGTCCATATCTCGGAAACTATAAGAGATAATGCAATTTGGCAACCGGCAATGTAATTAGCATGCCGAATATTACTTGGAATGTGAATTGGAACGAAATCGCCAATAGATAAGACCATTTTACAATTTGGGCCCAAGTTAGAAGCAGAGCCTAAGGTGTAAATTATCGATAGTCTATATCTCGGAAACTATAAGAGATAATGCAATTTGGCAACCGGCAATGTAATTAGCATGCCGAATATTACTTGGAATGTGAATTGGAACGAAATCGCCAATAGATAAGACCATTTTACAATTTGGGCCCAAGTTAGAAGCAGAGCCTAAGGTGTAAATTATCGATAGTCCATATCTCGGAAACTATAAGAGATAATGCAATTTCGCAACCGGCAATGTAATTAGCATGCCGAATATTACTTGGAGTGTGAATTGGAACGAAATCGCCAATAGATAAGACCATTTTACAATTTGGGCCCAAGTTAGAAGCAGAGCCTAAGGTGTAAATTATCGATAGTCCATATCTCGGAAACTATAAGAGATAATGCAATTTGGCAACCGGCAATGTAATTAGCATGCCGAATATTACTTGGAATGTGAATTGGAACGAAATCGCCAATAGATAAGACCATTTTACAATTTGGGCCCAAGTTAGAAGCAGAGCCTAAGGTGTAAATTATCGATAGTCCATATCTCGGAAACTATAAGAGATAATGCAATTTGGCAACCGGCAATGTAATTAGCATGCCGAATATTACTTGGAATGTGAATTGCAACTAAATCGCCAATAGATAAGACCATTTTACAATTTGGGCCCAAGTTAGAAGCAGAGCCTAAAGTGTAAATTATCGATAGTCCATATCTCGGAAACTATAAGAGATAATGCAATTTGGCAACCGGCAATGTAATTAGCATGCCGAATATTACTTGGAATGTGAATTGCAACTAAATCGCCAATAGATAAGACCATTTTACAATTTGGGCCCAAGTTAGAAGCAGAGCCTAAGGTGTAAATTATCGATAGTCCATATCTCGGAAACTATAAGAGATAATGCAATTTCGCAACCGGCAATGTAATTAGCATGCCGAATATTACTTGGAAGGTGAATTGGGACGAAATCGCCAATAGATAAGGCCATTTTACAATTTGGGCCCAAGTTAGAAGCAGAGCCTAAGGTGTAAATTATCGATAGTCCATATCTCGGAAACTATAAGAGATAATGCAATTTGGCAACCGGCAATATAATTAGCATGCCGAATATTACTTGGAATGTGAATTGGAACGAAATCGCCAAAAGATAAGACCATTTTACAATTTGGGATCAAGTTAGAAGCAGAGACTAAGGTGTAAATTATTGATAGTCCATATCTCGGAAACTATAAGAGATAATGCAATTTGACAACCGGCAATGTAATTAGCATGCCGAATATTACTTGGAATGTGAATTGGAACGAAATCGCCAATAGATAAGACCATTTTACAATTTGGGCCCAAGTTAGAAGCAGAGCCTAAGGTGTAAATTATCGATAGTCCATATCTCGGAAACTATAAGAGATAATGCAATTTGGCAACCGGCAATGTAATTAGCATGCCGAATATTACTTGGAATGTGAATTGGAACGAAATCGCCAATAGATAAGACCATTTTACAATTTGGGCCCAAGTTAGAAGCAGAGCCTAAGGTGTAAATTATCGATAGTCCATATCTCGGAAACTATAAGAGATAATGCAATTTCGCAACCGGCAATGTAATTAGCATGCCGAATATCACTTGGAATGTGAATTGGGACGAAATCGCCAATAGATAAGACCATTTTACAATTTGGGCCCAAGTTAGAAGTAGAGCCTAAGGTGTAAATTATCGATAGTCCATATCTCGGAAACTATAAGAGATAATGCAATTTGGCAACCGGCAATGTAATTATCATGCCGAATATTACTTGGAATGTGAATTGGAACGAAATCGCCAATAGATAAGACCATTTTACCATTTGGGCCCAAGTTAGAAGCAGAGCCTAAGGTGTAAATTATCGATAGTCCATATCTCGGAAACTATAAGAGATAATGCAATTTGGCAACCGGCAATGTAATTAGCATGCCGAATATTACTTGGAATGTGAATTGGAACGAAATCGCCAATAGATAAGACCATTTTACAATTTGGGCCCAAGTTAGAAGCAGAGCCTAAGGTGTAAATTATCGATAGTCCATATCTCGGAAACTATAAGAGATAATACAATTTGGCAACCGGCAATGTAATTAGCATGCCGAATATTACTTGGAATGTGAATTGGAACGAAATTGCCAATAGATAAGACCATTTTACAATTTGGGCCCAAGTTAGAAGCAGAGCCTAAGGTGTAAATTATCGATAGTCTATATCTCGGAAACTATAAGAGATAATGCAATTTGGCAACCGGCAATGTAATTAGCATGCCGAATATTACTTGGAATGTGAATTGGAACGAAATCGCCAATAGATAAGACCATTTTACAATTTGGGCCCAAGTTAGAAGCAGAGCCTAAGGTGTAAATTATCGATAGTCCATATCTCGGAAACTATAAGAGATAATGCAATTTGGCAACCGGCAATGTAATTAGCATGCCGAATATTACTTGGAATGTGAATTGCAACTAAATCGCCAATAGATAAGACCATTTTACAATTTGGGCCCAAGTTAGAAGCAGAGCCTAAGGTGTAAATTATCGATAGTCCATATCTCGGAAACTATAAGAGATAATGCAATTTCGCAACCGGCAATGTAATTAGCATGCCGAATATTACTTGGAAGGTGAATTGGGACGAAATCGCCAATAGATAAGGCCATTTTACAATTTGGGCCCAAGTTAGAAGCAGAGCCTAAGGTGTAAATTATCGATAGTCCATATCTCGGAAACTATAAGAGATAATGCAATTTGGCAACCGGCAATATAATTAGCATGCCGAATATTACTTGGAATGTGAATTGGAACGAAATCGCCAAAAGATAAGACCATTTTACAATTTGGGCCCAAGTTAGAAGCAGAGACTAAGGTGTAAATTATTGATAGTCCATATCTCGGAAACTATAAGAGATAATGCAATTTGGCAACCGGCAATGTAATTAGCATGCCGAATATTACTTGGAATGTGAATTGGAACGAAATCGCCAATAGATAAGACCATTTTACAATTTGGGCCCAAGTTAGAAGCAGAGCCTAAGGTGTAAATTATCGATAGTCCATATCTCGGAAACTATAAGAGATAATGCAATTTGGCAACCGGCAATGTAATTAGCATGCCGAATATTACTTGGAATGTGAATTGCAACTAAATCGCCAATAGATAAGACAATTTTACAATTTGGGCCCAAGTTAGAAGCAGAGCCTAAGGTGTAAATTATCGATAGTCCATATCTCGGAAACTATAAGAGATAATGCAATTTCGCAACCGGCAATGTAATTAGCATGCCGAATATTACTTGGAAGGTGAATTGGGACGAAATCGCCAATAGATTAGGCCATTTTACAATTTGGGCCCAAGTTAGAAGCAGAGCCTAAGGTGTAAATTATCGATAGTCCATATCTCGGAAACTATAAGAGATAATGCAATTTGGCAACCGGCAATATAATTAGCATGCCGAATATTACTTGGAATGTGAATTGGAACGAAATCGCCAAAAGATAAGACCATTTTACAATTTGGGCCCAAGTTAGAAGCAGAGACTAAGGTGTAAATTATTGATAGTCCATATCTCGGAAACTATAAGAGATAATGCAATTTGGCAACCGGCAATGTAATTAGCATGCCGAATATTACTTGGAATGTGAATTGGAACGAAATCGCCAATAGATAAGACCATTTTACAATTTGGGCCCAAGTTAGAAGCAGAGCCTAAGGTGTAAATTATCGATAGTCCATATCTCGGAAACTATAAGAGATAATGCAATTTGGCAACCGGCAATGTAATTAGCATGCCGAATATTACTTGGAATGTGAATTGGAACGAAATCGCCAATAGATAAGACCATTTTACAATTTGGGCCCAAGTTAGAAGCAGAGCCTAAGGTGTAAATTATCGATAGTCCATATCTCGGAAACTATAAGAGATAATGCAATTTCGCAACCGGCAATGTAATTAGCATGCCGAATATCACTTGGAATGTGAATTGGGACGAAATCGCCAATAGATAAGACCATTTTACAATTTGGGCCCAAGTTAGAAGTAGAGCCTAAGGTGTAAATTATCGATAGTCCATATCTCGGAAACTATAAGAGATAATGCAATTTGGCAACCGGCAGTGTAATTAGCATGCCGAATATTACTTGGAATGTGAATTGGAACGAAATCGCCAATAGATAAGACCATTTTACAATTTGGGCCCAAGTTAGAAGCAGAGCCTAAGGTGTAAATTATCGATAGTCCATATCTCGCAAACTATAAGAGATAATGCAATTTGGCAACCCGCAATGTAATTAGCATGCCGAATATTACTTGGAATGTGAATTGGAACGAAATCGCCAATAGATAAGACCATTTTACAATTTGGGCCCAAGTTAGAAGCAGAGCCTAAGGTGTAAATTATCGATAGTCCATATCTCGGAAACTATAAGAGATAATGCAATTTGGCAACCGGCAATGTAATGAGCATGCCGAATATTACTTGGAATGTGAATTGGAACGAAATCGCCAATAGATAAGACCATTTTACAATTTAGGCCCAAGTTAGAAGCAGAGCCTAAGGTGTAAATTATTGATAGTCCATATCTCGGAAACTATAAGAGATAATGCAATTTCGCAATCGGCAATGTAATTAGCATGCCGAATATCACTTGGAATGTGAATTGGGACGAAATCGCCAATAGATAAGACCATTTTACAATTTGGGCCCAAGTTAGAAGCAGAGATTAAGTTGTAAGTTATAGATAGTCCATATCTCGGAAACTATAAGAGATAATGCAATTTGGCAACCGGCAATGTAATTAGCATGCCGAATATTACTTGGAATGTGAATTGGAACGAAATCGCCAATAGATAAGACCATTTTACAATTTGGGCCCAAGTTAGAAGCAGAGCCTAAGGTGTAAATTATCGATAGTCTATATCTCGGAAACTATAAGAGATAATGCAATTTGGCAACCGGCAATGTAATTAGCATGCCGAATATTACTTGGAATGTGAATTGGAACGAAATCGCCAATAGATAAGACCATTTTACAATTTGGGCCCAAGTTAGAAGCAGAGCCTAAGGTGTAAATTATCGATAGTCCATATCTCGGAAACTATAAGAGATAATGCAATTTCGCAACCGGCAATGTAATTAGCATGCCGAATATTACTTGGAGTGTGAATTGGAACGAAATCGCCAATAGATAAGACCATTTTACAATTTGGGCCCAAGTTAGAAGCAGAGCCTAAGGTGTAAATTATCGATAGTCCATATCTCGGAAACTATAAGAGATAATGCAATTTGGCAACCGGCAATGTAATTAGCATGCCGAATATTACTTGGAATGTGAATTGGAACGAAATCGCCAATAGATAAGACCATTTTACAATTTGGGCCCAAGTTAGAAGCAGAGCCTAAGGTGTAAATTATCGATAGTCCATATCTCGGAAACTATAAGAGATAATGCAATTTGGCAACCGGCAATGTAATTAGCATGCCGAATATTACTTGGAATGTGAATTGCAACTAAATCGCCAATAGATAAGACCATTTTACAATTTGGGCCCAAGTTAGAAGCAGAGCCTAAAGTGTAAATTATCGATAGTCCATATCTCGGAAACTATAAGAGATAATGCAATTTCGCAACCGGCAATGTAATTAGCATGCCGAATATTACTTGGAAGGTGAATTGGGACGAAATCGCCAATAGATAAGGCCATTTTACAATTTGGGCCCAAGTTAGAAGCAGAGCCTAAGGTGTAAATTATCGATAGTCCATATCTCGGAAACTATAAGAGATAATGCAATTTGGCAACCGGCAATATAATTAGCATGCCGAATATTACTTGGAATGTGAATTGGAACGAAATCGCCAAAAGATAAGACCATTTTACAATTTGGGATCAAGTTAGAAGCAGAGACTAAGGTGTAAATTATTGATAGTCCATATCTCGGAAACTATAAGAGATAATGCAATTTGGCAACCGGCAATGTAATTAGCATGCCGAATATTACTTGGAATGTGAATTGGAACGAAATCGCCAATAGATAAGACCATTTTACCATTTGGGCCCAAGTTAGAAGCAGAGCCTAAGGTGTAAATTATCGATAGTCCATATCTCGGAAACTATAAGAGATAATGCAATTTGGCAACCGGCAATGTAATTAGCATGCCGAATATTACTTGGAATGTGAATTGGAACGAAATCGCCAATAGATAAGACCATTTTACAATTTGGGCCCAAGTTAGAAGCAGAGCCTAAGGTGTAAATTATCGATAGTCCATATCTCGGAAACTATAAGAGATAATGCAATTTGGCAACCGGCAATGTAATTAGCATGCCGAATATTACTTGGAATGTGAATTGGAACGAAATCGCCAATAGATAAGACCATTTTACAATTTGGGCCCAAGTTAGAAGCAGAGCCTGAGGTGTAAATTATCGATAGTCCATATCTCGGAAACTATAAGAGATAATGCAATTTGGCAACCGGCAATGTAATTAGCATGCCGAATATTACTTGGAATGTGAATTGGAACGAAATCGCCAATAGATAAGACCATTTTACAATTTGGGGTCAAGTTAGAAGCAGAGCCTAAGGTGTAAATTATCGATAGTCCATATCTCGGAAACTATAAGAGATAATGCAATTTGGCAACCGGCAATGTAATTAGCATGCCGAATATTACTTGGAATGTGAATTGGAACGAAATCGCCAATAGATAAGACCATTTTACAATTTGGGCCCAAGTTAGAAGCAGAGCCTATGGTGTAAATTATCGATAGTCCATATGTCGGAAACTATAAGAGATAATGCAATTTGGCAACCGGCAATGTATTTAGCATGCCGAATATTACTTGGAATGTGAATTGGAACGAAATCGCCAATAGATAAGACCATTTTACAATTTGGGCCCAAGTTAGAAGTAGAGCCTAAGGTGTAAATTATCGATAGTCCATATCTCGGAAACTATAAAAGTTAATGCAATTTGGCAACCGGCAATGTAATTAGCATGCCGAATATTACTTGGAATGTGAATTGGAACGAAATCGCCAATAGATAAGACCATTTTACAATTTGGGCCCAAGTTAGAAGCAGAGCCTAAGGTGTAAATTATCGATAGTCCATATCTCGGAAACTATAAGAGATAATACAATTTGGCAACCGGCAATGTAATTAGCATGCCGAATATTACTTGGAATGTGAATTGGAACGAAATTGCCAATAGATAAGACCATTTTACAATTTGGGCCCAAGTTAGAAGCAGAGCCTAAGGTGTAAATTATCGATAGTCCATATCTCGGAAACTATAAGAGATAATGCAATTTGGCAACCGGCAATGTAATTAGCATGCCGAATATTACTTGGAATGTGAATTGGAACGAAATCGCCAATAGATAAGACCATTTTACAATTTGGGCCCAAGTTAGAAGCAGAGCCTAAGGTGTAAATTATCGATAGTCCATATCTCGGAAACTATAAGAGATAATGCAATTTGGCAACCGGCAATGTAATTAGCATGCCGAATATTACTTGGAATGTGAATTGCAACTAAATCGCCAATAGATAAGACCATTTTACAATTTGGGCCCAAGTTAGAAGCAGAGCCTAAGGTGTAAATTATCGATAGTCCATATCTCGGAAACTATAAGAGATAATGCAATTTCGCAACCGGCAATGTAATTAGCATGCCGAATATTACTTGGAAGGTGAATTGGGACGAAATCGCCAATAGATAAGGCCATTTTACAATTTGGGCCCAAGTTAGAAGCAGAGCCTAAGGTGTAAATTATCAATAGTCCATATCTCGGAAACTATAAGAGATAATGCAATTTGGCAACCGGCAATATAATTAGCATGCCGAATATTACTTGGAATGTGAATTGGAACGAAATCGCCAAAAGATAAGACCATTTTACAATTTGGGCCCAAGTTAGAAGCAGAGACTAAGGTGTAAATTATTGATAGTCCATATCTCGGAAACTATAAGAGATAATGCAATTTGGCAACCGGCAATGTAATTAGCATGCCGAATATTACTTGGAATGTGAATTGGAACGAAATCGCCAATAGATAAGACCATTTTACAATTTGGGCCCAAGTTAGAAGCAGAGCCTAAGGTGTAAATTATCGATAGTCCATATCTCGGAAACTATAAGAGATAATGCAATTTGGCAACCGGCAATGTAATTAGCATGCCGAATATTACTTGGAATGTGAATTGCAACTAAATCGCCAATAGATAAGACCATTTTACAATTTGGGCCCAAGTTAGAAGCAGAGCCTAAGGTGTAAATTATCGATAGTCCATATCTCGGAAACTATAAGAGATAATGCAATTTCGCAACCGGCAATGTAATTAGCATGCCGAATATTACTTGGAAGGTGAATTGGGACGAAATCGCCAATAGATAAGGCCATTTTACAATTTGGGCCCAAGTTAGAAGCAGAGCCTAAGGTGTAAATTATCGATAGTCCATATCTCGGAAACTATAAGAGATAATGCAATTTGGCAACCGGCAATATAATTAGCATGCCGAATATTACTTGGAATGTGAATTGGAACGAAATCGCCAAAAGATAAGACCATTTTACAATTTGGGCCCAAGTTAGAAGCAGAGACTAAGGTGTAAATTATTGATAGTCCATATCTCGGAAACTATAAGAGATAATGCAATTTGGCAACCGGCAATGTAATTAGCATGCCGAATATTACTTGGAATGTGAATTGGAACGAAATCGCCAATAGATAAGACCATTTTACAATTTGGGCCCAAGTTAGAAGCAGAGCCTAAGGTGTAAATTATCGATAGTCCATATCTCGGAAACTATAAGAGATAATACAATTTGGCAACCGGCAATGTAATTAGCATGCCGAATATTACTTGGAATGTGAATTGGAACGAAATTGCCAATAGATAAGACCATTTTACAATTTGGGCCCAAGTTAGAAGCAGAGCCTAAGGTGTAAATTATCGATAGTCCATATCTCGGAAACTATAAGAGATAATGCAATTTGGCAACCGGCAATGTAATTAGCATGCCGAATATTACTTGGAATGTGAATTGGAACGAAATCGCCAATAGATAAGACCATTTTACAATTTGGGCCCAAGTTAGAAGCAGAGCCTAAGGTGTAAATTATCGATAGTCCATATCTCGGAAACTATAAGAGATAATGCAATTTGGCAACCGGCAATGTAATTAGCATGCCGAATATTACTTGGAATGTGAATTGCAACTAAATCGCCAATAGATAAGACCATTTTACAATTTGGGCCCAAGTTAGAAGCAGAGCCTAAGGTGTAAATTATCGATAGTCCATATCTCGGAAACTATAAGAGATAATGCAATTTCGCAACCGGCAATGTAATTAGCATGCCGAATATTACTTGGAAGGTGAATTGGGACGAAATCGCCAATAGATAAGGCCATTTTACAATTTGGGCCCAAGTTAGAAGCAGAGCCTAAGGTGTAAATTATCAATAGTCCATATCTCGGAAACTATAAGAGATAATGCAATTTGGCAACCGGCAATATAATTAGCATGCCGAATATTACTTGGAATGTGAATTGGAACGAAATCGCCAAAAGATAAGACCATTTTACAATTTGGGCCCAAGTTAGAAGCAGAGACTAAGGTGTAAATTATTGATAGTCCATATCTCGGAAACTATAAGAGATAATGCAATTTGGCAACCGGCAATGTAATTAGCATGCCGAATATTACTTGGAATGTGAATTGGAACGAAATCGCCAATAGATAAGACCATTTTACAATTTGGGCCCAAGTTAGAAGCAGAGCCTAAGGTGTAAATTATCGATAGTCCATATCTCGGAAACTATAAGAGATAATGCAATTTGGCAACCGGCAATGTAATTAGCATGCCGAATATTACTTGGAATGTGAATTGCAACTAAATCGCCAATAGATAAGACCATTTTACAATTTGGGCCCAAGTTAGAAGCAGAGCCTAAGGTGTAAATTATCGATAGTCCATATCTCGGAAACTATAAGAGATAATGCAATTTCGCAACCGGCAATGTAATTAGCATGCCGAATATTACTTGGAAGGTGAATTGGGACGAAATCGCCAATAGATAAGGCCATTTTACAATTTGGGCCCAAGTTAGAAGCAGAGCCTAAGGTGTAAATTATCGATAGTCCATATCTCGGAAACTATAAGAGATAATGCAATTTGGCAACCGGCAATATAATTAGCATGCCGAATATTACTTGGAATGTGAATTGGAACGAAATCGCCAAAAGATAAGACCATTTTACAATTTGGGCCCAAGTTAGAAGCAGAGACTAAGGTGTAAATTATTGATAGTCCATATCTCGGAAACTATAAGAGATAATGCAATTTGGCAACCGGCAATGTAATTAGCATGCCGAATATTACTTGGAATGTGAATTGGAACGAAATCGCCAATAGATAAGACCATTTTACAATTTGGGCCCAAGTTAGAAGCAGAGCCCAAGGTGTAAATTATCGATAGTCCATATCTCGCAAACTATAAGAGATAATGCAATTTGGCAACCCGCAATGTAATTAGCATGCCGAATATTACTTGGAATGTGAATTGGAACGAAATCGCCAATAGATAAGGCCATTTTACAATTTGGGCCCAAGTTAGAAGCAGAGCCTAAGGTGTAAATTATCGATAGTCCATATCTCGGAAACTATAAGAGATAATGCAATTTGGCAACCGGCAATGTAATTAGCATGCCGAATATTACTTGGAATGTGAATTGGAACGAAATCGCCAATAGATAAGACCATTTTACAATTTGGGCCCAAGTTAGAAGCAGAGCCTAAGGTGTAAATTATCGATAGTCCATATCTCGGAAACTATAAGAGATAATGCAATTTGGCAACCGGCAATGTAATTAGCATGCCGAATATTACTTGGAATGTGAATTGGAACGAAATCGCCAATAGATAAGACCATTTTACAATTTGGGCCCAAGTTAGAAGCAGAGCCTAAGGTGTAAATTATTGATAGTCCATATCTCGGAAACTATAAGAGATAATGCAATTTCGCAATCGGCAATGTAATTAGCATGCCGAATATCACTTGGAATGTGAATTGGGACGAAATCGCCAATAGATAAGACCATTTTACAATTTGGGCCCAAGTTAGAAGCAGAGATTAAGTTGTAAGTTATAGATAGTCCATATCTCGGAAACTATAAGAGATAATGCAATTTGGCAACCGGCAATGTAATTAGCATGCCGAATATTACTTGGAATGTGAATTGGAACGAAATCGCCAATAGATAAGACCATTTTACAATTTGGGCCCAAGTTAGAAGCAGAGCCTAAGGTGTAAATTATCGATAGTCCATATCTCGGAAACTATAAGAGATAATGCAATTTCGCAACCGGCAATGTAATTAGCATGCCGAATATTACTTGGAGTGTGAATTGGAACGAAATCGCCAATAGATAAGACCATTTTACAATTTGGGCCCAAGTTAGAAGCAGAGCCTAAGGTGTAAATTATCGATAGTCCATATCTCGGAAACTATAAGAGATAATGCAATTTGGCAACCGGCAATGTAATGAGCATGCCGAATATTACTTGGAATGTGAATTGGAACGAAATCGCCAATAGATAAGACCATTTTACAATTTGGGCCCAAGTTAGAAGCAGAGCCTAAGGTGTAAATTATCGATAGTCCATATCTCGGAAACTATAAGAGATAATGCAATTTGGCAACCGGCAATGTAAATAGCATGCCAAATATTACTTGGAATGTGAATTGGAACGAAATCGCCAATAGATAAGACCATTTTACAATTTGGCCCAAGTTAGAAGCAGAGCCTAAGGTGTAAATTATCGATAGTCCATATCTCGGAAACTATAAGAGATAATGCAATTTGGCAACCGGCAATGTAATTAGCATGCCGAATATTACTTGGAATGTGAATTGCAACTAAATCGCCAATAGATAAGACCATTTTACAATTTGGGCCCAAGTTAGAAGCAGAGCCTAAGGTGTAAATTATCGATAGTCCATATCTCGGAAACTATAAGAGATAATGCAATTTGGCAACCGGCAATGTAATTAGCATGCCGAATATTACTTGGAATGTGAATTGGAACGAAATCGCCAATAGATAAGACCATTTTACAATTTGGGCCCAAGTTAGAAGCAGAGCCTAAGGTGTAAATTATCGATAGTCCATATCTCGGAAACTATAAGAGATAATGCAATTTGGCAACCGGCAATGTAATTAGCATGCCGAATATTACTTGGAATGTGAATTGGAACGAAATCGCCAATAGATAAGACCATTTTACAACTTGGGCCCAAGTTAGAAGCAGAGCCTATGGTGTAAATTATCGATAGTCCATATCTCGGAAACTATAAGAGATAATGCAATTTGGCAACCGGCAATGTAATTAGCATGCCGAATATTACTTGGAATGTGAATTGGAACGAAATCGCCAATAGATAAGATCATTTTACAATTTGGGCCCAAGTTAGAAGCAGAGCCTAAGGTGTAAATTATCGATAGTCCATATCTCGGAAACTATAAGAGTTAATGCAATTTGGCAACCGGCAATGTAATTAGCATGCCGAATATTACTTGGAATGTGAATTGGAACGAAATCGCCAATAGATAAGACCATTTTACAATTTGGGCCCAAGTTAGAAGCAGAGCCTAAGGTGTAAATTATCGATAGTCCATATCTCGGAAACTATAAGAGATAATGCAATTTGGCAACCGGCAATGTAATTAGCATGCCGAATATTACTTGGAATGTGAATTGGAACGAAATTGCCAATAGATAAGACCATTTTACAATTTGGGCCCAAGTTAGAAGCAGAGCCTAAGGTGTAAATTATCGATAGTCCATATCTCTGAAACTATAAGAGATAATGCAATTTCGCAACCGGCAATGTAATTAGCATGCCGAATATTACTTGGAATGTGAATTGGGACGAAATCGCCAATAGATAAGGCCATTTTACAATTTGGACCCAAGTTAGAAGCAGAGCCTAAGGTGTAAATTATCGATAGTCCATATCTCAGAAACTATAAGAGATAATGCAATTTGGCAACCGGCAATGTAATTAGCATGCCGAATATTACTTGGATTGTGAATTGGAACGAAATCGCCAATAGATAAGACCATTTTACAATTTGGGCCCAAGTTAGAAGCAGAGCCTAAGGTGTAAATTATCGATAGTCCATATCTCGGAAACTATAAGAGATAATGCAATTTGGCAACCGGCAATGTAATTAGCATGCCGAATATTACTTGGAATGTGAATTGGAACGAAATCGCCAATAGATAAGACCATTTTACAATTTGGGCCCAAGTTAGAAGCAGAGCCTAAGGTGTAAATTATCGATAGTCCATATCTCGGAAACTATAAGAGATAATGCAATTTGGCAACCGGCAATGTAATTAGCATGCCGAATATTACTTGGAATGCGAATTGGAACGAAATCGCCAATAGATAAGACCATTTTACAATTTGGGCCCAAGTTAGAAGCAGAGCCTAAGGTGTAAATTATCGATAGTCCATATCTCGGAAACTATAAGAGATAATGCAATTTGGCAACCGGCAATGTAATTAGCATGCCGAATATTACTTGGAATGTGAATTGCAACTAAATCGCCAATAGATAAGACCATTTTACAATTTGGGCCCAAGTTAGAAGCAGAGCCTAAGGTGTAAATTATCGATAGTCCATATCTCGGAAACTATAAGAGATAATGCAATTTGGCAACCGGCAATGTAATTAGCATGCCGAATATTACTTGGAATGTGAATTGGAACGAAATCGCCAATAGATAAGACCATTTTACAATTTGGGCCCAAGTTAGAAGCAGAGCCTAAGGTGTAAATTATCGATAGTCCATATCTCGGAAACTATAAGAGATAATGCAATTTCGCAACCGGAAATGTAATTAGCATGCCGAATATCACTTGGAATGTGAATTGGGACGAAATCGCCAATAGATAAGACCATTTTACAATTTGGGCCCAAGTTAGAAGCAGAGCCTAAGGTGTAAATTATCGATAGTCCATATCTCGGAAACTATAAGAGATAATGCAATTTGGCAACCGGCAATGTAATTAGCATGGCGAATATTACTTGGAATGTGAATTGGAACGAAATCGCCAATAGATAAGACCATTTAACAATTTGGGCCCAAGTTAGAAGCAGAGCCTAAGGTGTAAATTATCGATAGTCCATATCTCGGAAACTATAAGAGATAATGCAATTTGGCAACCGGCAATGTAATTAGCATGCCGAATATTACTTGGAATGTGAATTGGAACGAAATCGCCAATAGATAAGATCATTTTACAATTTGGGCCCAAGTTAGAAGCAGAGCCTAAGGTGTAAATTATCGATAGTCCATATCTCGGAAACTATAAGAGTTAATGCAATTTGGCAACCGGCAATGTAATTAGCATGCCGAATATTACTTGGAATGTGAATTGGAACGAAATCGCCAATAGATAAGACCATTTTACAATTTGGGCCCAAGTTAGAAGCAGAGCCTAAGGTGTAAATTATCGATAGTCCATATCTCGGAAACTATAAGAGATAATGCAATTTGGCAACCGGCAATGTAATTAGCATGCCGAATATTACTTGGAATGCGAATTGGAACGAAATCGCCAATAGATAAGACCATTTTACAATTTGGGCCCAAGTTAGAAGCAGAGCCTAAGGTGTAAATTATCGATAGTCCATATCTCGGAAACTATAAGAGATAATGCAATTTGGCAACCGGCAATGTAAGTAGCATGCCGAATATTACTTGGAATGTGAATTGCAACTAAATCGCCAATAGATAAGACCATTTTACAATTTGGGCCCAAGTTAGAAGCAGAGCCTAAGGTGTAAATTATCGATAGTCCATATCTCGGAAACTATAAGAGATAATGCAATTTGGCAACCGGCAATGTAATTAGCATGCCGAATATTACTTGGAATGTGAATTGGAACGAAATCGCCAATAGATAAGACCATTTTACAATTTGGGCCCAAGTTAGAAGCAGAGCCTAAGGTGTAAATTATCGATAGTCCATATCTCGGAAACTATAAGAGATAATGCAATTTCGCAACCGGCAATGTAATTAGCATGCCGAATATCACTTGGAATGTGAATTGGGACGAAATCGCCAATAGATAAGACCATTTTACAATTTGGGCCCAAGTTAGAAGCAGAGCCTAAGGTGTAAATTATCGATAGTCCATATCTCGGAAACTATAAGAGATAATTCAATTTGGCAACCGGCAATGTAATTAGCATGCCGAATATTACTTGAAATGTGAATTGGAACGAAATCGCCAATAGATAAGACCATTTTACAATTTGGGCCCAAGTTAGAAGCAGAGCCTAAGGTGTAAATTATCGATAGTCCATATCTCGGAAACTATAAGAGATAATTCAATTTGGCAACCGGCAATGTAATTAGCATGCCGAATATTACTTGAAATGTGAATTGGAACGAAATCGCCAATAGATAAGACCATTTTACAATTTGGGCCCAAGTTAGAAGCAGAGCCTAAGGTGTAAATTATCGATAGTCCATATCTCGGAAACTATAAGAGATAATGCAATTTGGCAACCGGCAATGTAATTAGCATGCCGAATATTACTTGGAATGTGAATTGGAACGAAATCGCCAATAGATAAGACCATTTTACAATTTGGGCCCAAGTTAGAAGCAGAGCCTAAGGTGTAAATTATCGATAGTCCATATCTCGGAAACTATAAGAGATAATGCAATTTGGCAACCGGCAATGTAATTAGCATGCCGAATATTACTTGGAATGCGAATTGGAACGAAATCGCCAATAGATAAGACCATTTTACAATTTGGGCCCAAGTTAGAAGCAGAGCCTAAGGTGTAAATTATCGATAGTCCATATCTCAGAAACTATAAGAGATAATGCAATTTGGCAACCGGCAATGTAATTAGCATGCCGAATATTACTTGGAATGTGAATTGCAACTAAATCGCCAATAGATAAGACCATTTTACAATTTGGGCCCAAGTTAGAAGCAGAGCCTAAGGTGTAAATTATCGATAGTCCATATCTCGCAAACTATAAGAGATAATGCAATTTGGCAACCCGCAATGTAATTAGCATGCCGAATATTACTTGGAATGTGAATTGGAACGAAATCGCCAAAAGATAAGACCATTTTACAATTTGGGCCCAAGTTAGAAGCAGAGCCTAAGGTGTAAATTATCGATAGTCCATATCTCGGAAACTATAAGAGATAATGCAATTTGGCAACCGGCAATGTAATTAGCATGCCGAATATTACTTGGAATGTGAATTGGAACGAAATCGCCAATAGATAAGACCATTTTACAATTTGGGCCCAAGTTAGAAGCAGAGCCTAAGGTGTAAATTATCGATAGTCCATATCTCGGAAACTATAAGAGATAATGCAATTTCGCAACCGGCAATGTAATTAGCATGCCGAATATTACTTGGAATGTGAATTGGAACGAAATCGCCAATAGATAAGACCATTTTACAATTTGGGCCCAAGTTAGAAGCAGAGCCTAAGGTGTAAATTATCGATAGTCCATATCTCGGAAACTATAAGAGATAATGCAATTTGGCAACCGGCAATGTAATTAGCATGCCGAATATTACTTGGAATGTGAATTGGAACGAAATCGCCAATAGATAAGACCATTTTACAATTTGGGCCCAAGTTAGAAGCAGAGCCTAAGGTGTAAATTATCGATAGTCCATATCTCGGAAACTATAAGAGATAATGCAATTTCGCAACCGGCAATGTAATTAGCATGCCGAATATCACTTGGAATGTGAATTGGGACGAAATCGCCAATAGATAAGACCATTTTACAATTTGGGCCCAAGTTAGAAGTAGAGCCTAAGGTGTAAATTATCGATAGTCCATATCTCGGAAACTATAAGAGATAATGCAATTTGGCAACCGGCAATGTAATTAGCATGCCGAATATTACTTGGAATGTGAATTGGAACGAAATCGCCAATAGATAAGACCATTTTACAATTTGGGCCCAAGTTAGAAGCAGAGCCTAAGGTGTAAATTATCGATAGTCCATATCTCGCAAACTATAAGAGATAATGCAATTTGGCAACCCGCAATGTAATTAGCATGCCGAATATTACTTGGAATGTGAATTGGAACGAAATCGCCAATAGATAAGACCATTTTACAATTTGGGCCCAAGTTAGAAGCAGAGCCTAAGGTGTAAATTATCGATAGTCCATATCTCGGAAACTATAAGAGATAATGCAATTTGGCAACCGGCAATGTAATTAGCATGCCGAATATTACTTGGAATGTGAATTGGAACGAAATCGCCAATAGATAAGACCATTTTACAATTTGGGCCCAAGTTAGAAGCAGAGCCTAAGGTGTAAATTATCGATAGTCCATATCTCGGAAACTATAAGAGATAATGCAATTTGGCAACCGGCAATGTAATTAGCATGCCGAATATTACTTGGAATGTGAATTGGAACGAAATCGCCAATAGATAAGACCATTTTACAATTTGGGCCCAAGTTAGAAGCAGAGCCTAAGGTGTAAATTATTGATAGTCCATATCTC
The DNA here is from genome assembly GCF_030347505.1 of Rhynchophorus ferrugineus. Classification (NCBI taxonomy): domain Eukaryota; kingdom Metazoa; phylum Arthropoda; class Insecta; order Coleoptera; family Curculionidae; genus Rhynchophorus; species Rhynchophorus ferrugineus. Next base: position 73,656 of record NW_027472737.1, on the reverse strand, counting down.
GGAAACTATAAGAGATAATGCAATTTCGCAACCGGCAATGTAATTAGCATGCCGAATATCACTTGGAATGTGAATTGGGACGAAATCGCCAATAGATAAGACCATTTTACAATTTGGGCCCAAGTTAGAAGCAGAGATTAAGTTGTAAGTTATAGATAGTCCATATCTCGGAAACTATAAGAGATAATGCAATTTGGCAACCGGCAATGTAATTAGCATGCCGAATATTACTTGGAATGTGAATTGGAACGAAATCGCCAATAGATAAGACCATTTTACAATTTGGGCCCAAGTTAGAAGCAGAGCCTAAGGTGTAAATTATCGATAGTCTATATCTCGGAAACTATAAGAGATAATGCAATTTGGCAACCGGAAATGTAATTAGCATGCCGAATATTACTTGGAATGTGAATTGGAACGAAATCGCCAATAGATAAGACCATTTTACAATTTGGGCCCAAGTTAGAAGCAGAGCCTAAGGTGTAAATTATCGATAGTCCATATCTCGGAAACTATAAGAGATAATGCAATTTCGCAACCGGCAATGTAATTAGCATGCCGAATATTACTTGGAGTGTGAATTGGAACGAAATCGCCAATAGATAAGACCATTTTACAATTTGGGCCCAAGTTAGAAGCAGAGCCTAAGGTGTAAATTATCGATAGTCCATATCTCGGAAACTATAAGAGATAATGCAATTTGGCAACCGGCAATGTAATTAGCTTGCCGAATATTACTTGGAATGTGAATTGGAACGAAATCGCCAATAGATAAGACCATTTTACAATTTGGGCCCAAGTTAGAAGCAGAGCCTAAGGTGTAAATTATCGATAGTCCATATCTCGGAAACTATAAGAGATAATGCAATTTGGCAACCGGCAATGTAATTAGCATGCCGAATATTACTTGGAATGTGAATTGGAACGAAATCGCCAATAGATAAGACCATTTTACAATTTGGGCCCAAGTTAGAAGCAGAGCCTAAGGTGTAAATTATTGATAGTCCATATCTCGGAAACTATAAGAGATAATGCAATTTCGCAATCGGCAATGTAATTAGCATGCCGAATATCACTTGGAATGTGAATTGGGACGAAATCGCCAATAGATAAGACCATTTTACAATTTGGGCCCAAGTTAGAAGCAGAGATTAAGTTGTAAGTTATAGATAGTCCATATCTCGGAAACTATAAGAGATAATGCAATTTGGCAACCGGCAATGTAATTAGCATGCCGAATATTACTTGGAATGTGAATTGGAACGAAATCGCCAATAGATAAGACCATTTTACAATTTGGGCCCAAGTTAGAAGCAGAGCCTAAGGTGTAAATTATCGATAGTCCATATCTCGGAAACTATAAGAGATAATGCAATTTGGCAACCGGCAATGTAATTAGCATGCCAAATATTACTTGGAATGTGAATTGGAACGAAATCGCCAATAGATAAGACCATTTTACAATTTGGCCCAAGTTAGAAGCAGAGCCTAAGGTGTAAATTATCGATAGTCCATATCTCGGAAACTATAAGAGATAATGCAATTTGGCAACCGGCAATGTAATTAGCATGCCGAATATTACTTGGAATGTGAATTGCAACTAAATCGCCAATAGATAAGACCATTTTACAATTTGGGCCCAAGTTAGAAGCAGAGCCTAAGGTGTAAATTATCGATAGTCCATATCTCGGAAACTATAAGAGATAATGCAATTTGGCAACCGGCAATGTAATTAGCTTGCCGAATATTACTTGGAATGTGAATTGGAACGAAATCGCCAATAGATAAGACCATTTTACAATTTGGGCCCAAGTTAGAAGCAGAGCCTAAGGTGTAAATTATCGATAGTCCATATCTCGGAAACTATAAGAGATAATGCAATTTGGCAACCGGCAATGTAATTAGCTTGCCGAATATTACTTGGAATGTGAATTGGAACGAAATCGCCAATAGATAAGACCATTTTACAATTTGGGCCCAAGTTAGAAGCAGAGCCTAAGGTGTAAATTATCGATAGTCCATATCTCGGAAACTATAAGAGATAATGCAATTTGGCAACCGGCAATGTAATTAGCATGCCGAATATTACTTGGAATGTGAATTGGAACGAAATCGCCAATAGATAAGGCCATTTTACAATTTGGGCCCAAGTTAGAAGCAGAGCCTATGGTGTAAATTATCGATAGTCCATCTCTCGGAAACTATAAGAGATAATGCAATTTGGCAACCGGCAATGTAATTAGCATGCCGAATATTACTTGGAATGTGAATTGGAACGAAATCGCCAATAGATAAGACCATTTTACAATTTGGGCCCAAGTTAGAAGCAGAGCCTAAGGTGTAAATTATCGATAGTCCATATCTCGGAAACTATAAGAGATAATGCAATTTGGCAACCGGCAATGTAATTAGCATGCCGAATATTACTTGGAATGTGAATTGGAACGAAATCGCCAATAGATAAGACCATTTTACAATTTGGGCCCAAGTTAGAAGCAGAGCCTAAGGTGTAAATTATCGATAGTCCATATCTCGGAAACTATAAGAGATAATGCAATTTGGCAACCGGCAATGTAATTAGCATGCCGAATATTACTTGGAATGTGAATTGGAACGAAATCGCCAATAGATAAGACCATTTTACAATTTGGGCCCAAGTTAGAAGCAGAGCCTAAGGTGTAAATTATTGATAGTCCATATCTCGGAAACTATAAGAGATAATGCAATTTCGCAATCGGCAATGTAATTAGCATGCCGAATATCACTTGGAATGTGAATTGGGACGAAATCGCCAATAGATAAGACCATTTTACAATTTGGGCCCAAGTTAGAAGCAGAGATTAAGTTGTAAGTTATAGATAGTCCATATCTCGGAAACTATAAGAGATAATGCAATTTGGCAACCGGCAATGTAATTAGCATGCCAAATATTACTTGGAATGTGAATTGGAACGAAATCGCCAATAGATAAGACCATTTTACAATTTGGGCCCAAGTTAGAAGCAGAGCCTAAGGTGTAAATTATCGATAGTCTATATCTCGGAAACTATAAGAGATAATGCAATTTGGCAACCGGCAATGTAATTAGCATGCCGAATATTACTTGGAATGTGAATTGGAACGAAATCGCCAATAGATAAGACCATTTTACAATTTGGGCCCAAGTTAGAAGCAGAGCCTAAGGTGTAAATTATCGATAGTCCATATCTCGGAAACTATAAGAGATAATGCAATTTCGCAACCGGCAATGTAATTAGCATGCCGAATATTACTTGGAGTGTGAATTGGAACGAAATCGCCAATAGATAAGACCATTTTACAATTTGGGCCCAAGTTTGAAGCAGAGCTTAAGGTGTAAATTATCGATAGTCCATATCTCGGAAACTATAAGAGATAATGCAATTTGGCAACCGGCAATGTAATTAGCATGCCGAATATTACTTGGAATGTGAATTGGAACGAAATCGCCAATAGATAAGACCATTTTACAATTTGGGCCCAAGTTAGAAGCAGAGCCTAAGGTGTAAATTATCGATAGTCCATATCTCGGAAACTATAAGAGATAATGCAATTTGGCAACCGGCAATGTAATTAGCTTGCCGAATATTACTTGGAATGTGAATTGGAACGAAATCGCCAATAGATAAGACCATTTTACAATTTGGGCCCAAGTTAGAAGCAGAGCCTAAGGTGTAAATTATCGATAGTCCATATCTCGGAAACTATAAGAGATAATGCAATTTGGCAACCGGCAATGTAATTAGCTTGCCGAATATTACTTGGAATGTGAATTGGAACGAAATCGCCAATAGATAAGACCATTTTACAATTTGGGCCCAAGTTAGAAGCAGAGCCTAAGGTGTAAATTATCGATAGTCCATATCTCGGAAACTATAAGAGATAATGCAATTTGGCAACCGGCAATGTAATTAGCATGCCGAATATTACTTGGAATGTGAATTGGAACGAAATCGCCAATAGATAAGGCCATTTTACAATTTGGGCCCAAGTTAGAAGCAGAGCCTATGGTGTAAATTATCGATAGTCCATCTCTCGGAAACTATAAGAGATAATGCAATTTGGCAACCGGCAATGTAATTAGCATGCCGAATATTACTTGGAATGTGAATTGGAACGAAATCGCCAATAGATAAGACCATTTTACAATTTGGGCCCAAGTTAGAAGCAGAGCCTAAGGTGTAAATTATCGATAGTCCATATCTCGGAAACTATAAGAGATAATGCAATTTGGCAACCGGCAATGTAATTAGCATGCCGAATATTACTTGGAATGTGAATTGGAACGAAATCGCCAATAGATAAGACCATTTTACAATTTGGGCCCAAGTTAGAAGCAGAGCCTAAGGTGTAAATTATCGATAGTCCATATCTCGGAAACTATAAGAGATAATGCAATTTGGCAACCGGCAATGTAATTAGCATGCCGAATATTACTTGGAATGTGAATTGGAACGAAATCGCCAATAGATAAGACCATTTTACAATTTGGGCCCAAGTTAGAAGCAGAGCCTAAGGTGTAAATTATTGATAGTCCATATCTCGGAAACTATAAGAGATAATGCAATTTCGCAATCGGCAATGTAATTAGCATGCCGAATATCACTTGGAATGTGAATTGGGACGAAATCGCCAATAGATAAGACCATTTTACAATTTGGGCCCAAGTTAGAAGCAGAGATTAAGTTGTAAGTTATAGATAGTCCATATCTCGGAAACTATAAGAGATAATGCAATTTGGCAACCGGCAATGTAATTAGCATGCCAAATATTACTTGGAATGTGAATTGGAACGAAATCGCCAATAGATAAGACCATTTTACAATTTGGGCCCAAGTTAGAAGCAGAGCCTAAGGTGTAAATTATCGATAGTCTATATCTCGGAAACTATAAGAGATAATGCAATTTGGCAACCGGCAATGTAATTAGCATGCCGAATATTACTTGGAATGTGAATTGGAACGAAATCGCCAATAGATAAGACCATTTTACAATTTGGGCCCAAGTTAGAAGCAGAGCCTAAGGTGTAAATTATCGATAGTCCATATCTCGGAAACTATAAGAGATAATGCAATTTCGCAACCGGCAATGTAATTAGCATGCCGAATATTACTTGGAGTGTGAATTGGAACGAAATCGCCAATAGATAAGACCATTTTACAATTTGGGCCCAAGTTTGAAGCAGAGCTTAAGGTGTAAATTATCGATAGTCCATATCTCGGAAACTATAAGAGATAATGCAATTTGGCAACCGGCAATGTAATTAGCATGCCGAATATTACTTGGAATGTGAATTGGAACGAAATCGCCAATAGATAAGACCATTTTACAATTTGGGCCCAAGTTAGAAGCAGAGCCTAAGGTGTAAATTATCGATAGTCCATATCTCGGAAACTATAAGAGATAATGCAATTTGGCAACCGGCAATGTAATTAGCATGCCAAATATTACTTGGAATGTGAATTGGAACGAAATCGCCAATAGATAAGACCATTTTACAATTTGGGCCCAAGTTAGAAGCAGAGCCTAAGGTGTAAATTATCGATAGTCCATATCTCGGAAACTATAAGAGATAATGCAATTTGGCAACCGGCAATGTAATTAGCATGCCGAATATTACTTGGAATGTGAATTGCAACTAAATCGCCAATAGATAAGGCCATTTTACAATTTGGGCCCAAGTTAGAAGCAGAGCCTAAGGTGTAAATTATCGATAGTCCATATCTCGGAAACTATAAGAGATAATGCAATTTGGCAACCGGCAATGTAATTAGCATGCCGAATATTACTTGGAATGTGAATTGGAACGAAATCGCCAATAGATAAGACCATTTTACAATTTGGGCCCAAGTTAGAAGCAGAGCCTAAGGTGTAAATTATCGATAGTCCATATCTCGGAAACTATAAGAGATAATGCAATTTGGCAACCGGCAATGTAATTAGCATGCCGAATATTACTTGGAATGTGAATTGGAACGAAATCGCCAATAGATAAGACCATTTTACAATTTGGGCCCAAGTTAGAAGCAGAGCCTATGGTGTAAATTATCGATAGTCCATATCTCGGAAACTATAAGAGATAATGCAATTTGGCAACCGGCAATGTAATTAGCATGCCGAATATTACTTGGAATGTGAATTGGAACGAAATCGCCAATAGATAAGATCATTTTACAATTTGGGCCCAAGTTAGAAGCAGAGCCTAAGGTGTAAATTATCGATAGTCCATATCTCGGAAACTATAAGAGTTAATGCAATTTGGCAACCGGCAATGTAATTAGCATGCCGAATATTACTTGGAATGTGAATTGGAACGAAATCGCCAATAGATAAGACCATTTTACAATTTGGGCCCAAGTTAGAAGCAGAGCCTAAGGTGTAAATTATCGATAGTCCATATCTCGGAAACTATAAGAGATAATGCAATTTGGCAACCGGCAATGTAATTAGCATGCCGAATATTACTTGGAATGTGAATTGGAACGAAATTGCCAATAGATAAGGCCATTTTACAATTTGGCCCAAGTTAGAAGCAGAGCCTAAGGTGTAAATTATCGATAGTCCATATCTCTGAAACTATAAGAGATAATGCAATTTCGCAACCGGCAATGTAATTAGCATGCCGAATATTACTTGGAATGTGAATAGGGACGAAATCGCCAATAGATAAGGCCATTTTACAATTTGGACCCAAGTTAGAAGCAGAGCCTAAGGTGTAAATTATCGATAGTCCATATCTCAGAAACTATAAGAGATAATGCAATTTGGCAACCGGCAATGTAATTAGCATGCCGAATATTACTTGGATTGTGAATTGGAACGAAATCGCCAATAGATAAGACCATTTTACAATTTGGGCCCAAGTTAGAAGCAGAGCCTAAGGTGTAAATTATCGATAGTCCATATCTCGGAAACTATAAGAGATAATGCAATTTGGCAACCGGCAATGTAATTAGCATGCCGAATATTACTTGGAATGTGAATTGGAACGAAATCGCCAATAGATAAGACCATTTTACAATTTGGGCCCAAGTTAGAAGCAGAGCCTAAGGTGTAAATTATCGATAGTCCATATCTCGGAAACTATAAGAGATAATGCAATTTGGCAACCGGCAATGTAATTAGCATGCCGAATATTACTTGGAATGCGAATTGGAACGAAATCGCCAATAGATAAGACCATTTTACAATTTGGGCCCAAGTTAGAAGCAGAGCCTAAGGTGTAAATTATCGATAGTCCATATCTCGGAAACTATAAGAGATAATGCAATTTGGCAACCGGCAATGTAATTAGCATGCCGAATATTACTTGGAATGTGAATTGCAACTAAATCGCCAATAGATAAGACCATTTTACAATTTGGGCCCAAGTTAGAAGCAGAGCCTAAGGTGTAAATTATCGATAGTCCATATCTCGGAAACTATAAGAGATAATGCAATTTGGCAACCGGCAATGTAATTAGCATGCCGAATATTACTTGGAATGTGAATTGGAACGAAATCGCCAATAGATAAGACCATTTTACAATTTGGGCCCAAGTTAGAAGCAGAGCCTAAGGTGTAAATTATCGATAGTCCATATCTCGGAAACTATAAGAGATAATGCAATTTCGCAACCGGCAATGTAATTAGCATGCCGAATATCACTTGGAATGTGAATTGGGACGAAATCGCCAATAGATAAGACCATTTTACAATTTGGGCCCAAGTTAGAAGCAGAGCCTAAGGTGTAAATTATCGATAGTCCATATCTCGGAAACTATAAGAGATAATGCAATTTGGCAACCGGCAATGTAATTAGCATGCCGAATATTACTTGGAATGTGAACTGGAACGAAATCGCCAATAGATAAGACCATTTTACAATTTGGGCCCAAGTTAGAAGCAGAGCCTAAGGTGTAAATTATCGATAGTCCATATCTCGGAAACTATAAGAGATAATGCAATTTGGCAACCGGCAATGTAATTAGCATGCCGAATATTACTTGGAATGTGAATTGGAACGAAATCGCCAATAGATAAGATCATTTTACAATTTGGGCCCAAGTTAGAAGCAGAGCCTAAGGTGTAAATTATCGATAGTCCATATCTCGGAAACTATAAGAGTTAATGCAATTTGGCAACCGGCAATGTAATTAGCATGCCGAATATTACTTGGAATGTGAATTGGAACGAAATCGCCAATAGATAAGACCATTTTACAATTTGGGCCCAAGTTAGAAGCAGAGCCTAAGGTGTAAATTATCGATAGTCCATATCTCGGAAACTATAAGAGATAATGCAATTTGGCAACCGGCAATGTAATTAGCATGCCGAATATTACTTGGAATGTGAATTGGAACGAAATTGCCAATAGATAAGACCATTTTACAATTTGGGCCCAAGTTAGAAGCAGAGCCTAAGGTGTAAATTATCGATAGTCCATATCTCTGAAACTATAAGAGATAATGCAATTTCGCAACCGGCAATGTAATTAGCATGCCGAATATTACTTGGAATGTGAATTGGGACGAAATCGCCAATAGATAAGGCCATTTTACAATTTGGGCCCAAGTTAGAAGCAGAGCCTAAGGTGTAAATTATCGATAGTCCATATCTCAGAAACTATAAGAGATAATGCAATTTGGCAACCGGCAATGTAATTAGCATGCCGAATATTACTTGGATTGTGAATTGGAACGAAATCGCCAATAGATAAGACCATTTTACAATTTGGGCCCAAGTTAGAAGCAGAGCCTAAGGTGTAAATAATCGATAGTCCATATCTCGGAAACTATAAGAGATAATGCAATTTGGCAACCGGCAATGTAATTAGCATGCCGAATATTACTTGGATTGTGAATTGGAACGAAATTGCCAATAGATAAGACCATTTTACCAATTTGGGCCCAAGTTAGAAGCAGAGCCTAAGGTGTAAATTATCGATAGTCCATATCTCGGAAACTATAAGAGATAATGCAATTTGGCAACCGGCAATGTAATTAGCATGCCGAATATTACTTGGAATGCGAATTGGAACGAAATCGCCAATAGATAAGACCATTTTACAATTTTGGCCCAAGTTAGAAGCAGAGCCTAAGGTGTAAATTATCGATAGTCCATATCTCGGAAACTATAAGAGATAATGCAATTTGGCAACCGGCAATGTAAGTAGCATGCCGAATATTACTTGGAATGTGAATTGCAACTAAATCGCCAATAGATAAGACCATTTTACAATTTGGGCCCAAGTTAGAAGCAGAGCCTAAGGTGTAAATTATCGATAGTCCATATCTCGGAAACTATAAGAGATAATGCAATTTGGCAACCGGCAATGTAATTAGCATGCCGAATATTACTTGGAATGTGAATTGGAACGAAATCGCCAATAGATAAGACCATATTACAATTTGGGCCCAAGTTAGAAGCAGAGCCTAAGGTGTAAATTATCGATAGTCCCTATCTCGGAAACTATAAGAGATAATGCAATTTCGCAACCGGCAATGTAATTAGCATGCCGAATATCACTTGGAATGTGAATTGGGACGAAATCGCCAATAGATAAGACCATTTTACAATTTGGGCCCAAGTTAGAAGCAGAGCCTAAGGTGTAAATTATCGATAGTCCATATCTCGGAAACTATAAGAGATAATTCAATTTGGCAACCGGCAATGTAATTAGCATGCCGAATATTACTTGAAATGTGAATTGGAACGAAATCGCCAATAGATAAGACCATTTTACAATTTGGGCCCAAGTTAGAAGCAGAGCCTAAGGTGTAAATTATCGATAGTCCATATCTCGGAAACTATAAGAGATAATGCAATTTGGCAACCGGCAATGTAATTAGCATGCCGAATATTACTTGGAATGTGAATTGGAACGAAATCGCCAATAGATAAGACCATTTTACAATTTGGGCCCAAGTTAGAAGCAGAGCCTAAGGTGTAAATTATCGATAGTCCATATCTCGGAAACTATAAGAGATAATGCAATTTCGCAACCGGCAATGTAATTAGCATGCCGAATATCACTTGGAATGTGAATTGGGACGAAATCGCCAATAGATAAGACCATTTTACAATTTGGGCCCAAGTTAGAAGCAGAGCCTAAGGTGTAAATTATCGATAGTCCATATCTCGGAAACTATAAGAGATAATGCAATTTGGCAACCGGCAATGTAATTAGCATGCCGAATATTACTTGGAATGTGAACTGGAACGAAATCGCCAATAGATAAGACCATTTTACAATTTGGGCCCAAGTTAGAAGCAGAGCCTAAGGTGTAAATTATCGATAGTCCATATCTCGGAAACTATAAGAGATAATGCAATTTGGCAACCGGCAATGTAATTAGCATGCCGAATATTACTTGGAATGTGAATTGGAACGAAATCGCCAATAGATAAGATCATTTTACCATTTGGGCCCAAGTTAGAAGCAGAGCCTAAGGTGTAAATTATCGATAGTCCATATCTCGGAAACTATAAGAGATAATGCAATTTGGCAACCGGCAATGTAATTAGCATGCCGAATATTACTTGGAATGTGAATTGGAACGAAATCGCCAATAGATAAGACCATTTTACCATTTGGGCCCAAGTTAGAACCAGAGCCTAAGGTGTAAATTATCGATAGTCCATATCTCGGAAACTATAAGAGTTAATGCAATTTGGCAACCGGCAATGTAATTAGCATGCCGAATATTACTTGGAATGTGAATTGGAACGAAATCGCCAATAGATAAGACCATTTTACCATTTGGGCCCAAGTTAGAACCAGAGCCTAAGGTGTAAATTATCGATAGTCCATATCTCGGAAACTATAAGAGATAATGCAATTTGGCAACCGGCAATGTAATTAGCATGCCGAATATTACTTGGAATGTGAATTGGAACGAAATTGCCAATAGATAAGACCATTTTACAATTTGGGCCCAAGTTAGAAGCAGAGCCTAAGGTGTAAATTATCGATAGTCCATATCTCTGAAACTATAAGAGATAATGCAATTTCGCAACCGGCAATGTAATTAGCATGCCGAATATTACTTGGAATGTGAATTGGGACGAAATCGCCAATAGATAAGGCCATTTTACAATTTGGGCCCAAGTTAGAAGCAGAGCCTAAGGTGTAAATTATCGATAGTCCATATCTCAGAAACTATAAGAGATAATGCAATTTGGCAACCGGCAATGTAATTAGCATGCCGAATATTACTTAGAATGTGAATTGGAACGAAATCGCCAATAGATAAGACCATTTTACAATTTGGGCCCAAGTTAGAAGCAGAGCCTAAGGTGTAAATTATCGATAGTCCATATCTCGGAAACTATAAGAGATAATGCAATTTGGCAACCGGCAATGTAATTAGCATGCCGAATATTACTTGGAATGTGAATTGGAACGAAATTGCCAATAGATAAGACCATTTTCCAATTTGGGCCCAAGTTAGAAGCAGAGCCTAAGGTGTAAATTATCGATAGTCCATATCTCGGAAACTATAAGAGATAATGCAATTTGGCAACCGGCAATGTAATTAGCATGCCGAATATTACTTGGAATGCGAATTGGAACGAAATCGCCAATAGATAAGACCATTTTACAATTTGGGCCCAAGTTAGAAGCAGAGCCTAAGGTGTAAATTATCGATAGTCCATATCTCGGAAACTATAAGAGATAATGCTATTTGGCAACCGGCAATGTAAGTAGCATGCCGAATATTACTTGGAATGTGAATTGCAACTAAATCGCCAATAGATAAGACCATTTTACAATTTGGGCCCAAGTTAGAAGCAGAGCCTAAGGTGTAAATTATCGATAGTCCATATCTCGGAAACTATAAGAGATAATGCAATTTGGCAACCGGCAATGTAATTAGCATGCCGAATATTACTTGGAATGTGAATTGGAACGAAATCGCCAATAGATAAGACCATTTTACAATTTGGGCCCAAGTTAGAAGCAGAGCCTAAGGTGTAAATTATCGATAGTCCATATCTCGGAAACTATAAGAGATAATGCAATTTCGCAACCGGCAATGTAATTAGCATGCCGAATATCACTTGGAATGTGAATTGGGACGAAATCGCCAATAGATAAGACCATTTTACAATTTGGGCCCAAGTTAGAAGCAGAGCCTAAGGTGTAAATTATCGATAGTCCATATCTCGGAAACTATAAGAGATAATTCAATTTGGCAACCGGCAATGTAATTAGCATGCCGAATATTACTTGAAATGTGAATTGGAACGAAATCGCCAATAGATAAAACCATTTTACAATTTGGGCCCAAGTTAGAAGCAGAGCCTAAGGTGTAAATTATCGATAGTCCATATCTCGGAAACTATAAGAGATAATGCAATTTGGCAACCGGCAATGTAATTAGCATGCCGAATATTACTTGGAATGTGAATTGAAACGAAATCGCCAATAGATAAGACCATTTTACAATTTGGGCCCAAGTTATAAGCAGAGCCTATGGTGTAAATTATCGATAGTCCATATCTCGGAAACTATAAGAGATAATGCAATTTGGCAACCGGCAATGTAATTAGCATGCCGAATATTACTTGGAATGTGAATTGGAACGAAATCGCCAATAGATAAGACCATTTTACAATTTGGGCCCAAGTTAGAAGCAGAGCCTAAGGTGTAAATTATCGATAGTCCATATCTCGGAAACTATAAGAGTTAATGCAATTTGGCAACCGGCAATGTAATTAGCATGCCGAATATTACTTGGAATGTGAATTGGAACGAAATCGCCAATAGATAAGACCATTTTACAATTTGGGCCCAAGTTAGAAGCAGAGCCTAAGGTGTAAATTATCGATAGTCCATATCTCGGAAACTATAAGAGATAATGCAATTTGGCAACCGGCAATGTAATTAGCATGCCGAATATTACTTGGAATGCGAATTGGAACGAAATCGCCAATAGATAAGACCATTTTACAATTTGGGCCCAAGTTAGAAGCAGAGCCTAAGGTGTAAATTATCGATAGTCCATATCTCGGAAACTATAAGAGATAATGCAATTTGGCAACCGGCAATGTAATTAGCATGCCGAATATTACTTGGAATGTGAATTGCAACTAAATCGCCAATAGATAAGACCATTTTACAATTTGGGCCCAAGTTAGAAGCAGAGCCTAAGGTGTAAATTATCGATAGTCCATATCTCGGAAACTATAAGAGATAATGCAATTTGGCAACCGGCAATGTAATTAGCATGCCGAATATTACTTGGAATGTGAATTGGAACGAAATCGCCAATAGATAAGACCATTTTACAATTTGGGCCCAAGTTAGAAGCAGAGCCTAAGGTGTAAATTATCGATAGTCCATATCTCGGAAACTATAAGAGATAATGCAATTTCGCAACCGGAAATGTAATTAGCATGCCGAATATCACTTGGAATGTGAATTGGGACGAAATCGCCAATAGATAAGACCATTTTACAATTTGGGCCCAAGTTAGAAGCAGAGCCTGAGGTGTAAATTATCGATAGTCCATATCTCGGAAACTATAAGAGATAATGCAATTTGGCAACCGGCAATGTAATTAGCATGCCGAATATTACTTGGAATGTGAATTGGAACGAAATCGCCAATAGATAAGAACATTTTACAATTTGGGCCCAAGTTAGAAGCAGAGCCTAAGGTGTAAATTATCGATAGTCCATATCTCGGAAACTATAAGAGATAATGCAATTTGGCAACCGGCAATGTAATTAGCATGCCGAATATTACTTGGAATATGAATTGGAACGAAATCGCCAATAGGTAAGACCATTTTACAATTTGGGCCCAAGTTAGAAGCAGAGCCTAAGGTGTAAATTATCGATAGTCCATATCTCGGAAACTATAAGAGATAATTCAATTTGGCAACCGGCAATGTAATTAGCATGCCGAATATTACTTGAAATGTGAATTGGAACGAAATCGCCAATAGATAAGACCATTTTACAATTTGGGCCCAAGTTAGAAGCAGAGCCTAAGTTGTAAATTATCGATAGTCCATATCTCGGAAACTATAAGTGATAATGCAATTTGGCAACCGGCAATGTAATTAGCATGCCGAATATTACTTGGAATGTGAATTGGAACGAAATCGCCAATAGATAAGACCATTTTACAATTTGGGCCCAAGTTATAAGCAGAGCCTATGGTGTAAATTATCGATAGTCCATATCTCGGAAACTATAAGAGATAATGCAATTTGGCAACCGGCAATGTAATTAGCATGCCGAATATTACTTGGAATGTGAATTGGAACGAAATCGCCAATAGATAAGACCATTTTACAATTTGGGCCCAAGTTAGAAGCAGAGCCTAAGGTGTAAATTATCGATAGTCCATATCTCGGAAACTATAAGAGTTAATGCAATTTGGCAACCGGCAATGTAATTAGCATGCCGAATATTACTTGGAATGTGAATTGGAACGAAATCGCCAAAAGATAAGACCATTTTACAATTTGGGCCCAAGTTAGAAGCAGAGCCTAAGGTGTAAATTATCGATAGTCCATATCTCGGAAACTATAAGAGATAATGCAATTTGGCAACCGGCAATGTAATTAGCATGCCGAATATTACTTGGAATGTGAATTGGAACGAAATTGCCAATAGATAAGACCATTTTACAATTTGGGCCCAAGTTAGAAGCAGAGCCTAAGGTGTAAATTATCGATAGTCCATATCTCTGAAACTATAAGAGATAATGCAATTTCGCAACCGGCAATGTAATTAGCATGCCGAATATTACTTGGAATGTGAATTGGGACGAAATCGCCAATAGATAAGGCCATTTTACAATTTGGGCCCAAGTTAGAAGCAGAGCCTAAGGTGTAAATTATCGATAGTCCATATCTCAGAAACTATAAGAGATAATGCAATTTGGCAACCGGCAATGTAATTAGCATGCCGAATATTACTTGGAATGTGAATTGGAACGAAATCGCCAATAGATAAGACCATTTTACAATATGGGCCCAAGTTAGAAGCAGAGCCTAAGGTGTAAATTATTGATAGTCCATATCTCGGAAACTATAAGAGATAATGCAATTTCGCAACCGGCAATTTAATTAGCATGCCGAATATTACTTGGAGTGTGAATTGGAACGAAATCGCCAATAGATAAGACCATTTTACAATTTGGGCCCAAGTAAGAAGCAGAGCCTAAGGTGTCAATTATCGATAGTCCATATCTCGGAAACTATAAGAGATAATGCAATTTGGCAACCGGCAATGTAATTAGCATGCCGAATATTACTTGGAATGTGAATTGGAACGAAATCGCCAATAGATAAGACCATTTTACAATTTGGGCCCAAGTTAGAAGCAGAGCCTAAGGTGTAAATTATCGATAGAACCATATCTCGGAAACTATAAGAGATAATGCAATTTGGCAACAGGCAATGTAATTAGCATGCCGAATATTACTTGGAATGTGAATTGGAACGAAATCGTCAATAGATAAGACCATTTTACAATTTGGGCCCAAGTTAGAAGCAGAGCCTAAGGTGTAAATTATCGATAGTCCATATCTCGGAAACTATAAGAGATAATGCAATTTGGCAACCGGCAATGTAATTAGCATGCCGAATATTACTTGGAATGTGAATTGGAACGAAATCGCCAATAGATAAAACCATTTTACAATTTGGGCCCAAGTTAGAAGCAGAGCCTAAAGTGTAAATTATCAATAGTCCATATCTCGGAAACTATAAGAGATAATGCAATTTGGCAACCGGCAATGTAATTAGCACGCCGAATATTACTTGGAATGTGAATTGGAACGAAATCGCCAATAGATAAGACCATTTTACAATTTGGGCCCAAGTTAGAAGCAGAGCCTAAGGTGTAAATTATCGATAGTCCATATCTCGGAAACTATAAGAGATAATACAATTTCGCAACCGGCAATGTAATTAGCATGCCGAATATCACTTGGAATGTGAATTGGGACGAAATCGCCAATAGATAAGACCATTTTACAATTTGGGCCCAAGTTAGAAGCAGAGCCTAAGGTGTAAATTATCGATAGTCCATATCTCGGAAACTATAAGAGATAATGCAATTTGGCAACCGGCAATGTAATTAGCATGCCGAATATTACTTGGAATGTGAACTGGAACGAAATCGCCAATAGATAAGACCATTTTACAATTTGGGCCCAAGTTAGAAGCAGAGCCTGAGGTGTAAATTATCGATAGTCCATATCTCGGAAACTATAAGAGATAATGCAATTTGGCAACCGGCAATGTAATTAGCATGCCGAATATTACTTGGAATGTGAATTGGAACGAAATCGCCAATAGATAAGACCATTTTACAATTTGGGGTCAAGTTAGAAGCAGAGCCTAAGGTGTAAATTATCGATAGTCCATATCTCGGAAACTATAAGAGATAATGCAATTTGGCAACCGGCAATGTAATTAGCATGCCGAATATTACTTGGAATGTGAATTGGAACGAAATCGCCAATAGATAAGACCATTTTACAATTTGGGCCCAAGTTAGAAGCAGAGCCTATGGTGTAAATTATCGATAGTCCATATGTCGGAAACTATAAGAGATAATGCAATTTGGCAACCGGCAATGTATTTAGCATGCCGAATATTACTTGGAATGTGAATTGGAACGAAATCGCCAATAGATAAGACCATTTTACAATTTGGGCCCAAGTTAGAAGTAGAGCCTAAGGTGTAAATTATCGATAGTCCATATCTCGGAAACTATAAGAGTTAATGCAATTTGGCAACCGGCAATGTAATTAGCATGCCGAATATTACTTGGAATGTGAATTGGAACGAAATCGCCAATAGATAAGACCATTTTACAATTTGGGCCCAAGTTAGAAGCAGAGCCTAAGGTGTAAATTATCGATAGTCCATATCTCGGAAACTATAAGAGATAATACAATTTGGCAACCGGCAATGTAATTAGCATGCCGAATATTACTTGGAATGTGAATTGGAACGAAATTGCCAATAGATAAGACCATTTTACAATTTGGGCCCAAGTTAGAAGCAGAGCCTAAGGTGTAAATTATCGATAGTCCATATCTCGGAAACTATAAGAGATAATGCAATTTGGCAACCGGCAATGTAATTAGCATGCCGAATATTACTTGGAATGTGAATTGGAACGAAATCGCCAATAGATAAGACCATTTTACAATTTGGGCCCAAGTTAGAAGCAGAGCCTAAGGTGTAAATTATCGATAGTCCATATCTCGGAAACTATAAGAGATAATGCAATTTGGCAACCGGCAATGTAATTAGCATGCCGAATATTACTTGGAATGTGAATTGGAACGAAATCGCCAATAGATAAGACCATTTTACAATTTGGGCCCAAGTTAGAAGCAGAGCCTAAGGTGTAAATTATCGATAGTCCATATCTCGGAAACTATAAGAGATAATGCAATTTCGCAACCGGCAATGTAATTAGCATGCCGAATATCACTTGGAATGTGAATTGGGACGAAATCGCCAATAGATAAGACCATTTTACAATTTGGGCCCAAGTTAGAAGTAGAGCCTAAGGTGTAAATTATCGATAGTCCATATCTCGGAAACTATAAGAGATAATGCAATTTGGCAACCGGCAATGTAATTAGCATGCCGAATATTACTTGGAATGTGAATTGGAACGAAATCGCCAATAGATAAGACCATTTTACAATTTGGGCCCAAGTTAGAAGCAGAGCCCAAGGTGTAAATTATCGATAGTCCATATCTCGCAAACTATAAGAGATAATGCAATTTGGCAACCCGCAATGTAATTAGCATGCCGAATATTACTTGGAATGTGAATTGGAACGAAATCGCCAATAGATAAGACCATTTTACAATTTGGGCCCAAGTTAGAAGCAGAGCCTAAGGTGTAAATTATCGATAGTCCATATCTCGGAAACTATAAGAGATAATGCAATTTGGCAACCGGCAATGTAATTAGCATGCCGAATATTACTTGGAATGTGAATTGGAACGAAATCGCCAATAGATAAGACCATTTTACAATTTGGGCCCAAGTTAGAAGCAGAGCCTAAGGTGTAAATTATCGATAGTCCATATCTCGGAAACTATAAGAGATAATGCAATTTGGCAACCGGCAATGTAATTAGCATGCCGAATATTACTTGGAATGTGAATTGGAACGAAATCGCCAATAGATAAGACCATTTTACAATTTGGGCCCAAGTTAGAAGCAGAGCCTAAGGTGTAAATTATTGATAGTCCATATCTCGGAAACTATAAGAGATAATGCAATTTCGCAATCGGCAATGTAATTAGCATGCCGAATATCACTTGGAATGTGAATTGGGACGAAATCGCCAATAGATAAGACCATTTTACAATTTGGGCCCAAGTTAGAAGCAGAGATTAAGTTGTAAGTTATAGATAGTCCATATCTCGGAAACTATAAGAGATAATGCAATTTGGCAACCGGCAATGTAATTAGCATGCCGAATATTACTTGGAATGTGAATTGGAACGAAATCGCCAATAGATAAGACCATTTTACAATTTGGGCCCAAGTTAGAAGCAGAGCCTAAGGTGTAAATTATCGATAGTCTATATCTCGGAAACTATAAGAGATAATGCAATTTGGCAACCGGCAATGTAATTAGCATGCCGAATATTACTTGGAATGTGAATTGGAACGAAATCGCCAATAGATAAGACCATTTTACAATTTGGGCCCAAGTTAGAAGCAGAGCCTAAGGTGTAAATTATCGATAGTCCATATCTCGGAAACTATAAGAGATAATGCAATTTCGCAATCGGCAATGTAATTAGCATGCCGAATATTACTTGGAGTGTGAATTGGAACGAAATCGCCAATAGATAAGACCATTTTACAATTTGGGCCCAAGTTAGAAGCAGAGCCTAAGGTGTAAATTATCGATAGTCCATATCTCGGAAACAATAAGAGATAATGCAATTTGGCAACCGGCAATGTAATTAGCATGCCGAATATTACTTGGAATGTGAATTGGAACGAAATCGCCAATAGATAAGACCATTTTACAATTTGGGCCCAAGTTAGAAGCAGAGCCCAAGGTGTAAATTATCGATAGTCCATATCTCGCAAACTATAAGAGATAATGCAATTTGGCAACCCGCAATGTAATTAGCATGCCGAATATTACTTGGAATGTGAATTGGAACGAAATCGCCAATAGATAAGACCATTTTACAATTTGGGCCCAAGTTAGAAGCAGAGCCTAAGGTGTAAATTATCGATAGTCCATATCTCGGAAACTATAAGAGATAATGCAATTTGGCAACCGGCAATGTAATTAGCATGCCGAATATTACTTGGAATGTGAATTGGAACGAAATCGCCAATAGATAAGACCATTTTACAATTTGGGCCCAAGTTAGAAGCAGAGCCTAAGGTGTAAATTATCGATAGTCCATATCTCGGAAACTATAAGAGATAATGCAATTTGGCAACCGGCAATGTAATTAGCATGCCGAATATTACTTGGAATGTGAATTGGAACGAAATCGCCAATAGATAAGACCATTTTACAATTTGGGCCCAAGTTAGAAGCAGAGCCTAAGGTGTAAATTATTGATAGTCCATATCTCGGAAACTATAAGAGATAATGCAATTTCGCAATCGGCAATGTAATTAGCATGCCGAATATCACTTGGAATGTGAATTGGGACGAAATCGCCAATAGATAAGACCATTTTACAATTTGGGCCCAAGTTAGAAGCAGAGATTAAGTTGTAAGTTATAGATAGTCCATATCTCGGAAACTATAAGAGATAATGCAATTTGGCAACCGGCAATGTAATTAGCATGCCGAATATTACTTGGAATGTGAATTGGAACGAAATCGCCAATAGATAAGACCATTTTACAATTTGGGCCCAAGTTAGAAGCAGAGCCTAAGGTGTAAATTATCGATAGTCTATATCTCGGAAACTATAAGAGATAATGCAATTTGGCAACCGGCAATGTAATTAGCATGCCGAATATTACTTGGAATGTGAATTGGAACGAAATCGCCAATAGATAAGACCATTTTACAATTTGGGCCCAAGTTAGAAGCAGAGCCTAAGGTGTAAATTATCGATAGTCCATATCTCGGAAACTATAAGAGATAATGCAATTTCGCAACCGGCAATGTAATTAGCATGCCGAATATTACTTGGAGTGTGAATTGGAACGAAATCGCCAATAGATAAGACCATTTTACAATTTGGGCCCAAGTTAGAAGCAGAGCCTAAGGTGTAAATTATCGATAGTCCATATCTCGGAAACTATAAGAGATAATGCAATTTGGCAACCGGCAATGTAATTAGCATGCCGAATATTACTTGGAATGTGAATTGGAACGAAATCGCCAATAGATAAGACCATTTTACAATTTGGGCCCAAGTTAGAAGCAGAGCCTAAGGTGTAAATTATCGATAGTCCATATCTCGGAAACTATAAGAGATAATGCAATTTGGCAACCGGCAATGTAATTAGCATGCCAAATATTACTTGGAATGTGAATTGGAACGAAATCGCCAATAGATAAGACCATTTTACAATTTGGCCCAAGTTAGAAGCAGAGCCTAAGGTGTAAATTATCGATAGTCCATATCTCGGAAACTATAAGAGATAATGCAATTTGGCAACCGGCAATGTAATTAGCATGCCGAATATTACTTGGAATGTGAATTGCAACTAAATCGCCAATAGATAAGACCATTTTACAATTTGGGCCCAAGTTAGAAGCAGAGCCTAAGGTGTAAATTATCGATAGTCCATATCTCGGAAACTATAAGAGATAATGCAATTTGGCAACCGGCAATGTAATTAGCATGCCGAATATTACTTGGAATGTGAATTGGAACGAAATCGCCAATAGATAAGACCATTTTACAATTTGGGCCCAAGATAGAAGCAGAGCCTAAGGTGTAAATTATCGATAGTCCATATCTCGGAAACTATAAGAGATAATGCAATTTGGCAACCGGCAATGTAATTAGCATGCCGAATATTACTTGGAATGTGAATTGGAACGAAATCGCCAATAGATAAGATCATTTTACAATTTGGGCCCAAGTTAGAAGCAGAGCCTAAGGTGTAAATTATCGATAGTCCATATCTCGGAAACTATAAGAGTTAATGCAATTTGGCAACCGGCAATGTAATTAGCATGCCGAATATTACTTGGAATGTGAATTGGAACGAAATCGCCAATAGATAAGACCATTTTACAATTTGGGCCCAAGTTAGAAGCAGAGCCTAAGGTGTAAATTATCGATAGTCCATATCTCGGAAACTATAAGAGATAATGCAATTTGGCAACCGGCAATGTAATTAGCATGCCGAATATTACTTGGAATGTGAATTGGAACGAAATTGCCAATAGATAAGACCATTTTACAATTTGGGCCCAAGTTAGAAGCAGAGCCTAAGGTGTAAATTATCGATAGTCCATGTCTCTGAAACTATAAGAGATAATGCAATTTCGCAACCGGCAATGTAATTAGCATGCCGAATATTACTTGGAATGTGAATTGGGACGAAATCGCCAATAGATAAGGCCATTTTACAATTTGGACCCAAGTTAGAAGCAGAGCCTAAGGTGTAAATTATCGATAGTCCATATCTCAGAAACTATAAGAGATAATGCAATTTGGCAACCGGCAATGTAATTAGCATGCCGAATATTACTTGGATTGTGAATTGGAACGAAATCGCCAATAGATAAGACCATTTTACAATTTGGGCCCAAGTTAGAAGCAGAGCCTAAGGTGTAAATTATCGATAGTCCATATCTCGGAAACTATAAGAGATAATGCAATTTGGCAACCGGCAATGTAATTAGCATGCCGAATATTACTTGGAATGCGAATTGGAACGAAATCGCCAATAGATAAGACCATTTTACAATTTGGGCCCAAGTTAGAAGCAGAGCCTAAGGTGTAAATTATCGATAGTCCATATCTCGGAAACTATAAGAGATAATGCAATTTGGCAACCGGCAATGTAATTAGCATGCCGAATATTACTTGGAATGTGAATTGCAACTAAATCGCCAATAGATAAGACCATTTTACAATTTGGGCCCAAGTTAGAAGCAGAGCCTAAGGTGTAAATTATCGATAGTCCATATCTCGGAAACTATAAGAGATAATGCAATTTGGCAACCGGCAATGTAATTAGCATGCCGAATATTACTTGGAATGTGAATTGGAACGAAATCGCCAATAGATAAGACCATTTTACAATTTGGGCCCAAGTTAGAAGCAGAGCCTAAGGTGTAAATTATCGATAGTCCATATCTCGGAAACTATAAGAGATAATGCAATTTCGCAACCGGCAATGTAATTAGCATGCCGAATATCACTTGGAATGTGAATTGGGACGAAATCGCCAATAGATAAGACCATTTTACAATTTGGGCCCAAGTTAGAAGCAGAGCCTAAGGTGTAAATTATCGATAGTCCATATCTCGGAAACTATAAGAGATAATGCAATTTGGCAACCGGCAATGTAATTAGCATGCCGAATATTACTTGGAATGTGAATTGGAACGAAATCGCCAATAGATAAGACCATTTTACAATTTGGGCCCAAGTTAGAAGCAGAGCCTAAGGTGTAAATTATCGATAGTCCATATCTCGGAAACTATAAGAGATAATGCAATTTGGCAACCGGCAATGTAATTAGCATGCCGAATATTACTTGGAATGTGAATTGGAACGAAATCGCCAATAGATAAGATCATTTTACAATTTGGGCCCAAGTTAGAAGCAGAGCCTAAGGTGTAAATTATCGATAGTCCATATCTCGGAAACTATAAGAGTTAATGCAATTTGGCAACCGGCAATGTAATTAGCATGCCGAATATTACTTGGAATGTGAATTGGAACGAAATCGCCAATAGATAAGACCATTTTACAATTTGGGCCCAAGTTAGAAGCAGAGCCTAAGGTGTAAATTATCGATAGTCCATATCTCGGAAACTATAAGAGATAATGCAATTTGGCAACCGGCAATGTAATTAGCATGCCGAATATTACTTGGAATGTGAATTGGAACGAAATTGCCAATAGATAAGACCATTTTACAATTTGGGCCCAAGTTAGAAGCAGAGCCTAAGGTGTAAATTATCGATAGTCCATATCTCTGAAACTATAAGAGATAATGCAATTTCGCAACCGGCAATGTAATTAGCATGCCGAATATTACTTGGAATGTGAATTGGGACGAAATCGCCAATAGATAAGGCCATTTTACAATTTGGGCCCAAGTTAGAAGCAGAGCCTAAGGTGTAAATTATCGATAGTCCATATCTCAGAAACTATAAGAGATAATGCAATTTGGCAACCGGCAATGTAATTAGCATGCCGAATATTACTTGGAATGTGAATTGGAACGAAATCGCCAATAGATAAGACCATTTTACAATTTGGGCCCAAGTTAGAAGCAGAGCCTAAGGTGTAAATTATCGATAGTCCATATCTCGGAAACTATAAGAGATAATGCAATTTGGCAACCGGCAATGTAATTAGCATGCCGAATATTACTTGGAATGTGAATTGGAACGAAATTGCCAATAGATAAGACCATTTTCCAATTTGGGCCCAAGTTAGAAGCAGAGCCTAAGGTGTAAATTATCGATAGTCCATATCTCGGAAACTATAAGAGATAATGCAATTTGGCAATCGGCAATGTAATTAGCATGCCGAATATTACTTGGAATGCGAATTGGAACGAAATCGCCAATAGATTAGACCATTTTACAATTTGGGCCCAAGTTAGAAGCAGAGCCTAAGGTGTAAATTATCGATAGTCCATATCTCGGAAACTATAAGAGATAATGCAATTTGGCAACCGGCAATGTAAGTAGCATGCCGAATATTACTTGGAATGTGAATTGCAACTAAATCGCCAATAGATAAGACCATTTTACAATTTGGGCCCAAGTTAGAAGCAGAGCCTAAGGTGTAAATTATCGATAGTCCATATCTCGGAAACTATAAGAGATAATGCAATTTGGCAACCGGCAATGTAATTAGCATGCCGAATATTACTTGGAATGTGAATTGGAACGAAATCGCCAATAGATAAGACCATTTTACAATTTGGGCCCAAGTTAGAAGCAGAGCCTAAGGTGTAAATTATCGATAGTCCATATCTCGGAAACTATAAGAGATAATGCAATTTCGCAACCGGCAATGTAATTAGCATGCCGAATATCACATGGAATGTGAATTGGGACGAAATCGCCAATAGATAAGACCATTTTACAATTTGGGCCCAAGTTAGAAGCAGAGCCTAAGGTGTAAATTATCGATAGTCCATATCTCGGAAACTATAAGAGATAATTCAATTTGGCAACCGGCAATGTAATTAGCATGCCGAATATTACTTGAAATGTGAATTGGAACGAAATCGCCAATAGATAAGACCATTTTACAATTTGGGCCCAAGTTAGAAGCAGAGCCTAAGGTGTAAATTATCGATAGTCCATATCTCGGAAACTATAAGAGATAATGCAATTTGGCAACCGGCAATGTAATTAGCATGCCGAATATTACTTGGAATGTGAATTGGAACGAAATCGCCAATAGATAAGACCATTTTACAATTTGGGCCCAAGTTATAAGCAGAGCCTATGGTGTAAATTATCGATAGTCCATATCTCGGAAACTATAAGAGATAATGCAATTTGGCAACCGGCAATGTAATTAGCATGCCGAATATTACTTGGAATGTGTATTGGAACGAAATCGCCAATAGATAAGACCATTTTACAATTTGGGCCCAAGTTAGAAGCAGAGCCTAAGGTGTAAATTATCGATAGTCCATATCTCGGAAACTATAAGAGTTAATGCAATTTGGCAACCGGCAATGTAATTAGCATGCCGAATATTACTTGGAATGTGAATTGGAACGAAATCGCCAATAGATAAGACCATTTTACAATTTGGGCCCAAGTTAGAAGCAGAGCCTAAGGTGTAAATTATCGATAGTCCATATCTCGGAAACTATAAGAGATAATGCAATTTGGCAACCGGCAATGTAATTAGCATGCCGAATATTACTTGGAATGCGAATTGGAACGAAATCGCCAATAGATAAGACCATTTTACAATTTGGGCCCAAGTTAGAAGCAGAGCCTAAGGTGTAAATTATCGATAGTCCATATCTCGGAAACTATAAGAGATAATGCAATTTGGCAACCGGCAATGTAATTAGCATGCCGAATATTACTTGGAATGTGAATTGCAACTAAATCGCCAATAGATAAGACCATTTTACAATTTGGGCCCAAGTTAGAAGCAGAGCCTAAGGTGTAAATTATCGATAGTCCATATCTCGCAAACTATAAGAGATAATGCAAATTGGCAACCCGCAATGTAATTAGCATGCCGAATATTACTTGGAATGTGAATTGGAACGAAATCGCCAAAAGATAAGACCATTTTACAATTTGGGCCCAAGTTAGAAGCAGAGACTAAGGTGTAAATTATTGATAGTCCATATCTCGGAAACTATAAGAGATAATGCAATTTGGCAACCGGCAATGTAATTAGCATGCCGAATATTACTTGGAATGTGAATTGGAACGAAATCGCCAATAGATAAGACCATTTTACAATTTGGGCCCAAGTTAGAAGCAGAGCCTAAGGTGTAAATTATCGATAGTCCATATCTCGGAAACTATAAGAGATAATGCAATTTGGCAACCGGCAATGTAATTAGCATGCCGAATATTACTTGGAATGTGAATTGGAACGAAATCGCCAATAGATAAGACCATTTTACAATTTGGGCCCAAGTTAGAAGCAGAGCCTAAGGTGTAAATTATCGATAGTCCATATCTCGGAAACTATAAGAGATAATGCAATTTCGCAACCGGCAATGTAATAGCATGCCGAATATCACTTGGAATGTGAATTGGGACGAAATCGCCAATAGATAAGACCATTTTACAATTTGGGCCCAAGTTAGAAGTAGAGCCTAAGGTGTAAATTATCGATAGTCCATATCTCGGAAACTATAAGAGATAATGCAATTTGGCAACCGGCAATGTAATTAGCATGCCGAATATTACTTGGAATGTGAATTGGAACGAAATCGCCAATAGATAAGACCATTTTACAATTTGGGCCCAAGTTAGAAGCAGAGCCTAAGGTGTAAATTATCGATAGTCCATATCTCGCAAACTATAAGAGATAATGCAATTTGGCAACCCGCAATGTAATTAGCATGCCGAATATTACTTGGAATGTGAATTGGAACGAAATCGCCAATAGATAAGACCATTTTACAATTTGGGCCCAAGTTAGAAGCAGAGCCTAAGGTGTAAATTATCGATAGTCCATATCTCGGAAACTATAAGAGATAATGCAATTTGGCAACCGGCAATGTAATTAGCATGCCGAATATTACTTGGAATGTGAATTGGAACGAAATCGCCAATAGATAAGACCATTTTACAATTTGGGCCCAAGTTAGAAGCAGAGCCTAAGGTGTAAATTATCGATAGTCCATATCTCGGAAACTATAAGAGATAATGCAATTTGGCAACCGGCAATGTAATTAGCATGCCGAATGTTACTTGGAATGTGAATTGGAACGAAATCGCCAATAGATAAGACCATTTTACAATTTGGGCCCAAGTTAGAAGCAGAGCCTAAGGTGTAAATTATTGATAGTCCATATCTCGGAAACTATAAGAGATAATGCAATTTCGCAATCGGCAATGTAATTAGCATGCCGAATATCACTTGGAATGTGAATTGGGACGAAATCGCCAATAGATAAGACCATTTTACAATTTGGGCCCAAGTTAGAAGCAGAGATTAAGTTGTAAGTTATAGATAGTCCATATCTCGGAAACTATAAGAGATAATGCAATTTGGCAACCGGCAATGTAATTAGCATGCCGAATATTACTTGGAATGTGAATTGGAACGAAATCGCCAATAGATAAGACCATTTTACAATTTGGGCCCAAGTTAGAAGCAGAGCCTAAGGTGTAAATTATCGATAGTATATATCTCGGAAACTATAAGAGATAATGCAATTTGGCAACCGGCAATGTAATTAGCATGCCGAATATTACTTGGAATGTGAATCGGAACGAAATCGCCAATAGATAAGACCATTTTACAATTTGGGCCCAAGTTAGAAGCAGAGCCTAAGGTGTAAATTATCGATAGTCCATATCTCGGAAACTATAAGAGATAATGCAATTTCGCAACCGGCAATGTAATTAGCATGCCGAATATTACTTGGAGTGTGAATTGGAACGAAATCGCCAATAGATAAGACCATTTTACAATTTGGGCCCAAGTTAGAAGCAGAGCCTAAGGTGTAAATTATCGATAGTCCATATCTCGGAAACTATAAGAGATAATGCAATTTGGCAACCGGCAATGTAATTAGCATGCCGAATATTACTTGGAATGTGAATTGGAACGAAATCGCCAATAGATAAGACCATTTTACAATTTGGGCCCAAGTTAGAAGCAGAGCCTAAGGTGTAAATTATCGATAGTCCATATCTCGGAAACTATAAGAGATAATGCAATTTGGCAACCGGCAATGTAATTAGCATGCCAAATATTACTTGGAATGTGAATTGGAACGAAATCGCCAATAGATAAGACCATTTTACAATTTGGCCCAAGTTAGAAGCAGAGCCTAAGGTGTAAATTATCGATAGTCCATATCTCGGAAACTATAAGAGATAATGCAATTTGGCAACCGGCAATGTAATTAGCATGCCGAATATTACTTGGAATGTGAATTGCAACTAAATCGCCAATAGATAAGACCATTTTACAATTTGGGCCCAAGTTAGAAGCAGAGCCTAAGGTGTAAATTATCGATAGTCCATATCTCGGAAACTATAAGAGATAATGCAATTTGGCAACCGGCAATGTAATTAGCATGCCGAATATTACTTGGAATGTGAATTGGAACGAAATCGCCAATAGATAAGACCATTTTACAATTTGGGCCCAAGTTAGAAGCAGAGCCTAAGGTGTAAATTATCGATAGTCCATATCTCGGAAACTATAAGAGATAATGCAATTTGGCAACCGGCAATGTAATTAGCATGCCGAATATTACTTGGAATGTGAATTGCAACTAAATCGCCAATAGATAAGACCATTTTACAATTTGGGCCCAAGTTAGAAGCAGAGCCTAAGGTGTAAATTATCGATAGTCCATATCTCGGAAACTATAAGAGATAATGCAATTTGGCAACCGGCAATGTAATTAGCATGCCAAATATTACTTGGAATGTGAATTGGAACGAAATCGCCAATAGATAAGACCATTTTACAATTTGGCCCAAGTTAGAAGCAGAGCCTAAGGTGTAAATTATCGATAGTCCATATCTCGGAAACTATAAGAGATAATGCAATTTGGCAACCGGCAATGTAATTAGCATGCCGAATATTACTTGGAATGTGAATTGCAACTAAATCGCCAATAGATAAGACCATTTTACAATTTGGGCCCAAGTTAGAAGCAGAGCCTAAGGTGTAAATTATCGATAGTCCATATCTCGGAAACTATAAGAGATAATGCAATTTGGCAACCGGCAATGTAATTAGCATGCCGAATATTACTTGGAATGTGAATTGGAACGAAATCGCCAATAGATAAGACCATTTTACAATTTGGGCCCAAGTTAGAAGCAGAGCCTATGGTGTAAATTATCGATAGTCCATATCTCGGAAACTATAAGAGATAATGCAATTTGGCAACCGGCAATGTAATTAGCATGCCGAATATTACTTGGAATGTGAATTGGAACGAAATCGCCAATAGATAAGATCATTTTACAATTTGGGCCCAAGTTAGAAGCAGAGCCTAAGGTGTAAATTATCGATAGTCCATATCTCGGAAACTATAAGAGTTAATGCAATTTGGCAACCGGCAATGTAATTAACATGCCGAATATTACTTGGAATGTGAATTGGAACGAAATCGCCAATAGATAAGACCATTTTACAATTTGGGCCCAAGTTAGAAGCAGAGCCTAAGGTGTAAATTATCGATAGTCCATATCTCGGAAACTATAAGAGATAATGCAATTTGGCAACCGGCAATGTAATTAGCATGCCGAATATTACTTGGAATGTGAATTGGAACGAAATTGCCAATAGATAAGACCATTTTACAATTTTGGCCCAAGTTAGAAGCAGAGCCTAAGGTGTAAATTATCGATAGTCCATATCTCTGAAACTATAAGAGATAATGCAATTTGGCAACCGGCAATGTAATTAGCATGCCGAATATTACTTGGAATGTGAATTGGAACGAAATCGCCAATAGATAAGACCATTTTACAATTTGGGCCCAAGTTAGAAGCAGAGCCTAAGGTGTAAATTATCGATAGTCCATATCTCGGAAACTATAAGAGATAATGCAATTTCGCAACCGGCAATGTAATTAGCATGCCGAATATCACTTGGAATGTGAATTGGGACGAAATCGCCAATAGATAAGACCATTTTACAATTTGGGCCCAAGTTAGAAGCAGAGCCTAAGGTGTAAATTATCGATAGTCCATATCTCGGAAACTATAAGAGATAATGCAATTTGGCAACCGGCAATGTAATTAGTATGCCGAATATTACTTGGAATGTGAATTGGAACGAAATCGCCAATAGATAAGACCATTTTACAATTTGGGCCCAAGTTAGAAGCAGAGCCTAAGGTGTAAATTATCGATAGTCCATATCTCGGAAACTATAAGAGATAATGCAATTTGGCAACCGGCAATGTAATTAGCATGCCGAATATTACTTGGAATGTGAATTGGAACGAAATCGCCAATAGATAAGATCATTTTACAATTTGGGCCCAAGTTAGAAGCAGAGCCTAAGGTGTAAATTATCGATAGTCCATATCTCGGAAACTATAAGAGTTAATGCAATTTGGCAACCGGCAATGTAATTAGCATGCCGAATATTATTTGGAATGTGAATTGGAACGAAATCGCCAATAGATAAGACCATTTTACAATTTGGGCCCAAGTTAGAAGCAGAGCCTAAGGTGTAAATTATCGATAGTCCATATCTCGGAAACTATAAGAGTTAATGCAATTTGGCAACCGGCAATGTAATTAGCATGCCGAATATTACTTGGAATGTGAATTGGAACGAAATCGCCAATAGATAAGACCATTTTACAATTTGGGCCCAAGTTAGAAGCAGAGCCTAAGGTGTAAATTATCGATAGTCCATATCTCGGAAACTATAAGAGATAATGCAATTTGGCAACCGGCAATGTAATTAGCATGCCGAATATTACTTGGAATGTGAATTGGAACGAAATTGCCAATAGATAAGACCATTTTACAATTTGGGCCCAAGTTAGAAGCAGAGCCTAAGGTGTAAATTATCGATAGTCCATATCTCTGAAACTATAAGAGATAATGCAATTTCGCAACCGGCAATGTAATTAGCATGCCGAATATTACTTGGAATGTGAATTGGGACGAAATCGCCAATAGATAAGGCCATTTTACAATTTGGGCCCAAGTTAGAAGCAGAGCCTAAGGTGTAAATTATCGATAGTCCATATCTCAGAAACTATAAGAGATAATGCAATTTGGCAACCGGCAATGTAATTAGCATGCCGAATATTACTTGGAATGTGAATTGGAACGAAATCGCCAATAGATAAGACCATTTTACAATTTGGGCCCAAGTTAGAAGCAGAGCCTAAGGTGTAAATTATCGATAGTCCATATCTCGGAAACTATAAGAGATAATGCAATTTGGCAACCGGCAATGTAATTAGCATGCCGAATATTACTTGGAATGTGAATTGGAACGAAATTGCCAATAGATAAGACCATTTTCCAATTTGGGCCCAAGTTAGAAGCAGAGCCTAAGGTGTAAATTATCGATAGTCCATATCTCGGAAACTATAAGAGATAATGCAATTTGTCAACCGGCAATGTAATTAGCATGCCGAATATTACTTGGAATGCGAATTGGAACGAAATCGCCAATAGATAAGACCATTTTACAATTTGGGCCCAAGTTAGAAGCAGAGCCTAAGGTGTAAATTATCGATAGTCCATATCTCGGAAACTATAAGAGATAATGCAATTTGGCAACCGGCAATGTAAGTAGCATGCCGAATATTACTTGGAATGTGAATTGCAACTAAATCGCCAATAGATAAGACCATTTTACAATTTGGGCCCAAGTTAGAAGCAGAGCCTAAGGTGTAAATTATCGATAGTCCATATCTCGGAAACTATAAGAGATAATGCAATTTGGCAACCGGCAATGTAATTAGCATGCCGAATATTACTTGGAATGTGAATTGGAACGAAATCGCCAATAGATAAGACCATTTTACAATTTGGGCCCAAGTTAGAAGCAGAGCCTAAGGTGTAAATTATCGATAGTCCATATCTCGGAAACTATAAGAGATAATGCAATTTCGCAACCGGCAATGTAATTAGCATGCCGAATATCACTTGGAATGTGAATTGGGACGAAATCGCCAATAGATAAGACCATTTTACAATTTGGGCCCAAGTTAGAAGCAGAGCCTAAGGTGTAAATTATCGATAGTCCATATCTCGGAAACTATAAGAGATAATTCAATTTGGCAACCGGCAATGTAATTAGCATGCCGAATATTACTTGAAATGTGAATTGGAACGAAATCGCCAATAGATAAGACCATTTTACAATTTGGGCCCAAGTTAGAAGCAGAGCCTAAGGTGTAAATTATCGATAGTCCATATCTCGGAAACTATAAGAGATAATGCAATTTGGCAACCGGCAATGTAATTAGCATGCCGAATATTACTTGGAATGTGAATTGTAACGAAATCGCCAATAGATAAGACCATTTCACAATTTGGGCCCAAGTTATAAGCAGAGCCTATGGTGTAAATTATCGATAGTCCATATCTCGGAAACTATAAGAGATAATGCAATTTGGCAACCGGCAATGTAATTAGCATGCCGAATATTACTTGGAATGTGAATTGGAACGAAATCGCCAATAGATAAGACCATTTTACAATTTGGGCCCAAGTTAGAAGCAGAGCCTAAGGTGTAAATTATCGATAGTCCATATCTCGGAAACTATAAGAGATAATGCAATTTGGCAACCGGCAATGTAATTAGCATGCCGAATATTACTTGGAATGCGAATTGGAACGAAATCGCCAATAGATAAGACCATTTTACAATTTGGGCCCAAGTTAGAAGCAGAGCCTAAGTAAATTATCGATAGTCCATATCTCGGAAACTATAAGAGATAATGCAATTTGGCAACCGGCAATGTAATTAGCATGCCGAATATTACTTGGAATGTGAATTGCAACTAAATCGCCAATAGATAAGACCATTTTACAATTTGGGCCCAAGTTAGAAGCAGAGCCTAAGGTGTAAATTATCGATAGTCCATATCTCGGAAACTATAAGAGATAATGCAATTTGGCAACCGGCAATGTAATTAGCATGCCGAATATTACTTGGAATGTGAATTGGAACGAAATCGCCAATAGATAAGACCATTTTACAATTTGGGCCCAAGTTAGAAGCAGAGCCTAAGGTGTAAATTATCGATAGTCCATATCTCGGAAACTATAAGAGATAATGCAATTTCGCAACCGGCAATGTAATTAGCATGCCGAATATCACTTGGAATGTGAATTGGGACGAAATCGCCAATAGATAAGACCATTTTACAATTTGGGCCCAAGTTAGAAGCAGAGCCTGAGGTGTAAATTATCGATAGTCCATATCTCGGAAACTATAAGAGATAATGCAATTTGGCAACCGGCAATGTAATTAGCATGCCGAATATTACTTGGAATGTGAATTGGAACGAAATCGCCAATAGATAAGAACATTTTACAATTTGGGCCCAAGTTAGAAGCAGAGCCTAAGGTGTAAATTATCGATAGTCCATATCTCGGAAACTATAAGAGATAATGCAATTTGGCAACCGGCAATGTAATTAGCATGCCGAATATTACTTGGAATATGAATTGGAACGAAATCGCCAATAGGTAAGACCATTTTACAATTTGGGCCCAAGTTAGAAGCAGAGCCTAAGGTGTAAATTATCGATAGTCCATATCTCGGAAACTATAAGAGATAATTCAATTTGGCAACCGGCAATGTAATTAGCATGCCGAATATTACTTGAAATGTGAATTGGAACGAAATCGCCAATAGATAAGACCATTTTACAATTTGGGCCCAAGTTAGAAGCAGAGCCTAAGTTGTAAATTATCGATAGTCCATATCTCGGAAACTATAAGTGATAATGCAATTTGGCAACCGGCAATGTAATTAGCATGCCGAATATTACTTGGAATGTGAATTGGAACGAAATCGCCAATAGATAAGACCATTTTACAATTTGGGCCCAAGTTATAAGCAGAGCCTATGGTGTAAATTATCGATAGTCCATATCTCGGAAACTATAAGAGATAATGCAATTTGGCAACCGGCAATGTAATTAGCATGCCGAATATTACTTGGAATGTGAATTGGAACGAAATCGCCAATAGATAAGACCATTTTACAATTTGGGCCCAAGTTAGAAGCAGAGCCTAAGGTGTAAATTATCGATAGTCCATATCTCGGAAACTATAAGAGTTAATGCAATTTGGCAACCGGCAATGTAATTAGCATGCCGAATATTACTTGGAATGTGAATTGGAACGAAATCGCTAAAAGATAAGACCATTTTACAATTTGGGCCCAAGTTAGAAGCAGAGCCTAAGGTGTAAATTATCGATAGTCCATATCTCGGAAACTATAAGAGATAATGCAATTTGGCAACCGGCAATGTAATTAGCATGCCGAATATTACTTGGAATGTGAATTGGAACGAAATTGCCAATAGATAAGACCATTTTACAATTTGGGCCCAAGTTAGAAGCAGAGCCTAAGGTGTAAATTATCGATAGTCCATATCTCTGAAACTATAAGAGATAATGCAATTTCGCAACCGGCAATGTAATTAGCATGCCGAATATTACTTGGAATGTGAATTGGGACGAAATCGCCAATAGATAAGGCCATTTTACAATTTGGGCCCAAGTTAGAAGCAGAGCCTAAGGTGTAAATTATCGATAGTCCATATCTCAGAAACTATAAGAGATAATGCAATTTGGCAACCGGCAATGTAATTAGCATGCCGAATATTACTTGGAATGTGAATTGGAACGAAATCGCCAATAGATAAGACCATTTTACAATATGGGCCCAAGTTAGAAGCAGAGCCTAAGGTGTAAATTATTGATAGTCCATATCTCGGAAACTATAAGAGATAATGCAATTTCGCAACCGGCAATGTAATTGGCATGCCGAATATTACTTGGAGTGTGAATTGGAACGAAATCGCCAATAGATAAGACCATTTTACAATTTGGGCCCAAGTAAGAAGCAGAGCCTAAGGTGTAAATTATCGATAGTCCATATCTCGGAAACTATAAGAGATAATGCAATTTGGCAACCGGCAATGTAATTAGCATGCCGAATATTACTTGGAATGTGAATTGGAACGAAATCGCCAATAGATAAGACCATTTTACAATTTGGGCCCAAGTTAGAAGCAGAGCCTAAGGTGTAAATTATCGATAGTCCATATCTCGGAAACTATAAGAGATAATGCAATTTGGCAACAGGCAATGTAATTAGCATGCCGAATATTACTTGGAATGTGAATTGGAACGAAATCGTCAATAGATAAGACCATTTTACAATTTGGGCCCAAGTTAGAAGCAGAGCCTAAGGTGTAAATTATCGATAGTCCATATCTCGGAAACTATAAGAGATAATGCAATTTGGCAACCGGCAATGTAATTAGCATGCCGAATATTACTTGGAATGTGAATTGGAACGAAATCGCCAATAGATAAAACCATTTTACAATTTGGGCCCAAGTTAGAAGCAGAGCCTAAAGTGTAAATTATCGATAGTCCATATCTCGGAAACTATAAGAGATAATGCAATTTGGCAACCGGCAATGTAATTAGCATGCCGAATATTACTTGGAATGTGAATTGGAACGAAATTGCCAATAGATAAGACCATTTTACAATTTGGGCCCAAGTTAGAAGCAGAGCCTAAGGTGTAAATTATCGATAGTCCATATCTCTGAAACTATAAGAGATAATGCAATTTCGCAACCGGCAATGTAATTAGCATGCCGAATATTACTTGGAATGTGAATTGGGACGAAATCGCCAATAGATAAGGCCATTTTACAATTTGGGCCCAAGTTAGAAGCAGAGCCTAAGGTGTAAATTATCGATAGTCCATATCTCAGAAACTATAAGAGATAATGCAATTTGGCAACCGGCAATGTAATTAGCATGCCGAATATTACTTGGAATGTGAATTGGAACGAAATCGCCAATAGATAAGACCATTTTACAATATGGGCCCAAGTTAGAAGCAGAGCCTAAGGTGTAAATTATTGATAGTCCATATCTCGGAAACTATAAGAGATAATGCAATTTCGCAACCGGCAATGTAATTGGCATGCCGAATATTACTTGGAGTGTGAATTGGAACGAAATCGCCAATAGATAAGACCATTTTACAATTTGGGCCCAAGTAAGAAGCAGAGCCTAAGGTGTAAATTATCGATAGTCCATATCTCGGAAACTATAAGAGATAATGCAATTTGGCAACCGGCAATGTAATTAGCATGCCGAATATTACTTGGAATGTGAATTGGAACGAAATCGCCAATAGATAAGACCATTTTACAATTTGGGCCCAAGTTAGAAGCAGAGCCTAAGGTGTAAATTATCGATAGTCCATATCTCGGAAACTATAAGAGATAATGCAATTTGGCAACAGGCAATGTAATTAGCATGCCGAATATTACTTGGAATGTGAATTGGAACGAAATCGTCAATAGATAAGACCATTTTACAATTTGGGCCCAAGTTAGAAGCAGAGCCTAAGGTGTAAATTATCGATAGTCCATATCTCGGAAACTATAAGAGATAATGCAATTTGGCAACCGGCAATGTA
The DNA here is from genome assembly GCF_030347505.1 of Rhynchophorus ferrugineus. NCBI lineage: Eukaryota > Metazoa > Arthropoda > Insecta > Coleoptera > Curculionidae > Rhynchophorus > Rhynchophorus ferrugineus. Next base: position 37,624 of record NW_027472737.1, on the reverse strand, counting down.
ATTAGCATGCCGAATATTACTTGGAATGTGAATTGGAACGAAATCGCCAATAGATAAAACCATTTTACAATTTGGGCCCAAGTTAGAAGCAGAGCCTAAAGTGTAAATTATCGATAGTCCATATCTCGGAAACTATAAGAGATAATGCAATTTGGCAACCGGCAATGTAATTAGCACGCCGAATATTACTTGGAATGTGAATTGGAACGAAATCGCCAATAGATAAGACCATTTTACAATTTGGGCCCAAGTTAGAAGCAGAGCCTAAGGTGTAAATTATCGATAGTCCATATCTCGGAAACTATAAGAGATAATGCAATTTCGCAACCGGCAATGTAATTAGCATGCCGAATATCACTTGGAATGTGAATTGGGACGAAATCGCCAATAGATAAGACCATTTTACAATTTGGGCCCAAGTTAGAAGCAGAGCCTAAGGTGTAAATTATCGATAGTCCATATCTCGGAAACTATAAGAGATAATGCAATTTGGCAACCGGCAATGTAATTAGCATGCCGAATATTACTTGGAATGTGAATTGGAACGAAATCGCCAATAGATAAGACCATTTTACAATTTGGGCCTAAGTTAGAAGCAGAGCCTAAGGTGTAAATTATCGATAGTCCATATCTCGGAAACTATAAGAGATAATGCAATTTGGCAACCGGCAATGTAATTAGCATGCCGAATATTACTTGGAATGTTAATTGGAACGAAATCGCCAATAGGTAAGACCATTTTACAATTTGGGCCCAAGTTAGAAGCAGAGCCTAAGGTGTAAATTATCGATAGTCCATATCTCGGAAACTATAAGAGATAATTCAATTTGGCAACCGGCATTGTAATTAGCATGCCGAATATTACTTGGAATGTTAATTGGAACGAAATCGCCAATAGATAAGACCATTTTACTCAAGTTAGAAGCAGAGCCTAAGGTGTAAATTATCGATAGTCCATATCTCGGAAACTATAAGAGATAATGCAATTTGGCAACCGGCAATGTAATTAGCATGCCGAATATTACTTGGAATGTGAATTGGAACGAAATCGCCAATAGATAAGACCATTTTACAATTTGGGCCCAAGTTAGAAGCAGAGCCTAAGGTGTAAATTATCGATAGTCCCTATCTCGGAAACTATAAGAGATAATGCAATTTGGCAACCGGCAATGTAATTAGCATGCCGAATATTACTTGGAATGTGAATTGGAACGAAATCGTCAATAGGTAAGACCATTTTACAATTTGGGCCCAAGTTAGAAGCAGAGCCTAAGGTGTAAATTATCGATAGTCCATATCTCGGAAACTATAAGAGATAATTCAATTTGGCAACCGGCAATGTAATTAGCATGCCGAATATTACTTGGAATGTGAATTGGAACGAAATCGCCAATAGATAAGACCATTTTACAATTTGGGCCCAAGTTAGAAGCAGAGCCTAAGGTGTAAATTATCGATAGTCCATATCTCGGAAACTATAAGAGATAATGCAATTTGGCAACCGGCAATGTAATTAGCATGCCGAATATTACTTGGAATGTGAATTGGAACGAAATCGCCAATAGATAAGATCATTTTACAATTTGGGCCCAAGTTAGAAGCAGAGCCTAAGGTGTAAATTATCGATAGTCCATATCTCGGAAACTATAAGAGATAATGCAATTTGGCAACCGGCAATGTAATTAGCATGCCGAATATTACTTGGAATGTGAATTGGAACGAAATCGCCAATAGATAAGGCCATTTTACAATTTGGGCCCAAGTTAGAAGCAGAGCCTTAGGTGTAAATTAACGATAGTTAATATCTCGGAAACTATAAGAGATAATGCAATTTGGCAACCGGCAATGTAATTAGCATGCCGAATATTACTTGGAATGTGAATTGGAACGAAATCGCCAATAGATAAGACCATTTTACAATTTGGGCCCAAGTTAGAAGCAGAGCCTAAGGTGTAAATTATCGATAGTCCATATCTCGGAAACTATAAGAGATAATGCAATTTGGCAACCGGCAAAGTAATTAGCATGCCGAATATTACTTGGAATGTGAATTGGAACGAAATCGCCAATAGATAAGACCATTTTACAATTTGGGCCCAAGTTAGAAGCAGAGCCTATGGTGTAAATTATCGATAGTCCATATCTCGGAAACTATAAGAGATAATTCAATTTGGCAACCGGCAATGTAATTAGCATGCCGAATATTACTTGGAATGTGAATTGGGAAGAAATCGCCAATATATAAGACCATTTTACAATTTGGGCCCAAGATAGAAGCAGAGCCTAAGGTGTAAATTATCGATAGTCCATATCTCGGAAACTATAAGAGATAATGCAATTTGGCATCCGGCAATGTAATTAGCATGCCGAATATTACTTGGAATGTGAATTGGAACGAAATCGCCAATAGATAAGACCATTTTACAATTTGGGCCCAAGTTAGAAGCAGAGCCTAAGGTGTAAATTATCGATAGTCCATATCTCGGAAACTATAAGAGATAATGCAATTTGGCAACCGGCAATGTAATTAGCATGCCGAATATTACTTGGAATGTGAATTGGAACGAAATTGCCAATAGATAAGACCATTTTACAATTTGGGCCCAAGTTAGAAGCAGAGCCTAAGGTGTAAATTATCGATAGTCCATATCTCGGAAACTACAAGAGATAATGCAATTTCGCAACCGGCAATGTAATTAGCATGCCGAATATTACTTGGAGTGTGAATTGGAACGAAATCGCCAATAGATAAGACCATTTTACAATTTGGGCCCAAGTTTGAAGCAGAGCCTAAGGTGTAAATTATCGATAGTCCATATCTCGGAAACTATAAGAGATAATGCAATTTGGCAACTGGCAATGTAATTAGCATGCCGAATATTCCTTGGAATGTGAATTGGAACGAAATCGCCAATAGATAAGACCATTTTACAATTTGGGCCCAAGTTAGAAGCAGAGCCTAAGGTGTAAATTATCGATAGTCCATATCTCGGAAACTATAAGAGATAATGCAATTTGGCAACCGGCAATGTAATTAGCATGCCGAATATTACTTGGAATGTGAATTGGAACGAAATCGCCAATAGATAAGACCATTTTACAATTTGGGCCCAAGTTAGAAGCAGAGCCTAAGGTGTAAATTATTGATAGTCCATATCTCGGAAACTATAAGAGATAATGCAATTTCGCAACCGGCAATGTAATTAGCATGCCGAATATCACTTGGAATGTGAATTGGGACGAAATCGCCAATAGATAAGACCATTTTACAATTTGGGTCCAAGTTAGAAGCAGAGCCTAAGGTGTAAATTATCGATAGTCCATATCTCGGAAACTATAAGAGATAATGCAATTTGGCAACCGGCAATGTAATTAGCATGCCGAATATTACTTGGAATGTGAATTGGAACGAAATCGCCAATAGATAAGACCATTTTACAATTTGGGCCCAAGTTAGAAGCAGAGCCTAATGTGTAAATTATCGATAGTCCATATCTCGGAAACTATAAGAGATAATGCAATTTGGCAACCGGCAATGTAATTAGCATGCCGAATATTACTTGGAGTGTGAATTGGAACGAATTCGCCAATAGGTAAGACCATTTTACAATTTGGGCCCAAGTTAGAAGCAGAGCCTAAGGTGTAAATTATCGATAGTCCGTATCTCGGAAACTATAAGAGATAATTCAATTTGGCAACCGGCAATGTAATTAGCATGCCGAATATTACTTGGAATGTGAATTGGAACGAAATCGCCAATAGATAAGACCATTTTACAATTTGGGCCCAAGTTAGAAGCAGAGCCTAAGGTGTAAATTATCGATAGTCCATATCTCGGAAACTATAAGAGATAATGCAATTTGGCAACCGGCAATGTAATTAGCATGCCGAATATTACTTGGAATGTGAATTGGAACGAAATCGCCAATAGATAAGACCATTTTACAATTTGGGCCCAAGTTAGAAGCAGAGCCTAATGTGTAAATTATCGATAGTCCATATCTCGGAAACTATAAGAGATAATGCAATTTGGCAACCGGCAATGTAATTAGCATGCCGAATATTACTTGGAATGTGAATTGGAACGAAATCGCCAATAGATAAGACCATTTTACAATTTGGGCCCAAGTTAGAAGCAGAGCCTAAGGTGTAAATTATTGATAGTCCATATCTCGGAAACTATAAGAGATAATGCAATTTCGCAATCGGCAATGTAATTAGCATGCCGAATATCACTTGGAATGTGAATTGGGACGAAATCGCCAATAGATAAGACCATTTTACAATTTGGGCCCAAGTTAGAAGCAGAGCCTAAGGTGTAAATTATCGAGAGTCCATATCTCGGAAACTATAAGAGATAATGCAATTTGGCAACCGGCAATGTAATTAGCATGCCGAATATTACTTGGAGTGTGAATTGGAACGAAATCGCCAATAGATAAGACCATTTTACAATTTGGGCCCAAGTTAGAAGCAGAGCCTATGGTGTAAATTATCGATAGTCCATATCTCGGAAACTATAAGAGATAATGCAATTTCGCAACCGGCAATGTAATTAGCATGCCGAATATTACTTGGAGTGTGAATTGGAACGAAATCGCCAATAGATAAGACCATTTTACAATTTGGGCCCAAGTTAGAAGCAGAGCCTAAGGTGTAAATTATCGATAGTCCATATCTCGGAAACTATAAGAGATAATGCAATTTGGCAACCGGCAATGTAATTAGCATGCCGAATATTACTTGGAATGTGAATTGGAACGAAATCGCCAATAGATAAGACCATTTTACAATTTGGGCCCAAGTTAGAAGCAGAGCCTAAGGTGTAAATTATCGATAGTCCATAACTCGGAAACTATAAGAGATAATGCATTTGGCAACCGGCAATGTAATTAGCATGCCGAATATTACTTGGAATGTGAATTGGAACGAAATCGCCAATAGATAAGGCCATTTTACAATTTGGGCCCAAGTTAGAAGCAGAGCCTATGGTGTAAATTATCGATAGTCCATATCTCGGAAACTATAAGAGATAATGCAATTTGGCAACCGGCAATGAAATTAGCATGCCGAATATTACTTGGAATGTGAATTGGAACGAAATCGCCAATAGATAAGACCATTTTACAATTTGGGCCCAAGTTAGAAGCAGAGCCTAAGGTGTAAATTATCGATAGTCCATATCTCGGAAACTATAAAAGTTAATGCAATTTGGCAACCGGCAATGTAATCAGCATGCCGAATATTACTTGGAATGTGAATTGGAACGAAATCGCCAATAGATAAGACCATTTTACAATTTGGGCCCAAGTTAGAAGCAGAGCCTAAGGTATAAAGTATCGATAGTCCATATCTCGGAAACTATAAGAGATAATGCAATTTGGCAACCGGCAATGTAATTAGCATGCCGAATATTACTTGGAATGTGAATTGGAACGAAATGGCCAATAGATAAGACCATTTTACAATTTGGGCCCAAGTTAGAAGCAGAGCCTAAGGTGTAAATTATCGATAGTCCATATCTCGGAAACTATAAGAGATAATGCAATTTGGCAACCGGCAATGTAATTAGCATGCCGAATATTACTTGGAATGTGAATTGGAACGAAATCGCCAATAGATAAGACCATTTTACAATTTGGGCCCAAGTTAGAAGCAGAGCCTAAGGTGTAAATTATCGATAGTCCATATCTCGGAAACTATAAAAGTTAATGCAATTTGGCAACCGGCAATGTAATCAGCATGCCGAATATTACTAGGAGTGTGAATTGGAACGAAATCGCCAATAGATAAGACCATTTTACAATTTGGGCCCAAGTTAGAAGCAGAGCCTAAGGTGTAAATTATCGATAGTCCATATCTCGGAAACTATAAGAGATAATGCAATTTGGCAACCGGCAATGTAATTAGCATGCCGAATATTACTTGGAATGTGAATTGGAACGAAATCGCCAATAGATAAGACCATTTTACAATTTGGGCCCAAGTTAGAAGCAGAGCCTAAGGTGTAAATTATCGATAGTCCATATCTCGGAAACTATAAGAGATAATGCAATTTGGCAACCGGCAATGTAATTAGCATGCCGAATATTACTTGGAATGTGAATTGGAACGAAATCGCCAATAGATAAGACCATTTTACAATTTGGGCCCAAGTTAGAAGCAGAGCCTAAGGTGTAAATTATCGATAGTCCATATCTCGGAAACTATAAGAGATAATGCAATTTGGCAACCGGCAATGTAATTAGCATGCCGAATATTACTTGGAATGTGAATTGGAACGAAATCGCCAATAGATAAGACCATTTTACAATTTGGGCCCAAGTTAGAAGCAGAGCCTAAGGTGTAAATTATTGATAGTCCATATCTCGGAAACTATAAGAGATAATGCAATTTCGCAACCGGCAATGTAATTAGCATGCCGAATATCACTTGGAATGTGAATTGGGACGAAATCGCCAATAGATAAGACCATTTTACAATTTGGGTCCAAGTTAGAAGCAGAGCCTAAGGTGTAAATTATCGATAGTCCATATCTCGGAAACTATAAGAGATAATGCAATTTGGCAACCGGCAATGTAATTAGCATGCCGAATATTACTTGGAATGTGAATTGGAACGAAATCGCCAATAGATAAGACCATTTTACAATTTGGGCCCAAGTTAGAAGCAGAGCCTAATGTGTAAATTATCGATAGTCCATATCTCGGAAACTATAAGAGATAATGCAATTTGGCAACCGGCAATGTAATTAGCATGCCGAATATTACTTGGAGTGTGAATTGGAACGAATTCGCCAATAGGTAAGACCATTTTACAATTTGGGCCCAAGTTAGAAGCAGAGCCTAAGGTGTAAATTATCGATAGTCCGTATCTCGGAAACTATAAGAGATAATTCAATTTGGCAACCGGCAATGTAATTAGCATGCCGAATATTACTTGGAATGTGAATTGGAACGAAATCGCCAATAGATAAGACCATTTTACAATTTGGGCCCAAGTTAGAAGCAGAGCCTAAGGTGTAAATTATCGATAGTCCATATCTCGGAAACTATAAGAGATAATGCAATTTGGCAACCGGCAATGTAATTAGCATGCCGAATATTACTTGGAATGTGAATTGGAACGAAATCGCCAATAGATAAGACCATTTTACAATTTGGGCCCAAGTTAGAAGCAGAGCCTAATGTGTAAATTATCGATAGTCCATATCTCGGAAACTATAAGAGATAATGCAATTTGGCAACCGGCAATGTAATTAGCATGCCGAATATTACTTGGAATGTGAATTGGAACGAAATCGCCAATAGATAAGACCATTTTACAATTTGGGCCCAAGTTAGAAGCAGAGCCTAAGGTGTAAATTATTGATAGTCCATATCTCGGAAACTATAAGAGATAATGCAATTTCGCAATCGGCAATGTAATTAGCATGCCGAATATCACTTGGAATGTGAATTGGGACGAAATCGCCAATAGATAAGACCATTTTACAATTTGGGCCCAAGTTAGAAGCAGAGCCTAAGGTGTAAATTATCGAGAGTCCATATCTCGGAAACTATAAGAGATAATGCAATTTCGCAACCGGCAATGTAATTAGCATGCCGAATATTACTAGGAGTGTGAATTGGAACGAAATCGCCAATAGATAAGACCATTTTACAATTTGGGCCCAAGTTAGAAGCAGAGCCTAAGGTGTAAATTATCGATAGTCCATATCTCGGAAACTATAAGAGATAATGCAATTTGGCAACCGGCAATGTAATTAGCATGCCGAATATTACTTGGAATGTGAATTGGAACGAAATCGCCAATAGATAAGACCATTTTACAATTTGGGCCCAAGTTAGAAGTAGAGCCTAAGGTGTAAATTATCGATAGTCCATATCTCGGAAACTATAAGAGATAATGCAATTTGGCAACCGGCAATGTAATTAGCATGCCGAATATTACTTGGAATGTGAATTGGAACGAAATCGCCAATAGATAAGACCATTTTACAATTTGGGCCCAAGTTAGAAGCAGAGCCTAATGTGTAAATTATCGATAGTCCATATCTCGGAAACTATAAGAGATAATGCAATTTGGCAACCGGAAATGTAATTAGCATGCCGAATATTACTTGGAATGTGAATTGGAACGAAATCGCCAATAGATAAGACCATTTTACAATTTGGGCTCAAGTTAGAAGCAGAGCCTAAGGTGTAAATTATCGATAGTCCATATCTCGGAAACTATAAGAGATAATGCAATTTGGCAACCGGCAATGTAATTAGCATGCCGAATATTACTTGGAATGTGAATTGGAACGAAATCGCCAATAGATAAGACCATTTTACAATTTGGGCCCAAGTTAGAAGCAGAGCCTAAGGTGTAAATTATTGATAGTCCATATCTCGGAAACTATAAGAGATAATGCAATTTCGCAATCGGCAATGTAATTAGCATGCCGAATATCACTTGGAATGTGAATTGGGACGAAATCGCCAATAGATAAGACCATTTTACAATTTGGGCCCAAGTTAGAAGCAGAGCCTAAGGTGTAAATTATCGAGAGTCCATATCTCGGAAACTATAAGAGATAATGCAATTTGGCAACCGGCAATGTAATTAGCATGCCGAATATTACTTGGAGTGTGAATTGGAACGAAATCGCCAATAGATAATACCATTTTACAATTTGGGCCCAAGTTAGAAGCAGAGCCTAAGGTGTAAATTATCGAGAGTCCATATCTCGGAAACTATAAGAGATAATGCAATTTGGCAACCGGCAATGTAATTAGCATGCCGAATATTACTTGGAGTGTGAATTGGAACGAAATCGCCAATAGATAAGACCATTTTACAATTTGGGCCCAAGTTAGAAGCAGAGCCTAAGGTGTAAATTATCGATAGTCCATATCTCGGAAACTATAAGAGATAATGCAATTTGGCAACCGGCAATGTAATTAGCATGCCGAATATTACTTGGAATGTGAATTGCAACTAAATCGCCAATAGGTAAGACCATTTTACAATTTGGGCCCAAGTTAGAAGCAGAGCCTAAGGTGTAAATTATCGATAGTCCATATCTCGGAAACTATAAGAGATAATTCAATTTGGCAACCGGCAATGTAATTAGCATGCCGAATATTACTTGAAATGTGAATTGGAACGAAATCGCCAATAGATAAGACCATTTTACAATTTGGGCCCAAGTTAGAAGCAGAGCCTAAGGTGTAAATTATCGATAGTCCATATTTCGGAAACTATAAGGGATAATGCAATTTGGCAACCGGCAATGTAATTAGCATGCCGAATATTACTTGGAATGTGAATTGGAACGAAATCGCCAATAGATAAGACCATTTTACAATTTGGGCCCAAGTTATAAGCAGAGCCTATGGTGTAAATTATCGATAGTCCATATCTCGGAAACTCTAAGAGATAATGCAATTTGGCAACCGGCAATGTAATTAGCATGCCGAATATTACTTGGAATGTGAATTGGAACGAAATCGCCAATAGATAAGACCATTTTACAATTTGGGCCCAAGTTAGAAGCAGAGCCTAAGGTGTAAATTATCGATAGTCCATATCTCGGAAACTATAAGAGTTAATGCAATTTGGCAACCGGCAATGTAATTAGCATGCCGAATATTACTTGGAATGTGAATTGGAACGAAATCGCCAATAGATAAGACCATTTTACAATTTGGGCCCAAGTTAGAAGCAGAGCCTAAGGTGTAAATTATCGATAGTCCATATCTCGGAAACTATAAGAGATAATGCAATTTGGCAACCGGCAATGTAATTAGCATGCCGAATATTACTTGGAATGTGAATTGGAACGAAATTGCCAATAGATAAGACCATTTTACAATTTGGGCCCAAGTTAGAAGCAGAGCCTAAGGTGTAAATTATCGATAGTCCATATCTCTGAAACTATAAGAGATAATGCAATTTCGCAACCGGCAATGTAATTAGCATGCCGAATATTACTTGGAATGTGAATTGGGACGAAATCGCCAATAGATAAGGCCATTTTACAATTTGGGCCCAAGTTTGAAGCAGAGCCTAAGGTGTAAATTATCGATAGTCCATATCTCAGAAACTATAAGAGATAATGCAATTTGGCAACCGGCAATGTAATTAGCATGCCGAATATTACTTGGAATGTGAATTGGAACGAAATCGCCAATAGATAAGACCATTTTACAATATGGGCCCAAGTTAGAAGCAGAGCGTAAGGTGTAAATTATTGATAGTCCATATCTCGGAAACTATAAGAGATAATGCAATTTCGCAACCGGCAATGTAATTAGCATGCCGAATATTACTTGGAGTGTGAATTGGAACGAAATCGCCAATAGATAAGACCATTTTACAATTTGGGCCCAAGTAAGAAGCAGAGCCTAAGGTGTAAATTATCGATAGTCCATATCTCGGAAACTATAAGAGATAATGCAATTTGGCAACCGGCAATGTAATTAGCATGCCGAATATTACTTGGAATGTGAATTGGAACGAAATCGCCAATAGATAAGACCATTTTACAATTTGGGCCCAAGTTAGAAGCAGAGCCTAAGGTGTAAATTATCGATAGTCCATATCTCGGAAACTATAAGAGATAATGCAATTTGGCAACAGGCAATGTAATTAGCATGCCGAATATTACTTGGAATGTGAATTGGAACGAAATCCTCAATAGATAAGACCATTTTACAATTTGGGCCCAAGTTAGAAGCAGAGCCTAAGGTGTAAATTATCGATAGTCCATATCTCGGAAACTATAAGAGATAATGCAATTTGGCAACCGGCAATGTAATTAGCATGCCGAATATTACTTGGAATGTGAATTGGAACGAAATCGCCAATAGATAAAACCATTTTACAATTTGGGCCCAAGTTAGAAGCCGAGCCTAAGGTGTAAATAATCGATAGTCCATATCTCGGAAACTATAAGAGATAATGCAATTTGGTAACCGTCAATGTAATTAGCATGCCGAATATTACTTGGAATGTGAATTGGAACGAAATCGCCAATAGATAAGACCATTTTACAATTTGGGCCCAAGTTAGAAGCAGAGCCTAAGGTGTAAATTATCGATAGTCCATATCTCGGAAACTATAAGAGATAATGCAATTTCGCAACCGGCAATGTAATTAGCATGCCGAATATCACTTGGAATGTGAATTGGGACGAAATCGCCAATAGATAAGACCATTTTACAATTTGGGCCCAAGTTAGAAGCAGAGCCTAAGGTGTAAATTATCGATAGTCCATATCTCGGAAACTATAAGAGATAATGCAATTTGGCAACCGGCAATGTAATTAGCATGCCGAATATTACTTGGAATGTGAATTGGAACGAAATCGCCAATAGATAAGACCATTTTACAATTTGGGCCCAAGTTAGAAGCAGAGCCTAAGGTGTAAATTATCGATAGTCCATATCTCGGAAAGTATAAGAGATAATGCAATTTGGCAACCGGCAATGTAATTAGCATGCCGAATATTACTTGGAATGTGAATTGGAACGAAATCGCCAATAGGTAAGACCATTTTACAATTTGGGCCCAAGTTAGAAGCAGAGCCTAAGGTGTAAATTATCGATAGTCCATATCTCGGAAACTATAAGAGATAATGCAATTTCGCAACCGGCAATGTAATTAGCATGCCGAATATTACTTGGAGTGTGAATTGGAACGAAATCGCCAATAGATAAGACCATTTTACAATTTGGGCCCAAGTTAGAAGCAGAGCCTAAGGTGTAAATTATCGATAGTCCATATCTCGGAAACTATAAGAGATAATGCAATTTCGCAACCGGCAATGTAATTAGCATGCCGAATATCACTTGGAATGTGAATTGGGACGAAATCGCCAATAGATAAGACCATTTTACAATTTGGGCCCAAGTTAGAAGCAGAGCCTAAGGTGTAAATTATCGATAGTCCATATCTCGGAAACTATAAGAGATAATGCAATTTGGCAACCGGCAATGTAATTAGCATGCCGAATATTACTTGGAATGTGAATTGGAACGAAATCGCCAATAGATAAGACCATTTTACAATTTGGGCCCAAGTTAGAAGCAGAGCCTAAGGTGTAAATTATCGATAGTCCATATCTCGGAAACTATAAGAGATAATGCAATTTGGCAACCGGCAATGTAATTAGCATGCCGAATATTACTTGGAATGTGAATTGGAACGAAATCGCCAATAGATAAGACCATTTTACAATTTGGGCCCAAGTTAGAAGCAGAGCCTAAGGTGTAAATTATCGATAGTCCATATCTCGGAAAGTATAAGAGATAATGCAATTTGGCAACCGGCAATGTAATTAGCATGCCGAATATTACTTGGAATGTGAATTGGAACGAAATCGCCAATAGGTAAGACCATTTTACAATTTGGGCCCAAGTTAGAAGCAGAGCCTAAGGTGTAAATTATCGATAGTCCATATCTCGGAAACTATAAGAGATAATGCAATTTGGCATCCGGCAATGTAATTAGCATGCCGAATATTACTTGGAATGTGAATTGGAACGAAATCGCCAATAGATAAGACCATTTTACAATTTGGGCCCAAGTTAGAAGCAGAGCCTAAGGTGTAAATTATCGATAGACCATATCTCGGAAACTATAAGAGATAATGCAATTTCGCAAGCGGCAATGTAATTAGCATGCCGAATATTACTTGGAGTGTGAATTGGAACGAAATCGCCAATAGATAAGACCATTTTACAATTTGGGCCCAAGTTTGAAGCAGAGCCTAAGGTGTAAATTATCGATAGTCCGTATCTCGGAAACTATAAGAGATAATTCAATTTGGCAACCGGCAATGTAATTAGCATGCCGAATATTACTTGGAATGTGAATTGGAACGAAATCGCCAATAGATAAGACCATTTTACAATTTGGGCCCAAGTTAGAAGCAGAGCCTAAGGTGTAAATTATCGATAGTCCATATCTCGGAAACTATAAGAGATAATGCAATTTGGCAACCGGCAATGTAATTAGCATGCCGAATATTACTTGGAATGTGAATTGGAACGAAATCGCCAATAGATAAGACCATTTTACAATTTGGGCCCAAGTTAGAAGCAGAGCCTAATGTGTAAATTATCGATAGTCCATATCTCGGAAACTATAAGAGATAATGCAATTTGGCAACCGGCAATGTAATTAGCATGCCGAATATTACTTGGAATGTGAATTGGAACGAAATCGCCAATAGATAAGACCATTTTACAATTTGGGCCCAAGTTAGAAGCAGAGCCTAAGGTGTAAATTATTGATAGTCCATATCTCGGAAACTATAAGAGATAATGCAATTTCGCAATCGGCAATGTAATTAGCATGCCGAATATCACTTGGAATGTGAATTGGGACGAAATCGCCAATAGATAAGACCATTTTACAATTTGGGCCCAAGTTAGAAGCAGAGCCTAAGGTGTAAATTATCGAGAGTCCATATCTCGGAAACTATAAGAGATAATGCAATTTGGCAACCGGCAATGTAATTAGCATGCCGAATATTACTTGGAGTGTGAATTGGAACGAAATCGCCAATAGATAAGACCATTTTACAATTTGGGCCCAAGTTAGAAGCAGAGCCTATGGTGTAAATTATCGATAGTCCATATCTCGGAAACTATAAGAGATAATGCAATTTCGCAACCGGCAATGTAATTAGCATGCCGAATATTACTTGGAGTGTGAATTGGAACGAAATCGCCAATAGATAAGACCATTTTACAATTTGGGCCCAAGTTAGAAGCAGAGCCTAAGGTGTAAATTATCGATAGTCCATATCTCGGAAACTATAAGAGATAATGCAATTTGGCAACCGGCAATGTAATTAGCATGCCGAATATTACTTGGAATGTGAATTGGAACGAAATCGCCAATAGATAAGACCATTTTACAATTTGGGCCCAAGTTAGAAGCAGAGCCTAAGGTGTAAATTATCGATAGTCCATAACTCGGAAACTATAAGAGATAATGCATTTGGCAACCGGCAATGTAATTAGCATGCCGAATATTACTTGGAATGTGAATTGGAACGAAATCGCCAATAGATAAGGCCATTTTACAATTTGGGCCCAAGTTAGAAGCAGAGCCTATGGTGTAAATTATCGATAGTCCATATCTCGGAAACTATAAGAGATAATGCAATTTGGCAACCGGCAATGAAATTAGCATGCCGAATATTACTTGGAATGTGAATTGGAACGAAATCGCCAATAGATAAGACCATTTTACAATTTGGGCCCAAGTTAGAAGCAGAGCCTAAGGTGTAAATTATCGATAGTCCATATCTCGGAAACTATAAAAGTTAATGCAATTTGGCAACCGGCAATGTAATCAGCATGCCGAATATTACTTGGAATGTGAATTGGAACGAAATCGCCAATAGATAAGACCATTTTACAATTTGGGCCCAAGTTAGAAGCAGAGCCTAAGGTATAAAGTATCGATAGTCCATATCTCGGAAACTATAAGAGATAATGCAATTTGGCAACCGGCAATGTAATTAGCATGCCGAATATTACTTGGAATGTGAATTGGAACGAAATGGCCAATAGATAAGACCATTTTACAATTTGGGCCCAAGTTAGAAGCAGAGCCTAAGGTGTAAATTATCGATAGTCCATATCTCGGAAACTATAAGAGATAATGCAATTTGGCAACCGGCAATGTAATTAGCATGCCGAATATTACTTGGAATGTGAATTGGAACGAAATCGCCAATAGATAAGACCATTTTACAATTTGGGCCCAAGTTAGAAGCAGAGCCTAAGGTGTAAATTATCGATAGTCCATATCTCGGAAACTATAAAAGTTAATGCAATTTGGCAACCGGCAATGTAATCAGCATGCCGAATATTACTAGGAGTGTGAATTGGAACGAAATCGCCAATAGATAAGACCATTTTACAATTTGGGCCCAAGTTAGAAGCAGAGCCTAAGGTGTAAATTATCGATAGTCCATATCTCGGAAACTATAAGAGATAATGCAATTTGGCAACCGGCAATGTAATTAGCATGCCGAATATTACTTGGAATGTGAATTGGAACGAAATCGCCAATAGATAAGACCATTTTACAATTTGGGCCCAAGTTAGAAGCTGAGCCTAAGGTGTAAATTATCGATAGTCCATATCTCGGAAACTATAAGAGATAATGCAATTTGGCAACCGGCAATGTAATTAGCATGCCGAATATTACTTGGAATGTGAATTGGAACGAAATCGCCAATAGATAAGACCATTTTACAATTTGGGCCCAAGTTAGAAGCAGAGCCTAAGGTGTAAATTATCGATAGTCCATATCTCGGAAACTATAAGAGATAATGCAATTTGGCAACCGGCAATGTAATTAGCATGCCGAATATTACTTGGAATGTGAATTGGAACGAAATCGCCAATAGATAAGACCATTTTACAATTTGGGCCCAAGTTAGAAGCAGAGCCTAAGGTGTAAATTATTGATAGTCCATATCTCGGAAACTATAAGAGATAATGCAATTTCGCAACCGGCAATGTAATTAGCATGCCGAATATCACTTGGAATGTGAATTGGGACGAAATCGCCAATAGATAAGACCATTTTACAATTTGGGTCCAAGTTAGAAGCAGAGCCTAAGGTGTAAATTATCGATAGTCCATATCTCGGAAACTATAAGAGATAATGCAATTTGGCAACCGGCAATGTAATTAGCATGCCGAATATTACTTGGAATGTGAATTGGAACGAAATCGCCAATAGATAAGACCATTTTACAATTTGGGCCCAAGTTAGAAGCAGAGCCTAATGTGTAAATTATCGATAGTCCATATCTCGGAAACTATAAGAGATAATGCAATTTGGCAACCGGCAATGTAATTAGCATGCCGAATATTACTTGGAGTGTGAATTGGAACGAATTCGCCAATAGGTAAGACCATTTTACAATTTGGGCCCAAGTTAGAAGCAGAGCCTAAGGTGTAAATTATCGATAGTCCGTATCTCGGAAACTATAAGAGATAATTCAATTTGGCAACCGGCAATGTAATTAGCATGCCGAATATTACTTGGAATGTGAATTGGAACGAAATCGCCAATAGATAAGACCATTTTACAATTTGGGCCCAAGTTAGAAGCAGAGCCTAAGGTGTAAATTATCGATAGTCCATATCTCGGAAACTATAAGAGATAATGCAATTTGGCAACCGGCAATGTAATTAGCATGCCGAATATTACTTGGAATGTGAATTGGAACGAAATCGCCAATAGATAAGACCATTTTACAATTTGGGCCCAAGTTAGAAGCAGAGCCTAATGTGTAAATTATCGATAGTCCATATCTCGGAAACTATAAGAGATAATGCAATTTGGCAACCGGCAATGTAATTAGCATGCCGAATATTACTTGGAATGTGAATTGGAACGAAATCGCCAATAGATAAGACCATTTTACAATTTGGGCCCAAGTTAGAAGCAGAGCCTAAGGTGTAAATTATTGATAGTCCATATCTCGGAAACTATAAGAGATAATGCAATTTCGCAATCGGCAATGTAATTAGCATGCCGAATATCACTTGGAATGTGAATTGGGACGAAATCGCCAATAGATAAGACCATTTTACAATTTGGGCCCAAGTTAGAAGCAGAGCCTAAGGTGTAAATTATCGAGAGTCCATATCTCGGAAACTATAAGAGATAATGCAATTTGGCAACCGGCAATGTAATTAGCATGCCGAATATTACTTGGAGTGTGAATTGGAACGAAATCGCCAATAGATAAGACCATTTTACAATTTGGGCCCAAGTTAGAAGCAGAGCCTATGGTGTAAATTATCGATAGTCCATATCTCGGAAACTATAAGAGATAATGCAATTTGGCAACCGGCAATGTAATTAGCATGCCGAATATTACTTGGAATGTGAATTGGAACGAAATCGCCAATAGATAAGACCATTTTACAATTTGGGCCCAATTTAGAAGCAGAGCCTAAGGTGTAAATTATTGATAGTCCATATCTCGGAAACTATAAGAGATAATGCAATTTCGCAACCGGCAATGTAATTAGCATGCCGAATATTACTAGGAGTGTGAATTGGAACGAAATCGCCAATAGATAAGACCATTTTACAATTTGGGCCCAAGTTAGAAGCAGAGCCTAAGGTGTAAATTATCGATAGTCCATATCTCGGAAACTATAAGAGATAATGCAATTTGGCAACCGGCAATGTAATTAGCATGCCGAATATTACTTGGAATGTGAATTGGAACGAAATCGCCAATAGATAAGACCATTTTACAATTTGGGCCCAAGTTAGAAGTAGAGCCTAAGGTGTAAATTATCGATAGTCCATATCTCGGAAACTATAAGAGATAATGCAATTTGGCAACCGGCAATGTAATTAGCATGCCGAATATTACTTGGAATGTGAATTGGAACGAAATCGCCAATAGATAAGACCATTTTACAATTTGGGCCCAAGTTAGAAGCAGAGCCTAATGTGTAAATTATCGATAGTCCATATCTCGGAAACTATAAGAGATAATGCAATTTGGCAACCGGCAATGTAATTAGCATGCCGAATATTACTTGGAATGTGAATTGGAACGAAATCGCCAATAGATAAGACCATTTTACAATTTGGGCTCAAGTTAGAAGCAGAGCCTAAGGTGTAAATTATCGATAGTCCATATCTCGGAAACTATAAGAGATAATGCAATTTGGCAACCGGCAATGTAATTAGCATGCCGAATATTACTTGGAATGTGAATTGGAACGAAATCGCCAATAGATAAGACCATTTTACAATTTGGGCCCAAGTTAGAAGCAGAGCCTAAGGTGTAAATTATTGATAGTCCATATCTCGGAAACTATAAGAGATAATGCAATTTCGCAATCGGCAATGTAATTAGCATGCCGAATATCACTTGGAATGTGAATTGGGACGAAATCGCCAATAGATAAGACCATTTTACAATTTGGGCCCAAGTTAGAAGCAGAGCCTAAGGTGTAAATTATCGAGAGTCCATATCTCGGAAACTATAAGAGATAATGCAATTTGGCAACCGGCAATGTAATTAGCATGCCGAATATTACTTGGAGTGTGAATTGGAACGAAATCGCCAATAGATAATACCATTTTACAATTTGGGCCCAAGTTAGAAGCAGAGCCTAAGGTGTAAATTATCGAGAGTCCATATCTCGGAAACTATAAGAGATAATGCAATTTGGCAACCGGCAATGTAATTAGCATGCCGAATATTACTTGGAGTGTGAATTGGAACGAAATCGCCAATAGATAAGACCATTTTACAATTTGGGCCCAAGTTAGAAGCAGAGCCTAAGGTGTAAATTATCGATAGTCCATATCTCGGAAACTATAAGAGATAATGCAATTTGGCAACCGGCAATGTAATTAGCATGCCGAATATTACTTGGAATGTGAATTGCAACTAAATCGCCAATAGGTAAGACCATTTTACAATTTGGGCCCAAGTTAGAAGCAGAGCCTAAGGTGTAAATTATCGATAGTCCATATCTCGGAAACTATAAGAGATAATTCAATTTGGCAACCGGCAATGTAATTAGCATGCCGAATATTACTTGAAATGTGAATTGGAACGAAATCGCCAATAGATAAGACCATTTTACAATTTGGGCCCAAGTTAGAAGCAGAGCCTAAGGTGTAAATTATCGATAGTCCATATTTCGGAAACTATAAGGGATAATGCAATTTGGCAACCGGCAATGTAATTAGCATGCCGAATATTACTTGGAATGTGAATTGGAACGAAATCGCCAATAGATAAGACCATTTTACAATTTGGGCCCAAGTTATAAGCAGAGCCTATGGTGTAAATTATCGATAGTCCATATCTCGGAAACTCTAAGAGATAATGCAATTTGGCAACCGGCAATGTAATTAGCATGCCGAATATTACTTGGAATGTGAATTGGAACGAAATCGCCAATAGATAAGACCATTTTACAATTTGGGCCCAAGTTAGAAGCAGAGCCTAAGGTGTAAATTATCGATAGTCCATATCTCGGAAACTATAAGAGTTAATGCAATTTGGCAACCGGCAATGTAATTAGCATGCCGAATATTACTTGGAATGTGAATTGGAACGAAATCGCCAATAGATAAGACCATTTTACAATTTGGGCCCAAGTTAGAAGCAGAGCCTAAGGTGTAAATTATCGATAGTCCATATCTCGGAAACTATAAGAGATAATGCAATTTGGCAACCGGCAATGTAATTAGCATGCCGAATATTACTTGGAATGTGAATTGGAACGAAATTGCCAATAGATAAGACCATTTTACAATTTGGGCCCAAGTTAGAAGCAGAGCCTAAGGTGTAAATTATCGATAGTCCATATCTCTGAAACTATAAGAGATAATGCAATTTCGCAACCGGCAATGTAATTAGCATGCCGAATATTACTTGGAATGTGAATTGGGACGAAATCGCCAATAGATAAGGCCATTTTACAATTTGGGCCCAAGTTTGAAGCAGAGCCTAAGGTGTAAATTATCGATAGTCCATATCTCAGAAACTATAAGAGATAATGCAATTTGGCAACCGGCAATGTAATTAGCATGCCGAATATTACTTGGAATGTGAATTGGAACGAAATCGCCAATAGATAAGACCATTTTACAATATGGGCCCAAGTTAGAAGCAGAGCCTAAGGTGTAAATTATTGATAGTCCATATCTCGGAAACTATAAGAGATAATGCAATTTCGCAACCGGCAATGTAATTAGCATGCCGAATATTACTTGGAGTGTGAATTGGAACGAAATCGCCAATAGATAAGACCATTTTACAATTTGGGCCCAAGTAAGAAGCAGAGCCTAAGGTGTAAATTATCGATAGTCCATATCTCGGAAACTATAAGAGATAATGCAATTTGGCAACCGGCAATGTAATTAGCATGCCGAATATTACTTGGAATGTGAATTGGAACGAAATCGCCAATAGATAAGACCATTTTACAATTTGGGCCCAAGTTAGAAGCAGAGCCTAAGGTGTAAATTATCGATAGTCCATATCTCGGAAACTATAAGAGATAATGCAATTTGGCAACAGGCAATGTAATTAGCATGCCGAATATTACTTGGAATGTGAATTGGAACGAAATCCTCAATAGATAAGACCATTTTACATTTTGGGCCCAAGTTAGAAGCAGAGCCTAAGGTGTAAATTATCGATAGTCCATATCTCGGAAACTATAAGAGATAATGCAATTTGGCAACCGGCAATGTAATTAGCATGCCGAATATTACTTGGAATGTGAATTGGAACGAAATCGCCAATAGATAAAACCATTTTACAATTTGGGCCCAAGTTAGAAGCCGAGCCTAAGGTGTAAATAATCGATAGTCCATATCTCGGAAACTATAAGAGATAATGCAATTTGGTAACCGTCAATGTAATTAGCATGCCGAATATTACTTGGAATGTGAATTGGAACGAAATCGCCAATAGATAAGACCATTTTACAATTTGGGCCCAAGTTAGAAGCAGAGCCTAAGGTGTAAATTATCGATAGTCCATATCTCGGAAACTATAAGAGATAATGCAATTTCGCAACCGGCAATGTAATTAGCATGCCGAATATCACTTGGAATGTGAATTGGGACGAAATCGCCAATAGATAAGACCATTTTACAATTTGGGCCCAAGTTAGAAGCAGAGCCTAAGGTGTAAATTATCGATAGTCCATATCTCGGAAACTATAAGAGATAATGCAATTTGGCAACCGGCAATGTAATTAGCATGCCGAATATTACTTGGAATGTGAATTGGAACGAAATCGCCAATAGATAAGACCATTTTACAATTTGGGCCCAAGTTAGAAGCAGAGCCTAAGGTGTAAATTATCGATAGTCCATATCTCGGAAAGTATAAGAGATAATGCAATTTGGCAACCGGCAATGTAATTAGCATGCCGAATATTACTTGGAGTGTGAATTGGAACGAAATCGCCAATAGATAAGACCATTTTACAATTTGGGCCCAAGTTAGAAGCAGAGCCTAAGGTGTAAATTATCGATAGTCCATATCTCGGAAACTATAAGAGATAATGCAATTTCGCAACCGGCAATGTAATTAGCATGCCGAATATCACTTGGAATGTGAATTGGGACGAAATCGCCAATAGATAAGACCATTTTACAATTTGGGCCCAAGTTAGAAGCAGAGCCTAAGGTGTAAATTATCGATAGTCCATATCTCGGAAACTATAAGAGATAATGCAATTTGGCAACCGGCAATGTAATTAGCATGCCGAATATTACTTGGAATGTGAATTGGAACGAAATCGCCAATAGATAAGACCATTTTACAATTTGGGCCCAAGTTAGAAGCAGAGCCTAAGGTGTAAATTATCGATAGTCCATATCTCGGAAACTATAAGAGATAATGCAATTTGGCAACCGGCAATGTAATTAGCATGCCGAATATTACTTGGAATGTGAATTGGAACGAAATCGCCAATAGATAAGACCATTTTACAATTTGGGCCCAAGTTAGAAGCAGAGCCTAAGGTGTAAATTATCGATAGTCCATATCTCGGAAAGTATAAGAGATAATGCAATTTGGCAACCGGCAATGTAATTAGCATGCCGAATATTACTTGGAATGTGAATTGGAACGAAATCGCCAATAGGTAAGACCATTTTACAATTTGGGCCCAAGTTAGAAGCAGAGCCTAAGGTGTAAATTATCGATAGTCCATATCTCGGAAACTATAAGAGATAATGCAATTTGGCATCCGGCAATGTAATTAGCATGCCGAATATT
The DNA here is from genome assembly GCF_030347505.1 of Rhynchophorus ferrugineus. Lineage (NCBI taxonomy): Eukaryota > Metazoa > Arthropoda > Insecta > Coleoptera > Curculionidae > Rhynchophorus > Rhynchophorus ferrugineus. The sequence continues at coordinate 15,816 of NW_027472737.1, read as the reverse complement.
ACTTGGAATGTGAATTGGAACGAAATCGCCAATAGATAAGACCATTTTACAATTTGGGCCCAAGTTAGAAGCAGAGCCTAAGGTGTAAATTATCGATAGACCATATCTCGGAAACTATAAGAGATAATGCAATTTCGCAAGCGGCAATGTAATTAGCATGCCGAATATTACTTGGAGTGTGAATTGGAACGAAATCGCCAATAGATAAGACCATTTTACAATTTGGGCCCAAGTTTGAAGCAGAGCCTAAGGTGTAAATTATCGATAGTCCATATCTCGGAAACTATAAGAGATAATGCAATTTGGCAACCGGCAATGTAATTAGCATGCCGAATATTACTTGGAATGTGAATTGGAACGAAATCGCCAATAGATAAGACCATTTTACAATTTGGGCCCAAGTTAGAAGCAGAGCCTAAGGTGTAAATTATTGATAGTCCATATCTCGGAAACTATAAGAGATAATGCAATTTCGCAACCGGCAATGTAATTAGCATGCCGAATATCACTTGGAATGTGAATTGGGACGAAATCGCCAATAGATAAGACCATTTTACAATTTGGGCCCAAGTTAGAAGCAGAGCTTAAGGTGTAAATTATCGATAGTCCATATCTCGGAAACTATAAGAGATAATGCAATTTGGCAACCGGCAATGTAATTAGCATGCCGAATATTACTTGGAATGTGAATTGGAACGAAATCGCCAATAGATAAGACCATTTTACAATTTGGGCCCAAGTTAAAAGCAGAGCCTAAGGTGTAAATTATTGATAGTCCATATCTCGGAAACTATAAGAGATAATGCAATTTCGCAACCGGCAATGTAATTAGCATGCCGAATATCACTTGGAATGTGAATTGGGACGAAATCGCCAATAGATAAGATAATTTTACAATTTGGGTCCAAGTTAGAAGCAGAGCCTAAGGTGTAAATTATCGATAGTCCATATCTCGGAAACTATAAGAGATAATGCAATTTGGCAACCGGCAATGTAATTAGCATGCCGAATATTACTTGGAATGTGAATTGGAACGAAATCGCCAATAGATAAGACCATTTTACAATTTGGGCCCAAGTTAGAAGCAGAGCCTAAGGTGTAAATTATCGATAGTCCATATCTCGGAAACTATAAGAGATAATGCAATTTGGCAACCGGCAATGTAATTAGCATGCCGAATATTACTTGGAATGTGAATTGGAACGAATTCGCCAATAGGTAAGACCATTTTACAATTTGGGCCCAAGTTAGAAGCAGAGCCTAAGGTGTAAATTATCGATAGTCCATATCTCGGAAACTATAAGAGATAATGCAATTTGGCAACCGGCAATGTAATTAGCATGCCGAATATTACTTGGAATGTGAATTGGAACGAAATCGCCAATAGATAAGACCATTTTACAATTTGGGCCCAAGTTAGAAGCATAGCCTAAGGTGTAAATTATCGATAGTCCATATCTCGGAAACTATAAGAGATAATGCAATTTGGCAACCGGCAATGTAATTAGCATGCCGAATATTACTTGGAATGTGAATTGGAACGAAATCGCCAATAGATAAGACCATTTTACAATTTGGGCCCAAGTTAGAAGCAGAGCCTAAGGTGTAAATTATCGATAGTCCATAACTCGGAAACTATAAGAGATAATGCAATTTGGCAACCGGCAATGTAATTAGCATGCCGAATATTACTTGGAATGTGAATTGGAACGAAATCGCCAATAGATAAGGCCATTTTACAATTTGGGCCCAAGTTAGAAGCAGAGCCTATGGTGTAAATTATCGATAGTCCATATCTCGGAAACTATAAGAGATAATGCAATTTGGCAACCGGCAATGAAATTAGCATGCCGAATATTACTTGGAATGTGAATTGGAACGAAATCGCCAATAGATAAGACCATTTTACAATTTAGGCCCAAGTTAGAAGCAGAGCCTAAGGTGTAAATTATCGATAGCCCATATCTCGGAAACTATAAGAGTTAATGCAATTTGGCAACCGGCAATGTAATCAGCATGCCGAATATTACTTGGAATGTGAATTGGAACGAAATCGCCAATAGATAAGACCATTTTACAATTTGGGCCCAAGTTAGAAGCAGAGCCTAAGGTGTAAAGTATCGATAGTCCATATCTCGGAAACTATAAGAGATAATGCAATTTGGCAACCGGCAATGTAATTAGCATGCCGAATATTACTTGGAATGTGAATTGGAACGAAATGGCCAATAGATAAGACCATTTTACAATTTGGGCCCAAGTTAGAAGCAGAGCCTAAGGTGTAAATTATCGATAGTCCATATCTCTGAAACTATAAGAGATAATGCAATTTCGCAACCGGCAATGTAATTAGCATGCCGAATATTACTTGGAATGTGAATTGGGAAGAAATCGCCAATAGATAAGACCATTTTACAATTTGGGCCCAAGTTAGAAGCAGAGCCTAAGGTGTAAAGTATCGATAGTCCATATCTCGGAAACTATAAGAGATAATGCAATTTGGCAACCGGCAATGTAATTAGCATGCCGAATATTACTTGGAATGTGAATTGGAACGAAATGGCCAATAGATAAGACCATTTTACAATTTGGGCCCAAGTTTGAAGCAGAGCCTAAGGTGTAAATTATCGATAGTCCATATCTCGGAAACTATAAGAGATAATGCAATTTGGCAACCGGCAATGTAATTAGCATGCCGAATATTACTTGGAATGTGAATTGGAACGAAATCGCCAATAGATAAGACCATTTTACAATTTGGGCCCAAGTTAGAAGCAGAGCCTAAGGTGTAAATTATTGATAGTCCATATCTCGGAAACTATAAGAGATAATGCAATTTCGCAACCGGCAATGTAATTAGCATGCCGAATATCACTTGGAATGTGAATTGGGACGAAATCGCCAATAGATAAGACCATTTTACAATTTGGGCCCAAGTTAGAAGCAGAGCTTAAGGTGTAAATTATCGATAGTCCATATCTCGGAAACTATAAGAGATAATGCAATTTGGCAACCGGCAATGTAATTAGCATGCCGAATATTACTTGGAATGTGAATTGGAACGAAATCGCCAATAGATAAGACCATTTTACAATTTGGGCCCAAGTTAAAAGCAGAGCCTAAGGTGTAAATTATTGATAGTCCATATCTCGGAAACTATAAGAGATAATGCAATTTCGCAACCGGCAATGTAATTAGCATGCCGAATATCACTTGGAATGTGAATTGGGACGAAATCGCCAATAGATAAGATAATTTTACAATTTGGGTCCAAGTTAGAAGCAGAGCCTAAGGTGTAAATTATCGATAGTCCATATCTCGGAAACTATAAGAGATAATGCAATTTGGCAACCGGCAATGTAATTAGCATGCCGAATATTACTTGGAATGTGAATTGGAACGAAATCGCCAATAGATAAGACCATTTTACAATTTGGGCCCAAGTTAGAAGCAGAGCCTAAGGTGTAAATTATCGATAGTCCATATCTCGGAAACTATAAGAGATAATGCAATTTGGCAACCGGCAATGTAATTAGCATGCCGAATATTACTTGGAATGTGAATTGGAACGAATTCGCCAATAGGTAAGACCATTTTACAATTTGGGCCCAAGTTAGAAGCAGAGCCTAAGGTGTAAATTATCGATAGTCCATATCTCGGAAACTATAAGAGATAATGCAATTTGGCAACCGGCAATGTAATTAGCATGCCGAATATTACTTGGAATGTGAATTGGAACGAAATCGCCAATAGATAAGACCATTTTACAATTTGGGCCCAAGTTAGAAGCATAGCCTAAGGTGTAAATTATCGATAGTCCATATCTCGGAAACTATAAGAGATAATGCAATTTGGCAACCGGCAATGTAATTAGCATGCCGAATATTACTTGGAATGTGAATTGGAACGAAATCGCCAATAGATAAGACCATTTTACAATTTGGGCCCAAGTTAGAAGCAGAGCCTAAGGTGTAAATTATCGATAGTCCATAACTCGGAAACTATAAGAGATAATGCAATTTGGCAACCGGCAATGTAATTAGCATGCCGAATATTACTTGGAATGTGAATTGGAACGAAATCGCCAATAGATAAGGCCATTTTACAATTTGGGCCCAAGTTAGAAGCAGAGCCTATGGTGTAAATTATCGATAGTCCATATCTCGGAAACTATAAGAGATAATGCAATTTGGCAACCGGCAATGAAATTAGCATGCCGAATATTACTTGGATTGTGAATTGGAACGAAATCGCCAATAGATAAGACCATTTTACAATTTAGGCCCAAGTTAGAAGCAGAGCCTAAGGTGTAAATTATCGATAGCCCATATCTCGGAAACTATAAGAGTTAATGCAATTTGGCAACCGGCAATGTAATCAGCATGCCGAATATTACTTGGAATGTGAATTGGAACGAAATCGCCAATAGATAAGACCATTTTACAATTTGGGCCCAAGTTAGAAGCAGAGCCTAAGGTGTAAAGTATCGATAGTCCATATCTCGGAAACTATAAGAGATAATGCAATTTGGCAACCGGCAATGTAATTAGCATGCCGAATATTACTTGGAATGTGAATTGGAACGAAATGGCCAATAGATAAGACCATTTTACAATTTGGGCCCAAGTTAGAAGCAGAGCCTAAGGTGTAAATTATCGATAGTCCATATCTCTGAAACTATAAGAGATAATGCAATTTCGCAACCGGCAATGTAATTAGCATGCCGAATATTACTTGGAATGTGAATTGGGAAGAAATCGCCAATAGATAAGGCCATTTTACAATTTGGGCCCAAGTTAGAAGCAGAGCCTAAGGTGTAAATTATCGATAGTCCATATCTCGGAAACTATAAGAGATAATGCAATTTGGCAACCGGCAATGTAATTAGCATGCCGAATATTACTTGGAATGTGAATTGGAACGAAATCGCCAATAGATAAGACCATTTTACAATTTGGGCCCAATTTAGAAGCAGAGCCTAAGGTGTAAATTATTGATAGTCCATATCTCGGAAACTATAAGAGATAATGCAATTTCGCAACCGGCAATGTAATTAGCATGCCGAATATTACTAGGAGTGTGAATTGGAACGAAATCGCCAATAGATAAGACCATTTTACAATTTGGGCCCAAGTTAGAAGCAGAGCCTAAGGTGTAAATTATCGATAGTCCATATCTCGGAAACTATAAGAGATAATGCAATTTGGCAACCGGCAATGTAATTAGCATGCCGAATATTACTTGGAATGTGAATTGGAACGAAATCGCCAATAGATAAGACCATTTTACAATTTGGGCCCAAGTTAGAAGCAGAGCCTAAGGTGTAAATTATCGATAGTCCATATCTCGGAAACTATAAGAGATAATGCAATTTGGCAACCGGCAATGTAATTAGCATGCCGAATATTACTTGGAATGTGAATTGGAACGAAATCGCCAATAGATAAGACCATTTTACAATTTGGGCCCAAGTTAGAAGCAGAGCCTAAGGTGTAAATTATCGATAGTCCATATCTCGGAAACTATAAGAGATAATGCAATTTGGCAACCGGCAATGTAATTAGCATGCCGAATATTACTTGGAATGTGAATTGGAACGAAATCGCCAATAGATAAGACCATTTTACAATTTGGGCCCAAGTTAGAAGCAGAGCCTAAGGTGTAAATTATTGATAGTCCGTATCTCGGAAACTATAAGAGATAATGCAATTTCGCAATCGGCAATGTAATTAGCATGCCGAATATCACTTGGAATGTGAATTGGGACGAAATCGCCAATAGATAAGACCATTTTACAATTTGGGCCCAAGTTAGAAGCAGAGCCTAAGGTGTAAATTATCGATAGTCCATATCTCGGAAATTATAAGAGATAATGCAATTTGGCAACCGGCAATGTAATTAGCATGCCGAATATTACTTGGAATGTGAATTGGAACGAAATCGCCAATAGATAAGACCATTTTACAATTTGGGCCCAAGTTAGAAGCAGAGCCTAAGGTGTAAATTATCGAGAGTCCATATCTCGGAAACTATAAGAGATAATGCAATTTGGCAACCGGCAATGTAATTAGCATGCCGAATATTACTTGGAGTGTGAATTGGAACGAAATCGCCAATAGATAAGACCATTTTACAATTTGGGCCCAAGTTAGAAGCAGAGCCTAAGGTGTAAATTATCGAGAGTCCATATCTCGGAAACTATAAGAGATAATGCAATTTGGCAACCGGCAATGTAATTAGCATGCCGAATATTACTTGGAGTGTGAATTGGAACGAAATCGCCAATAGATAAGACCATTTTACAATTTGGGCCCAAGTTAGAAGCAGAGCCTAAGGTGTAAATTATCGATAGTCCATATCTCGGAAACTATAAGAGATAATGCAATTTGGCAACCGGCAATGTAATTAGCATGCCGAATATTACTTGGAATGTGAATTGCAACTAAATCGCCAATAGGTAAGACCATTTTACAATTTGGGCCCAAGTTAGAAGCAGAGCCTAAGGTGTAAATTATCGATAGTCCATATCTCGGAAACTATAAGAGATAATTCAATTTGGCAACCGGCAATGTAATTAGCATGCCGAATATTACTTGAAATGTGAATTGGAACGAAATCGCCAATAGATAAGACCATTTTACAATTTGGGCCCAAGTTAGAAGCAGAGCCTAAGGTGTAAATTATCGATAGTCCATATTTCGGAAACTATAAGAGATAATGCAATTTGGCAACCGGCAATGTAATTAGCATGCCGAATATTACTTGGAATGTGAATTGGAACGAAATCGCCAATAGATAAGACCATTTTACAATTTGGGCCCAAGTTATAAGCAGAGCCTATGGTGTAAATTATCGATAGTCCATATCTCGGACACTATAAGAGATAATGCAATTTGGCAACCGGCAATGTAATTAGCATGCCGAATATTACTTGGAATGTGAATTGGAACGAAATCGCCAATAGATAAGACCATTTTACAATTTGGGCCCAAGTTAGAAGCAGAGCCTAAGGTGTAAATTATCGATAGTCCATATCTCGGAAACTATAAGAGTTAATGCAATTTGGCAACCGGCAATGTAATTAGCATGCCGAATATTACTTGGAATGTGAATTGGAACGAAATCGCCAATAGATAAGACCATTTTACAATTTGGGCCCAAGTTAGAAGCAGAGCCTAAGGTGTAAATTATCGATAGTCCATATCTCGGAAACTATAAGAGATAATGCAATTTGGCAAACGGCAATGTAATTAGCATGCCGAATATTACTTGGAATGTGAATTGGAACGAAATTGCCAATAGATAAGACCATTTTACAATTTGGGCCCAAGTTAGAAGCAGAGCCTAAGGTGTAAATTATCGATAGTCCATATCTCGGAAAGTATAAGAGATAATGCAATTTGGCAACCGGCAATGTAATTAGCATGCCGAATATTACTTGGAATGTGAATTGGAACGAAATCGCCAATAGGTAAGACCATTTTACAATTTGGGCCCAAGTTAGAAGCAGAGCCTAAGGTGTAAATTATCGATAGTCCATATCTCGGAAACTATAAGAGATAATGCAATTTCGCAACCGGCAATGTAATTAGCATGCCGAATATTACTTGGAGTGTGAATTGGAACGAAATCGCCAATAGATAAGACCATTTTACAATTTGGGCCCAAGTTAGAAGCAGAGCCTAAGGTGTAAATTATCGATAGTCCATATCTCGGAAACTATAAGAGATAATGCAATTTGGCAACCGGCAATGTAATTAGCATGCCGAATATCACTTGGAATGTGAATTGGGACGAAATCGCCAATAGATAAGACCATTTTACAATTTGGGCCCAAGTTAGAAGCAGAGCCTAAGGTGTAAATTATCGATAGTCCATATCTCGGAAACTATAAGAGATAATGCAATTTGGCAACCGGCAATGTAATTAGCATGCCGAATATCACTTGGAATGTGAATTGGGACGAAATCGCCAATAGATAAGACCATTTTACAATTTGGGCCCAAGTTAGAAGCAGAGCCTAAGGTGTAAATTATCGATAGTCCATATCTCGGAAACTATAAGAGATAATGCAATTTGGCAACCGGCAATGTAATTAGCATGCCGAATATTACTTGGAATGTGAATTGGAACGAAATCGCCAATAGATAAGACCATTTTACAATTTGGGCCCAAGTTAGAAGCAGAGCCTAAGGTGTAAATTATCGATAGTCCATATCTCGGAAACTATAAGAGATAATGCAATTTGGCAACCGGCAATGTAATTAGCATGCCGAATATTACTTGGAATGTGAATTGGAACGAAATCGCCAATAGATAAGACCATTTTACAATTTGGGCCCAAGTTAGAAGCAGAGCCTAAGGTATAAATTATCGATAGTCCATATCTCGGAAAGTATAAGAGATAATGCAATTTGGCAACCGGCAATGTAATTAGCATGCCGAATACTACTTGGAATGTGAATTGGAACGAAATCGCCAATAGGTAAGACCATTTTACAATTTGGGCCCAAGTTAGAAGCAGAGCCTAAGGTGTAAATTATCGATAGTCCATATCTCGGAAACTATAAGAGATAATGCAATTTGGCATCCGGCAATGTAATTAGCATGCCGAATATTACTTGGAATGTGAATTGGAACGAAATCGCCAATAGATAAGACCATTTTACAATTTGGGCCCAAGTTAGAAGCAGAGCCTAAGGTGTAAATTATCGATAGTCCATATCTCGGAAACTATAAGAGATAATGCAATTTGGCAACCGGCAATGTAATTAGCATGCCGAATATTACTTGGAATGTGAATTGGAACGAAATCGCCAATAGATAAGACCATTTTACAATTTGGGCCCAATTTAGAAGCAGAGCCTAAGGTGTAAATTATTGATAGTCCATATCTCGGAAACTATAAGAGATAATGCAATTTCGCAACCGGCAATGTAATTAGCATGCCGAATATTACTAGGAGTGTGAATTGGAACGAAATCGCCAATAGATAAGACCATTTTACAATTTGGGCCCAAGTTAGAAGCAGAGCCTAAGGTGTAAATTATCGATAGTCCATATCTCGGAAACTATAAGAGATAATGCAATTTGGCAACCGGCAATGTAATTAGCATGCCGAATATTACTTGGAATGTGAATTGGAACGAAATCGCCAATAGATAAGACCATTTTACAATTTGGGCCCAAGTTAGAAGCAGAGCCTAAGGTGTAAATTATTGATAGTCCATATCTCGGAAACTATAAGAGATAATGCAATTTCGCAATCGGCAATGTAATTAGCATGCCGAATATCACTTGGAATGTGAATTGGGACGAAATCGCCAATAGATAAGACCATTTTACAATTTGGGCCCAAGTTAGAAGCAGAGCCTAAGGTGTAAATTATCGATAGTCCATATCTCGGAAACTATAAGAGATAATGCAATTTGGCAACCGGCAATGTAATTAGCATGCCGAATATTACTTGGAATGTGAATTGGAACGAAATCGCCAATAGATAAGACCATTTTACAATTTGGGCCCAAGTTAGAAGCAGAGCCTAAGGTGTAAATTATCGAGAGTCCATATCTCGGAAACTATAAGAGATAATGCAATTTGGCAACCGGCAATGTAATTAGCATGCCGAATATTACTTGGAGTGTGAATTGGAACGAAATCGCCAATAGATAGGACCATTTTACAATTTGGGCCCAAGTTAGAAGCAGAGCCTAAGGTGTAAATTATCGAGAGTCCATATCTCGGAAACTATAAGAGATAATGCAATTTGGCAACCGGCAATGTAATTAGCATGCCGAATATTACTTGGAGTGTGAATTGGAACGAAATCGCCAATAGATAAGACCATTTTACAATTTGGGCCCAAGTTAGAAGCAGAGCCTAAGGTGCAAATTATCGATAGTCCATATCTCGGAAACTATAAGAGATAATGCAATTTGGCAACCGGCAATGTAATTAGCATGCCGAATATTACTTGGAATGTGAATTGCAACTAAATCGCCAATAGGTAAGACCATTTTACAATTTGGGCCCAAGTTAGAAGCAGAGCCTAAGGTGTAAATTATCGATAGTCCATATCTCGGAAACTATAAGAGATAATTCAATTTGGCAACCGGCAATGTAATTAGCATGCCGAATATTACTTGAAATGTGGATTGGAACGAAATCGCCAATAGATAAGACCATTTTACAATTTGGGCCCAAGTTAGAAGCAGAGCCTAAGGTGTAAATTATCGATAGTCCATATTTCGGAAACTATAAGAGATAATGCAATTTGGCAACCGGCAATGTAATTAGCATGCCGAATATTACTTGGAATGTGAATTGGAACGAAATCGCCAATAGATAAGACCATTTTACAATTTAGGCCCAAGTTAGAAACAGACTCTAAGGTGTAAAATTTCGATTGCCCATATCTCGGAAACTATAAGAGTTAATGCAATTTGGCAACCGGCAATGTAATCAGCATGCCGAATATTACTTGGAATGTGAATTGGAACGAAATCGCCAATAGATAAGACCATTTTACAATTTGGGCCCAAGTTAGAAGCAGAGCCTAAGGTGTAAAGTATCGATAGTCCATATCTTGGAAACTATAAGAGATAATGCAATTTGGCAACCGGCAATGTAATTAGCATGCCGAATATTACTTGGAATGTGAATTGGAACGAAATGGCCAATAGATAAGACCATTTTACAATTTGGGCCCAAGTTAGAAGCAGAGCCTAAGGTGTAAATTATCGATAGTCCATATCTCTGAAACTATAAGAGATAATGCAATTTCGCAACCGGCAATGTAATTAGCATGCCGAATATTACTTGGAATGTGAATTGGGACGAAATCGCCAATAGATAAGGCTATTTTACAATTTGGGCCCAAGTTAGAAGCAGAGCCTAAGGTGTAAATTATCGATAGTCCATATCTCGGAAACTATAAGAGATAATGCAATTTGGCAACCGGCAATGTAATTAGCATGCCGAATATTACTTGGAATGTGAATTGGAACGAAATCGCCAATAGATAAGACCATTTTACAATTTGGGCCCAATTTAGAAGCAGAGCCTAAGGTGTAAATTATTGATAGTCCATATCTCGGAAACTATAAGAGATAATGCAATTTCGCAACCGGCAATGTAATTAGCATGCCGAATATTACTAGGAGTGTGAATTGGAACGAAATCGCCAATAGATAAGACCATTTTACAATTTGGGCCCAAGTTAGAAGCAGAGCCTAAGGTGTAAATTATCGATAGTCCATATCTCGGAAACTATAAGAGATAATGCAATTTGGCAACCGGCAATGTAATTAGCATGCCGAATATTACTTGGAATGTGAATTGGAACGAAATCGCCAATAGATAAGACCATTTTACAATTTGGGCCCAAGTTAGAAGCAGAGCCTAAGGTGTAAATTATCGATAGTCCATATCTCGGAAACTATAAGAGATAATGCAATTTGGCAACCGGCAATGTAATTAGCATGCCGAATATTACTTGGAATGTGAATTGGAACGAAATCGCCAATAGATAAGACCATTTTACAATTTGGGCCCAAGTTAGAAGCAGAGCCTAAGGTGTAAATTATCGATAGTCCATATCTCGGAAACTATAAGAGATAATGCAATTTGGCAACCGGCAATGTAATTAGCATGCCGAATATTACTTGGAATGTGAATTGGAACGAAATCGCCAATAGATAAGACCATTTTACAATTTGGGCCCAAGTTAGAAGCAGAGCCTAAGGTGTAAATTATCGATAGTCCATATCTCGGAAACTATAAGAGATAATGCAATTTGGCAACCGGCAATGTAATTAGCATGCCGAATATTACTTGGAATGTGAATTGGAACGAAATCGCCAATAGATAAGACCATTTTACAATTTGGGCCCAAGTTAGAAGCAGAGCCTAAGGTGTAAATTATTGATAGTCCATATCTCGGAAACTATAAGAGATAATGCAATTTCGCAATCGGCAATGTAATTAGCATGCCGAATATCACTTGGAATGTGAATTGGGACGAAATCGCCAATAGATAAGACCATTTTACAATTTGGGCCCAAGTTAGAAGCAGAGCCTAAGGTGTAAATTATCGATAGTCCATATCTCGGAAACTATAAGAGATAATGCAATTTGGCAACCGGCAATGTAATTAGCATGCCGAATATTACTTGGAATGTGAATTGGAACGAAATCGCCAATAGATAAGACCATTTTACAATTTGGGCCCAAGTTAGAAGCAGAGCCTAAGGTGTAAATTATCGAGAGTCCATATCTCGGAAACTATAAGAGATAATGCAATTTGGCAACCGGCAATGTAATTAGCATGCCGAATATTACTTGGAGTGTGAATTGGAACGAAATCGCCAATAGATAAGACCATTTTACAATTTGGGCCCAAGTTAGAAGCAGAGCCTAAGGTGTAAATTATCGATAGTCCATATCTCGGAAACTATAAGAGATAATGCAATTTGGCAACCGGCAATGTAATTAGCATGCCGAATATTACTTGGAATGTGAATTGCAACTAAATCGCCAATAGGTAAGACCATTTTACAATTTGGGCCCAAGTTAGAAGCAGAGCCTAAGGTGTAAATTATCGATAGTCCATATCTCGGAAACTATAAGAGATAATTCAATTTGGCAACCGGCAATGTAATTAGCATGCCGAATATTACTTGAAATGTGAATTGGAACGAAATCGCCAATAGATAAGACCATTTTACAATTTGGGCCCAAGTTAGAAGCAGAGCCTAAGGTGTAAATTATCGATAGTCCATATTTCGTAAACTATAAGAGATAATGCAATTTGGCAACCGGCAATGTAATTAGCATGCCGAATATTACTTGGAATGTGAATTGGAACGAAATCGCCAATAGATAAGACCATTTTACAATTTGGGCCCAAGTTATAAGCAGAGCCTATGGTGTAAATTATCGATAGTCCATATCTCGGAAACTATAAGAGATAATGCAATTTGGCAACCGGCAATGTAATTAGCATGCCGAATATTACTTGGAATGTGAATTGGAACGAAATGGCCAATAGATAAGACCATTTTACAATTTGGGCCCAAGTTAGAAGCAGAGCCTAAGGTGTAAATTATCGATAGTCCATATCTCTGAAACTATAAGAGATAATGCAATTTCGCAACCGGCAATGTAATTAGCATGCCGAATATTACTTGGAATGTGAATTGGGACGAAATCGCCAATAGATAAGGCTATTTTACAATTTGGGCCCAAGTTAGAAGCAGAGCCTAAGGTGTAAATTATCGATAGTCCATATCTCGGAAACTATAAGAGATAATGCAATTTGGCAACCGGCAATGTAATTAGCATGCCGAATATTACTTGGAATGTGAATTGGAACGAAATCGCCAATAGATAAGACCATTTTACAATTTGGGCCCAATTTAGAAGCAGAGCCTAAGGTGTAAATTATTGATAGTCCATATCTCGGAAACTATAAGAGATAATGCAATTTCGCAACCGGCAATGTAATTAGCATGCCGAATATTACTAGGAGTGTGAATTGGAACGAAATCGCCAATAGATAAGACCATTTTACAATTTGGGCCCAAGTTAGAAGCAGAGCCTAAGGTGTAAATTATCGATAGTCCATATCTCGGAAACTATAAGAGATAATGCAATTTGGCAACCGGCAATGTAATTAGCATGCCGAATATTACTTGGAATGTGAATTGGAACGAAATCGCCAATAGATAAGACCATTTTACAATTTGGGCCCAAGTTAGAAGCAGAGCCTAAGGTGTAAATTATCGATAGTCCATATCTCGGAAACTATAAGAGATAATGCAATTTGGCAACCGGCAATGTAATTAGCATGCCGAATATTACTTGGAATGTGAATTGGAACGAAATCGCCAATAGATAAGACCATTTTACAATTTGGGCCCAAGTTAGAAGCAGAGCCTAAGGTGTAAATTATCGATAGTCCATATCTCGGAAACTATAAGAGATAATGCAATTTGGCAACCGGCAATGTAATTAGCATGCCGAATATTACTTGGAATGTGAATTGGAACGAAATCGCCAATAGATAAGACCATTTTACAATTTGGGCCCAAGTTAGAAGCAGAGCCTAAGGTGTAAATTATCGATAGTCCATATCTCGGAAACTATAAGAGATAATGCAATTTGGCAACCGGCAATGTAATTAGCATGCCGAATATTACTTGGAATGTGAATTGGAACGAAATCGCCAATAGATAAGACCATTTTACAATTTGGGCCCAAGTTAGAAGCAGAGCCTAAGGTGTAAATTATTGATAGTCCATATCTCGGAAACTATAAGAGATAATGCAATTTCGCAATCGGCAATGTAATTAGCATGCCGAATATCACTTGGAATGTGAATTGGGACGAAATCGCCAATAGATAAGACCATTTTACAATTTGGGCCCAAGTTAGAAGCAGAGCCTAAGGTGTAAATTATCGATAGTCCATATCTCGGAAACTATAAGAGATAATGCAATTTGGCAACCGGCAATGTAATTAGCATGCCGAATATTACTTGGAATGTGAATTGGAACGAAATCGCCAATAGATAAGACCATTTTACAATTTGGGCCCAAGTTAGAAGCAGAGCCTAAGGTGTAAATTATCGAGAGTCCATATCTCGGAAACTATAAGAGATAATGCAATTTGGCAACCGGCAATGTAATTAGCATGCCGAATATTACTTGGAGTGTGAATTGGAACGAAATCGCCAATAGATAAGACCATTTTACAATTTGGGCCCAAGTTAGAAGCAGAGCCTAAGGTGTAAATTATCGATAGTCCATATCTCGGAAACTATAAGAGATAATGCAATTTGGCAACCGGCAATGTAATTAGCATGCCGAATATTACTTGGAATGTGAATTGCAACTAAATCGCCAATAGGTAAGACCATTTTACAATTTGGGCCCAAGTTAGAAGCAGAGCCTAAGGTGTAAATTATCGATAGTCCATATCTCGGAAACTATAAGAGATAATTCAATTTGGCAACCGGCAATGTAATTAGCATGCCGAATATTACTTGAAATGTGAATTGGAACGAAATCGCCAATAGATAAGACCATTTTACAATTTGGGCCCAAGTTAGAAGCAGAGCCTAAGGTGTAAATTATCGATAGTCCATATTTCGTAAACTATAAGAGATAATGCAATTTGGCAACCGGCAATGTAATTAGCATGCCGAATATTACTTGGAATGTGAATTGGAACGAAATCGCCAATAGATAAGACCATTTTACAATTTGGGCCCAAGTTATAAGCAGAGCCTATGGTGTAAATTATCGATAGTCCATATCTCGGAAACTATAAGAGATAATGCAATTTGGCAACCGGCAATGTAATTAGCATGCCGAATATTACTTGGAATGTGAATTGGAACGAAATCGCCAATAGATAAGACCATTTTACAATTTGGGCCCAAGTTAGAAGCAGAGCCTAAGGTGTAAATTATCGATAGTCCATATCTCGGAAACTATAAGAGTTAATGCAATTTGGCAACCGGCAATGTAATTAGCATGCCGAATATTACTTGGAATGTGAATTGGAACGAAATCGCCAATAGATAAGACCATTTTACAATTTGGGCCCAAGTTAGAAGCAGAGCCTAAGGTGTAAATTATCGATAGTCCATATCTCGGAAACTATAAGAGATAATGCAATTTGGCAACCGACAATGTAATTAGCATGCCGAATATTACTTGGAATGTGAATTGGAACGAAATTGCCAATAGATAAGACCATTTTACAATTTGGGCCCAAGTTAGAAGCAGAGCCTAAGGTGTAAATTATCGATAG